>NC_132812.1:10006886-10375219 GCF_048594095.1 Paramormyrops kingsleyae
TCCACTACCTGAGCCTGCTGAGGGGCAACAATGTTGGAGATACAGCAAGGCGCATCTTAAGGAAAATAGGGACCAATGCCTTGTGGGGAGAGTACAGACCTAAAAAACAAACATATAAAGACCCTGTAGACATGAGTCATGCAATCAAATTAGATAACTTTGACATGACATGTTTTAAGCAAAACTGAAGTATACTTATGATCAAACAAAACAGGCAATACTTCTTACATATTTACATCAGGTGACGTGTGTGTGCGTGCATGTGTGTGTCTTTTGCAAATACTGTAGCTGCATGCAGTAAAGCTCATCCTGAAGCAACCAACCTCACCATGGATAATTCAATTGCAGTGACACTAAAGCACTGTCCACGCCATGGATCTCGGAAGGTATGGAGATGTTTTTATATTGTTGGTGGTCTAGTGGTTAGGACGCTCACCTCTGGGCCAAGAAGGTTCGAGTCCCACGTCTGGTACTACCGTCATTGGGTTCGAGTCCCACGTCTGGCACTACCGTCATTGGGTCCCTGAGCAATAGGCATTTAAAAAATGGAAGTCGCTCTGGATAAGAGCATCTGCTAAATGCTGTAAATGATTATCTTAACACTGAATAAGAACATAAGAACTATACAAACGAGAGGAGGCCATTCGGCCCATCGAGCTCGCTTGGGGAGAACTTAACTAATAGCTCAGAGTTGTTAAAATCTTATCTAGCTCTGATTTAAAGGAACCCAAGGATTCAGCTTGCACTATGTTATCAGGAAGACTATTCCATACTCTGACTACATGCTGTGTAAAGAAGTGCTTCCTTAAATCCAGTTTGAAATGTTCTCCCGCTAATTTCCACCTATGGCCACGAGTTCTTGTATTTGAACTAATGCTGAAGTAACTATTCGTTTGAACAGCATCCAAACCTGTTAGAATCTTATAGACCTGGATCATGTCCCCCCTCAGTCTCCTTTGCTTGAGGCTGAACAGATTTAGCTCAACTAACCTTTCCTCGTATGACATTCCTCTAAGACCAGGAATCATTCCTGTGGCCCTACGCTGCACCTTTTTCTAAGGCCGCAATGTCCTTTTTAAGATATAGTGACCAAACCTGCACACAATATTCTAGGTGAGGTCTCACCAAGGAATTGTATAATCTTAGCATTACCTCCATTGACTTAAACTCCACACACCTGGAGATATACCCCAACATCCTATTGGCCTTTTTTACTGCTTCCCCGCACTGGCGAGAATGAGACATGGAAGCATCAACAGAATAGTTACATGTCATTAAGACATATGTGTGTTCTTACATGCATGGTTCATAACACCTATCCCACTCATACCATACAAGGTTATCTAACGAATGTATTCAGTTTTAGAGGTAAACTACTGTATGGTCTTCTGTAATTATTTCTTCTCCTAGGATGATGCTGCAGTGAGGGATACAAGGGAAATGGAGCAGGGACCTGAAGCGGATGAATTTGCTTGTTAATGTTGACTTTAACATTTAATAACAACATTCTAATGTTATTAAAGTTTTTGATGTTAATAAAGTGAGATAACTGAAATATGGAATAAATGCATTATTCATATTTAAATATATATCCATCCATCCATTATCCATACCGCTTTATCCATCTGGGTCGCGGGATTTAAATGTATATTATAATATAATTATTTTGAATTATATATTGCATATATAATGGTTTGTTATATATATAAACAAACCTATATAAAAATGTTATATATATATGGTTAATTGTATGTTTATGCTAAACTGCTTAAATTGTTTAGACATTTCTGCCATGGTTAAAAAATGCTGTTTTATATATTTTTTTTAATGAAGTGTTTTATTTGATTAATAACATGTTTGAAATTAGTCTTTCTAGCTTACGAATTTATGTATGATCTATACATAATTTAATAAATCATTTGGAAATGTCCTACAAAAGACAAAAAACAACGTTGTATAGCTGTTTCTGAAATATCATGGTAACGTTGTGAAGACGTGGTGAGGACGTTGGAAATAACGTCTTCTGTCCTGTACCGAGGACCCTACAAAATAACGTCCACATGACATCAATAAAAAACGTTTTCACGACGTTTGTCAACGTTCAGAGGACGTTGAAAGGATGTCATGAAGATGTGGTAAGGATGTCGGAAATGACGTTGTCTATCCTGTACCGAGGACCCTACAAAATAACATCCAAATGATGTCAATTATAAACGTTTTCATAGACAATTGGGTCACATAAAATAGTATGTGAATATTATTGTTACATAATATTTGTTAGTGTAAGTGCATATGCCTACTATATTTTTAATATATAACTTTTTTAGGGGGTTAAAAGAACAACATACAGGGGCTTAATTTAGATGGTTTTTATATTATATATAAAGGTTGAATAAGCAACATGCAACGTATAGACAGTGACTGAATGATAGTGACTCACTGGTTCTGGAATTGCTTAATCTAATCATTCTGGACCAGGGCTAGAAATGTGTAATTAACCCACTTGCCATGACTTTCAATTCACAGGGGAGAGGCTGAAAGAGGCTTTTGTTCATGACTTTTTACCAAGCTGCTCATAGACAGTTACCGAGTGACCTAACATCCTGTGATGGGTGTCCGCCAAGCTGAAGGTGGTCCACTCTGCTCTTGGAAAAACACCAAAACCGACATTAACAATTACTAAGTCAGGCCACCCCACTTAGTTTGCATCATTAAATGGAAATTGTTCAATAAAAAAAATTCAAAGCTATGAATATTTCCAGCGGACACAGAAGCACAGTACGCACTGCTTATTCTCAATATCTCCTGAACAACTCAAGGGGTACATTATGTTGCGTATATATGCATTAGGTTACAGACAGGGGCGCCGTAAGGGGGAGGAAAGCTAGGACGATTCCAAGGGCCCCTGAGTGACAGGGGTCCTAAAAAATTAGGAAAATAACTGGATTGGTTTGGACTGGGGGGCCTAATATCATATGCTTTCATGGGGCCCAAAATCTCTAGCAACGCCCCTGGTTACAGACATAAATCATGGTCATGTACATGCCCTTAATTGTTGTAGATACTAAGATTTACAGTGCTGTGCGAGAGTCTTAGGCAGTCAAAGAAAATGTTTAAGGCTATATTTATCTTAGTAGAAAGTATATACAGTTGCCCTCTATAGATTCGCAAATTTAGACATTGCCGGTTTTAGTTATTCGAGAGTTGGCCACGAATAACACTATGTGGCAAAATTTGTACTTTTTGTTGTTCCTGGGCAGAAAGTGTTATTTCCAAATTGCTTCTGCCTAAAGTAAATGGAAAAGACATTTTTTTCTCGTCCAACTTTGCTTTTGTGACCCGGTTAATGACATTTTCAAATGTACCCATTTTTCAGAGGATTCCAGGTAAATTCCGTGCCACAGAGCCCACAAAGAGACATGGACAAACAAAAAGTCCTCGACAGTGTCGCATGAGCACCACAAAGTTTCAAAGCATTTTTGTTGTCTGCCTCTGCCCCTTTAGGGGTCCCGTACAGTGTTGAGCAGCTGATGGAGAATTGTCTAGAACTTACAAGAATTTTCAAGAATTTTGTGAAATGTCGTAGAACTTAAAAGGGCCTTTTAGAATTTTCTAGAACCATCCACAGTAATATGTATATTTACAGGGACTCACCACTTCAGTTTAGTTCTAGCTGCCTAAGTGAATACACAGACCTATCTGAATTTATCAGACACGGCATCGAGAACCTGAAAGCATTCTCCAGACGCCTGCTGCTATGTATGTAGCCAATTTATCAAGATATGAGCAAAAAAGTACTCTGTGGCAGCACTTGGGGGTTGATACGTGAGAGTGATTTATATTATACTGTATATGCACAGTTCTAAAAACTACTCACTTCTATATAGTTTTTGTTCATTTTTGTATAACTTTACATACATGTAAATCTTGACTGAAATGTTTTATGTAAATGAAAATGTGCAAATTTGCCAGTTTTTACAAAGAAAGTTGGTTAATTTCATTATCCAGGTCAAAAAACTTTGAAGCTTGACAAAAGATTGCTGAAATCCAGACGACGCGTAAGACAAAACAATACAGAACATTATTTGGGTCACATAAAATAGTATGTGAATATTATTGTTACATAATATTTGTTAGTGTAAGTGCATATGCCTACTATATTTTTAATATATAACTTTTTTGGGGGGGTTAAAACAACAACATACAGGGGCTTAATTTAGATGGTTTTTATATTATATATAAAGGTTGAATAAGCAACGTGCAACATATAGAGTACAATACAGTTTGCTTAGAAATTGGTATGTAATAGACTTTATGTTATCATTCCGGGGTGCGTTTCTATGCAGATTACGTCCCCTGAAAGGGGAAGCTTACCATGTGAACTGATTAAAAATGCTAAGGTACAAAGACACTGTTCTGGTTTCAGATTTTGTCACATACACAACGTTCACTGTACTAGTGAAATGCTTTCCCACCTGCTTCCAGAATTGTTCTTTTAAGGGAATGTGACGCAATGAAAAACAAAAATGGTATAAAAATATGATTAAACTAAAAGAAATGACTGCAAAGAGAACAAGGATATCAATAGTAATAAAAAGAAGTGGGATGACATGAAAGTGTGAGATGATATTCAGGTCGTTTGACAAGGTAAAGTTATAAAAGATGGCTGTAAATTCAGAAAGTCTGTAAGGTACCTAAACTGGAGCTGGAATCTTGTGAAACATCTTTGTTACACTGTATTTGTCTGCCCCCTACTGATAACAGTATGAACTTTTATCCAGAAAGCACTTCGCTTAGGGGTTTACAATCCAGAGGGGTATTCCATGTAGCAGATCAGCCAGATAAGTATAATGTAAGGACTGTCCAATAG
Organism: Paramormyrops kingsleyae; assembly: GCF_048594095.1. Lineage (NCBI taxonomy): Eukaryota > Metazoa > Chordata > Actinopteri > Osteoglossiformes > Mormyridae > Paramormyrops > Paramormyrops kingsleyae. Next base: position 10,011,757 of record NC_132812.1, read on the forward strand.
GAATGTAACATACTGCTCCTCCTACTGGACAGTTTCCACATTTGGCTTGTTATCCAGCTGACTGGGAAGTTCTGCTTTGTGGAACACCGCCCTGGTCCTGAATCCATGCTGGTGCGCTACATGAAACACTAAGGTAGTACTTAGTACATTTTAAATATGTTTGATATTTATGTATACTCCAAATAAATATATGTCTGAAACTTTAAAATTAGTAGCATGTGTAAATAATTGTAATATAGTTTAAAAGGCACGGAGCCTTGAATCTCATCCAGCATAAGGTCTGTGGTGTCACTACAGGCCCGGATGTGATCACAGCAGCACCCCATTCTCTTTGACTAACAAACATGCTTCTTGTTCTTCACAAATTCTTCCTAGGGGCTTGTTGCTTAAAGCAGGATTTCTTACTTGACAGATGTAATGCAGCTTGAGAAAAACACGTGAACAAAGACTAAATCCATTTAAACTGGGATACCTTTAGATCTGACAAGTTACCCGGCTAAGCAAGAAATCCTGCTTCATGGAAAAAGGCCCAGGTTTTATTTCAGGGTGACCACAAGAGAGAGTTCAAGAGAGAGCTCTTCATCATTACACACGGCCAGTTGGATGTGTCGTGGAGTGATTCGCAGCTTCTTGTTGTCCCGTGAGGCATTGCCGGCCAGCTCCAGGACCTCAGCGCACAGGTACTCCAGGATGGCGGTCAAGTAAACCGCAGCACCTGTGCCAATGCGGGGTGCATAGTTTCCCTTTCGCAGCAGACGAGCAACGCGGCCCACGGGGAACTGCAGCCCGGCCCGTGCCGAACGGGTCATGGAGCTCTTTGCTTTGGCAACAGCCTTCTTACCACGACCAGACATCCTTCAGGGCCCTGGGGGGAGGCAAAGGATACAATTCATGGGTGAAGAAGAAGAAAAAACACATTAAATTATCAGCAAGAGGAGTCATAACAGCAAGCTCACCTTCTATATTCCAATGACTACACTCCAAAGCCAAGAAGACAGACACAAGCAGCTCAAAGTTGTGCTGAAGCCGCTCATATACACTATGAGTCTCTGCAACCTGAATGATTAACTGCAACTACCCCGTTAGCCAGAAGTTGTTAACCAATGATTACCACGATGACCTTCAGCTGTTTACTTTGTAGTTTAATTAACATTAACAAGCATCCCTACATATTTCTTGATTGTTTCAGCACTGTCAGCAAATAAGGTTAAGAGATACTCAGGTATTTCACAAATAACAATGAGATACTCAGGCATTTCACTGAAAAAACTTTCAACACAGTCTTGTTCCTTAACACTAAGGCTTGCAGTAGGATCTTCATTTTAGCTCACAAGCAGGGTTTCATTCCAGCTGAATTTGGCAGTTGGAAAGGACTAATTTTTAAAAGTTTTCCTGGTCAGTACATCAGGCCTACACTTCCCTTTTCTTTAAACTGAGCTAGAAAAATAATGAAGTCTTGCTGCTGAAGGCCTATGAGTGGCCCTGTCTGCAATGATCCCAAAGAGGGATCCGGAAGCTCTGTGGGTATCACTGCTGCCTTGAACCACCTGGGTCCCACTGTGTGTGTGTGTTAATACTTGGTGGCTGCATGTTCTGCCCATTTTGTTTCCTCCCACAGTCCAAAAGCTTGGCTATGCCAATTGGCACCTCACGGTACTACATATATGTGCGAGTGTGCACCCTGAGATGGACTGCTATCCTCTCTTGGACATTCCTTGCTCTGTATCTCCTTGGATGAGCTTCCAGTGACCCTGTACTGGGTAAGCTATGGATGGATGAGTGAAAGAAATTACCTGAATAATAAGCTAACATTATCTAGCCACTCAAAATAAAAACCCTCACCTTTATGAAGGGCTGGTGATGATTCTTACCCATCTATTTGCGTAACACTCCAAAAAGGCTGATTCCAAGTTGCTGATTGATTACAGTTTATGAACATCACACAGGGGTGGGTGCTGGACTACTTTGTAAGGGTTAGAAGTAGAGGTCGACCGATATGGGTTTTTCAATAGCCGATGCCGATGACGATATTTAGGAGTCAGGGTCAGCCGATGGCCGATATATGCTGACGATATTTTTTGGCCGAAAATTGGACGTTTTCCCCTCTATTTGCATGATAAAATATCACATTAATAATAACAAATGATACACAAAATTTCTCAACTTAGCATTTATTGAATACTGACTTGTGTAAATTTAAATATAAACTTAAATAACAAAAACACAATACAACTTATAAACAATAAAGATAGCAGCATCAGAATCTCTTTAGCAGCAAACTCATTCTTCAGCTCCCAAGCTCACCAGTCTGCTGCAGATATTGCACCTGCAGGGTTCTTACACCTTTTCCAACTTCAAATTCCAGCACTTTTCAAGCACTTTCAAGGTGCATTTTTATGCTTTTCCAGCACCTAACAACCGCGGTAAATTACGTTTATATATGCTGTATGTACTTTTTCACATTTAAATCCATTGTGCTATTAAAAAAAAACACAATATGACATTTCAACTTAAATTGTTGAATACTTTCGCGTGAATTACACGATCAATAACAAATTGGCAAGGAAGTGCCCTTTAGACTGTTATCGTGCATTCCATTTGCCCTAGGAACTCGGATTCCGAGTCGGATTCCGAGTTTCGAAGCCGGAAGTGATGACATGCGCGCTCCCATTTCTCGGAGATCCGAGAAATATCTCGATCGGATAACGCAGAGGATCCCGAGTTCAGAATCGAAGATGGCTGCGCCCTTTATCAACAGAAGGGAAAGTTGTAGCTTTATCCTGTTTAAGCACTACTTCTCATTTGTGGCTCATTAAATCGGTCGCACACACTATATCGTCCAATTTATCTGTGGACGTGTTGCTACGGAGTTTTATACGTGAAGCACCGCGCGTAATGTGTTATCAAGTGATATTGGTAACAATGGCTACCAGTTAACCGTTCTAGAATTGGATTTCATGATTAGTCGGATTATTTGTCGGATTTAAGGTAGTTCGGGCTAATTGTAAGTGAACGAAGATAAAGGCCATTTAGGCCATTTAAACTGAGGTACCTTAAATCCGACAAGTTGTCCGGCTAAGCAAAAAATCTTGCTTTTTCCATATGGATCCATGGTATTGCTACTATATCCGACTCGGTTTTCCCGAGTTTTTAGCGGATGTGACGTAATATCGGAATCCGAAAATCGGATCCCGAGGCAAATGGAATGCACGATTACACCACTACAGCCACAAGCGCGGACTCGAGCGGAGTTATTTTCGTTACGTGCAAAATGCATTTTTAGCTAAAAGGAAAACTACTCCGTAAGATAACGAATTATTATGAAAGCAATGCAATTTCAAATTCAAGCAGGTTCAAGCACATTGTCCAAAATCCAAGCACTTTTCTAACCTTGAAAACACTATATTAAAAATCAAGCATTTTCCAGGATTTCCAGCACCCGTACGAACCCTGCACCTGGCTTTTCCTGGTGTTGGCTTTGTGAAATGCTGCCATACAGGATTAGATTTTTGTTCAGCCATCAGACAGCAATTACTAAAACAGAAGAATAAATGCAAGGTTAGAATTTTTATTATAGTACCTTCATCTTCAATTCATTCTACAATTCCAGTATTCCATGCACATTAAAACAATTACACTCTAATACATTTTGAAGATATGATGAGTAGTGTACACTAACATGTTGTTTCTGTTGTTAGCAGACAGATAGCTTAAAGCCAAATTCACAATCAGAATCTAGTGATCCCGGAAAATAAAATAAAATAACTGTCGTATTGCACAGCCTTGTATGCAAGGACAACATAAGCCCCTAGTGATTGTGACGTTGTCTACGTATAAGCCCGTATAAAGGATAGACATGTTTAATGAGGAAACTATGCACTTTTTATCTAGACGTCTGACAAATTGTTTGAATCTCCGGTCTCAAATGAAAAAAAGTTGCACAGAAGGACCATTGTCAGCATCAGCTCAAGTAAATGGTAACCACGCTTTCGAACAAACACTTTTCTCCGCCATGCATTGTTCTTAGCAGCTCTGTGTCTCCGAGGACGGCGCTGTCTGTGATCAGGGCAGAGTAACGCAACTCTCACACACGCTGCAGTATTTGAGCGCTGCCTGCTCCGCCCCACACACTCACAGAGTGAAACTCTCCGACACAAGAAAAAAAAACATAACTGATAACATCGGGCTGATATGGTAATAATTAAAATGTTAACAATTAAAATGATTTTTAACGATTAAAAAACGTCTGTGAGCCCACCAATAACTTAAAATAAGCGCACAAAACGAACTCTATTAGAATCAATGATCCTTAATGTTACCTGTAAGCTACAGTTGGTTGAAGGCTCATTATCATTACCCCAGTTCCCAATAGCGTAATTCGCGTTTTCTTTTAAAGCAACATTTCATAGCAAACTACTTAAATGAACAGGTCATTGAAAGATCAGAATTTAAGCCTTACCGTTTTATCCCAGGACTCTTCCAAATCTTCTGGCTGTGGTCCTGCACAAGGCAGCGTGGGTCACGTGTTCCACAGCAACAATAACACTGGGCTGCCCGCAGACGTGCCTATCTGAAAATCGGCGTAGTGCACTCGGATATCGGCCGATGCCGATACATTAAAAAATGCTAAATATCGGCCCGATATATCGGCCGGCCGATATATCGGTCGACCTCTAGTTAGAAGGTCATCTCTGAGGATTTATTTACAGCCATACACTTGTAAACAATGTCTACTCAGGAGCTCCATAGATGTCTGAACAGAACGTAACTTCTCACAGAGTAAGATGGTTGACTTGTAGTATTAGGTTTCCACTACAATGGTGATTCAAAACACATTTTCCAGGAGTGTGATCGGAAAGTGTAATGAAGTGCTGCACATGGGTTTGACTGGACAGGTACTGCCACTGCCTGCTACATCAGCACCTCCTAATGGCACCGGGCGGTCCTACAGGCCACCTCTGACATTCCTGGGGATTTTCAGCCCCCAAGTCTCACAAATGTGAAAGAGTGAGTGCCCTGTATTTAATCAGAAAAAAATGATCATCAGAACATTATTAACTGTAACACAATAAAAAATAAAGAAGAATTTCTTCAGTCATTCATAACATTACTGGGCCGGTATGCATAAAACTTCCTAAGAATGGTCGTACACTTTGACTTAACAGTTAAAAAAATCTTAGTAAAAAGTAGGACCTAAGAGCATTTTATAAAGATGCTAAAAGTAACTTTCAGCAAAGTCTAAGCCAGAGTGCGAATTTCCCCTCCATAATTGGGGGATACTGCCTTCATAACACTTCTATGACCATTATGGTGCAAGATGCGCCAGGGGTGTTTACTAACATGTATGTAACACACGGTCATGGTCTGGACATGCGACACAATGAGAATCAATACAGAAAATCTCGTTATCCTTATGCCTATCCAAAAGAATTTGGTTTTGATAACTGCCAGGAATTATCCTAGATGAAGTATACTAGTAAAAGTAATAAGCCTATACAGTTACAAACAGCCTGGTCTGGTCCAGCAGTCTGGGGTTATTCCTGCCCTCTCAGTCCCCCCAGCTCCAACAGCCTTCAGAAATAAATATTTGCCTATTAGGCTAATATCTGTCTTGATGACACAGTAGATCTTAAAGTACAGCCTCATTTCTAACTCACCTCTTGGTCCTGCGCGCTGCCCTCATCCTGCCATCTTCCTGCTGCCTGCTCACTGTCCTCATCCTGCCATCTCCCTGCTGCCTGCTGACTGTCCTGTACACTGTCCTCATCCTGCCATCTTCCTGCTGCCTGCACACTGTCCTCATCCTGCCATCTTCCTGCTGCCTGCACACTGTCCTCATCCTGCCATCTTCCTGCTGCCTGCTCACTGTCCTCATCCTGCCATCTTCCTGCTGCCTGCTGACTGTCCTGCACACTGTCCTCATCCTGCCATCTTCCTGCTGCCTGCTGACTGTCCTCATCCTGCCATCTTCCTGCTGCCTGCACACTGTCCTGCACACTGTCCTCATCCTGCCATCTTCCTGCTGCCTGCTGACTGTCCTCATCCTGCCATCTCCCTGCTGCCTGCACACTGTCCTCATCCTGCCATCTCCCTGCTGCCTGCTGACTGTCCTGCACACTGTCCTCATCCTGCCATCTTCCTGCTGCCTGCTGACTGTCCTGCACACTGTCCTCATCCTGCCATCTTCCTGCTGCCTGCTCACTGTCCTGCACACTGTCCTCATCCTGCCATCTCCCTGCTGCCTGCTCACTGTCCTGCACACTGTCCTCATCCTGCCATCTCCCTGCTGCCTGCTCACTGTCCTGATCCTGCCATCTTCCTGCTGCCTGCACACTGTCCTCATCCTGCCATCTCCCTGCTCCTGTGCCTCTCCTGCCTTCTGCTGACCACCACTTTCCTTCATACACATTAAGTTTGCAAAACTGTGCCTATACTTTTAGTGTAATGTTATGTAGCTACTTACTCTTCTTTTACCACCAAAAACGTGTCTGATGTCTCCATCTTTCCTTTTCCTCATAGTGTGTCTGTGAATAAAATCTAATCTATATTTAACAAAACAGTATCTGGGGTATCAGATGAAGCTTCTAAAAATGTCTATACATATGAAATTGTGGAATGCAGAATCAATACCACTAAAAGTCAAATAATAGGGTTTATTATTTGCTAGCTAGTTTTTTTTTACGTTGCCCCTATAGATTTCACTTATAGTAATGTTTTTTCAGAGCATAACGTTAGACCTTCTTATGCATTAACATTAGCCTAATAACAAACCACACAGGCTAAGTGGCGAATTAATTTCATAATGGCACAATTTATTCGTGATAAAATGAGAATGAAAAATAGGGAGTTCATCTCCTTGGAAAATGACCACGATCGATTTTACCTCACCAAATAAGCCTGGTTTAAATAGAGGACTTAGCTTATCTTGCTAGTTAACGTAACTAAAGTTGACTGTACCGGTGTTCTGTCGAGTTTAGCTACTTTGTCGAGGTAATTGCTATGGTTAGGGCTATCGATTAAGCACTACGGTAGCTTACCTCGACAAAGTAGCTCAACTCGACAGAACACCGGCCTCAGAAGGACAATGGTAAGTAAATCAAATTATAAAGACGTAGATGAATTACTTAAACGAATAAATGAAGGTTGTAAAATAACACATTTTCAACAGGTTAGACTTCTGCTGGCTACTTGCATTTACCAACGCACGACAAACAGTACCATGACAGACAAACACAATGAACAGGTCACTCAATGAGAATGAATGACGCAACCGACTGGCTGCTTCTAGCGCCGAGGTGGTTCAAATGGTACGGTCCACATTAGCGGTGTCTGAAATCGTTTTACATAAACTTTTCCTACAAGGTGAGGTTATCTTTTTTTTTTTTTTTTTTTTTTTTTTTACAACAAAAGAAATATTTTTTTTGTCTCTTTGGGGGGGGGGGTCTGGGTCTTGATCGGGGGGTACAGTACCCCCCGTAATTCGAACCATGGTCTAAGCCCAATTTCTAAGTGCTGACAAATAAAAAATGAGGACTACAAATAAAATCCCGCCCCAAATACCGAGTTCAACCAATAGAGGAGCTGCACGGTGAATATCTAAGTGAGATTGAACCGTTGATGTAGAGCTTTATACAACATACCTTTCTGTGATCATATCTTTAATTGGTTGTACTAAAATCTACCTAGCACATCACCAATCAATTTCCACTAATAGATGCACATGTTGTATATATTGTGGGTCAAACGCAAAAGTCATAGCAAGACAATGGATTCTAAAAGAGAACCAAACTGGACGACAAACGACACGGTTCTTTTGGCATAGTTGGTGCTTAAATGGAAGGAGGTAGTGCGAGGAAAGTTTGGCCCAGCTGTTACAAGCACGGACAAAAAAAGCTTAGGAAGCTATTGCAAGCTCCGTAAATGCTGCGTCACCTCGGACAATGCGTTCGGCAGAGGAATGTGAAATAATCATAATGTGGTATGTTTTATCGACCTCGCAAAGGGAAATTACAGTTTATAAAGCAAGCATCCAAGCTACAGGTTTGTGTCATTACTTATATTGCTCCCATGACCCTCACTTATGAACTTTTATACATGCCACTTACTCTTAAGTCTGAGAGTAAGAGCAAAATCATGTCACTCTTAGAATTGTGACGCATTTAAGAGAGAAATTTTTAAGTTTTATGCATCCCGGCCCTGATATCCAGTTGGATGGCTAGCTTAACACTGCTTCAGTTACAAAACCTCTCCTCAGGGGCACCTCAGCCATTCCATGTATCTGTTAAACTTCTCCACCAGCTCAATTAATTATTGAATTAACCCCATTAGTTAAATAATCCAATTAGATACTCATTAGCCAAACATAGTCAAAACATACATGGGTAATAAATAAAGTTCACTTTGAGTTATATGTTTGCTGCAAATCTTTTGGTGACTTTAGGAGAGACACATTTTGACAGACAATAATCAAAGTTTCAACCAAACATGAGTATAATTTAAACATTTTCTTTGCCTAAGATTTTTACTTTGTAATGCATACCATCATCAAGCTATATTGAACATAAGGAGAATCTTGTTTCTAATTACGGTGGGTAAATACTGTATACAGTGTAGGGAAAACATTCAACATATCTGTAATACCTTATTATAGCCAACAGAGTGTGCAAGAACACTATATATTAAATACTTGCACTGTTGCATTTTCGTCCACAAGACAAAATGCAGACTTACGGGCAGTTAGGCTGCTGGCTCTGGAGGACATGTGATGCCTGCACTGTGTGGAGGGGAGGAACTGAGCGGCTCATGATGGTTTCCTGAGCTCCACTGTAAGGAAGAGCTGTTTGACAGGGCAGCAGTGGAACTAGTTTTCTCAATACAGCTTTACAATCCAGGGCAGTAACCATGGAAGTAATTTCAAGTTCATTCAAGAGTAACAGGGTATCCTTGTATTTTTTTGTTTTTTAAAACCAAACTCGTTCTTTTTACTCTTTCTTTGGTATCAATCTCAAGAGTCTGTTAGCGTGAGCACTGATCACATTTTGGCCAAAATGGGACACCTAGAATAGATTCTTCTCTAACCCCTGAAACGTAGCCCACGTTTGGGGTTCATTGACGTTCACTGTTCAGCCTGGTGTTCCGAGTTTACAGCTCTTCATGTGTACATTGAATCCATTTGAATGTCATAATTAAAAGTAGAGCGTAAAAGAGAGCATGAAGCAGTAAAGTGTGCAGTAATTAGAGAGAAGTAATATCGGATGAGCAGAAAGTAGCTGCCTAATGTGCTGTTTTTTTTTTTTTGTGGAAACGTCAGCAGCACCACTGGTCTCCATATGTATCAGCCGTGTGTCAGATTGTGCACCCAAACACTAAAACCAGCTGCACAAAACAAAGAACCATGAATCTTTATTGCTTTGTTAGTGCCACAATGATGATGTGATGTCAGCAAGTTACTCTGCCACCTCTATGAACTTGTTGATGCACACGTTATAAATGCCTTCTGTTAAGCAAGTATGTTTGCAAGTAAACACTTTCCACTCTTGCAAAGTGAAAAAGAAACAAACGGATACCTTATAGTCTGTACAATGCAAAATTAAGATGAAAGTATAAAAAAGGCAAGTGTTTTTAGAACTGGAAAAAATACACTCTGCCATTTCCAGGTTGCTCATGTCCAGTTCCTCCATCAGAGATTGTGCTTCATGTAGCTCCTTCACAGGAAATGCTTGAGAAATTTTCTGCACTCTAATATCCAGCATGGTTTTCACGGTCCGGTTACGCTAAAGGCACGTTCTGTGGGGTGGGGTTGCCCTCCAGGCAACACCCCCATCTTGCCATCTGCAGAAGGCTCCTGCTGCACCCTGCTGGTCGTGGGGATCTTTCCAGGTCACTCTGTGCTTGGTTAGTAATCCTAGGATAATGGTCGTCTCTCCTTGGGCAGCTTGTACAGGGGGTTGGAGGCCTGGAGGGGATGGAGGAGGGGCCTCAGTGCACACAGCAGGAAGGCCCTTATACTGGCTTGGTCTGGGTTTCAAAGCCAACACATTAACTTTGCTGCAGAAGCAATATGTTTAAATAAGCACAGTTCAACGACCACTTAGAACAGGGGTGGCCAATCCTATCCACAAAGGGTCGGTGTGTGTGCAGGTTCTTGGGATAACCTGTAGGTCAGCTGTTCAAACCCAGGTGTGAGGACTCTTCAGCCAATCAGTCCTCTAATTAGTGCCCTAATTAGGGAGTTGCAGCAAAAACCCTTAGTACTTCTCTCCTCTGTGAGCCCTGGCAGCCCCACCCTTTTGTCCCCCAGCGAGCCCCGCCTCACCATCTCATAACGAGCCCTCGATCTCGCGTTCTGGAAGCGGGAAAACTCGCGGCGGTCGTGGACGGTGATGACCAGCTTCCAGATGGCCAGCAGAGCCACGCCCACCAGCAGAATGCTACCCACCACGGCCAGCAGCACGGTCAAAGCATCTGGCGCCGAGCCACACTCTGTGAAGGACAGGGGGCGCCAGAGAGCCCACATACCACTCAAGAACATGTGCGGCCAATGAGGTCTCACTACAGGCTAAAAGCAGCAGAGATTAGAGGGACGCACTGAAAGAGAACAGAACAACGCCTTAACCAGGAAAATAAATAAATGGCACATATTTGTTTATCCAGCAAACTGTATAAAATTATTGGCCTTCCAGGACTAGTACTGGACAAGTGATACACTTCCCAAAGTGAGGATGATGGTAGCAGAAAGCCAACTGACGCTCACTGACCAGGCTCCCGCAGGGTGGTGAGGATCGACCGGCCGCTGGCGTGCTCAGAGTACGTGAACTTCATGACGCAGTCGCTCTCCGTCTTATACAGGCAGAGCACGGCGCCAGGCTCGTCCGTCTCTGCAGAGGGAGGGTGACGTCACTTCAGACGGGGAGGGAAAATGTGGCCGTTCTCCCTCTCTGACAGGCACACAAACGAGGACTAACCGAAGGCAGCACGCAGACACACACTCACAGCCAGACAGGCAACCCAGCGGCCCGGCTGACAGGACTGCTTTGGAACATACTGTGAAGCTTAAATCAACAATAGGGCATCCAAGTGTCCCGTTTGGTTTTTTTCTTTGTCTTTTCAGAAACTTGGAATGCCCTGCGGATTGAGGAGCTGGCCTCTTCAAGCATAATGCTTCCGGAATGTGCATGTGGAGTCCATTAGAGAAGTCATATCTGAAGCAGCCTGTGTTTCATATACTATCTCAGCTTCTTGCGGCGCTGGACGCACTCTGGCCACTACATCTTCCAGTCCCTGGCAGCTTGGCTCTGTATGTTTGGGAACGATGAGATTAAAAGAATCCCATGAATCGCTGTCAAATTCCTGTGCAAATGTCAACAGTGGCCTCGTTGCCGAGCTGAAATGTGTTTGAGATCTTAAAGAAACAACGTGGGAGCTATCAAAACATTCAGTCAAGGAAGTCGCTTGTTAGACATGGAAAGTAAGAGGACTCCAAGAGCTAAACGCGATGAAAATAAGAAGGGCAGCGAGCAAATGCCAGACTCTGCTACATCACGCACATCAGAGTCAGGAGAAATGTGGCACATGGGACTTTTACCGTTAACTTAGCAGACAAGCGCTTTGGGTAAGAGTAGGAGCCAAGTTAGTTAACGCTCCTGAAAAATCACGTGTGTGGGGGTAGGTTTGGGTCAGGCTTGGGTGACCAGACAGTGAGCACTCATGCTAAGCCCCAGCACATGGCAGCGAATTCCTCACCATCAGCTTCATAATAATGCACTTAAATTACACCAGTATGACTGGAAAACAAGGGGCAGGACGCAACTCTCACTCAAGCCATGGAAAAGGCGGAGGGACGTCGCAGACGCTGCTCAACCTCTCAGCCCTTTTAAAATGCATTTTACTTTTCCCATCTGGGTTTTCTTCACACTGCTAGCTCTGTGCGTAATAGGTCAACAGAACAGCTTTTATTGCTTTTACACAACTGCTCTACCACAACCAGCTTAGGCAGGCCTGTGCTTTATAATCCTCCATAACCTCTGCTAGCACAGGCCACCGTCAACCGTAAAGTGATTACCAACCCCCGCATTTAAGGGGGCCGCCCTGATGTTTCATACTGTGGCTTGTGAGAATCTGTTGTTACCAATCCTGTACACACAAATACCACCCCTCCACTAATTTAAATGAGTTAGTGAACACACACCCGTGAGAAGCTTTCAGTCCAAAATTTGCACTCTCCCACTGTTAAAACAACGCATCTATAAAATAAAAAATTGAAAGCTTTTTTTTGTTATACAAAACCCAGCTAACAACCAAGTTAGGCTACTTTTAATATACTGAATACTACAAAATCTACTTGATGTTCATGCATTTTCTTGTTGCAAGATAAAACATTGATTGCAATGTTACATGTCAGTATTTTACGAACATTTGGAGACATCATTTACATCCAAACTCATTTTGCTTTCATCCTACAATAAAGATCTTAAGTCACCCTCTTTTTGTAAAGTATATATGTGCATCATCTTCTGTAGCAGCTGTCGAAAACCACCTCCAACAAAATGGTCACAGGGTACCCACTCAATGTTTCCATGGCGATGATCTCATCCTTGCAAAGACGCTGGCAGGTTTGGTTGTCTAGTTTCCCAGAGTTGAAGAGTCTGCATTCAATGCACTCCCTGCAACATAAACTCAGGGGTCTTAATTTGACCCTATCATCCTCACAATGATGTGCCCCCCCTCACCATGAGCTAAACCAGGCTCAAACACTGACAAGCAACATTTCACCCAGATTTTGGGAAATGACACTTTAATCAAAGCACAGCCAGGGGCAAAAGATATGAAACAAAAACAAAATGTATTTCAAGAACAATCAAGAAACAAGAATTGCAATCCAATTGCAATGAAAATGGGTCTTATTTCAAAGAGGGTTTGTGCCCCAGAGAGAAAGGGTACCAATGGGTACTCTTTCTGTCATTGATCAGAGGGTAAAAGGTGGTGTTAGGGTTTAGGGAATGCTACCCTACTTGCAGAGCCCCTTGTGACCTTCGGCATTGTCAGAAGCTCCCGCCCCCCCCATACCTCTTGGTGCTACAGGCATCGGGGCAGGTGGGACATTTCTCGCAGGTGTCTCCGAAGGCCCCGGGCTCGCTGCACTGACAGCCCCCACACACGCAGCTGCCCCTGCCGCTGCACATGCGCCCGTCCTCCGCCAGGCAGGTCACCGTCGCCGTCGAGCAGTTGCAGTTGTCGCCCACGTAGCCTGGGTGACAGTGGCACTCGCCGCAGTGGCACTCCCCGTGACCTGGGGAAGCAAGGAGGTTGGGAAGGAGACGCAGACACACCGGTGAATGCCGGTCAGCACGGAGAATGGTGGCTCCTCTCCTCGAGTGCCATGCTTCATGGTGAACGTCGTCCGCTTCAGCCTGGCATGTGCCTGGCCAGGCTCCCTGTTCCTCCTAATGACAGCAGTCTAAGGCTTCATTCCCCTGAAGCTTCCAGGAAGAAAACCAGTGCACACACACATACGCAAACTATTTATTCAGGTGATCATTCTTTTGCCCCTTATTTTGGTGGTGTTTGACCTAATTACCAGCTTAAATCAACAGTTCTGTGAGTCAAACCGGTCAGTGTTAGGAGTTAAGGGTTCTATGCAGACTCAGCTTCAGAGAAATCTGTGCCAAAATAAGGTTTATATGAAATAATAAAAGGAATCTTATAACATTCAGTAGTTGGAAATAGACCAAATTAAGGTCTTTCATGAAAACTATAGTGATTAAAGGTCAATGGTCAACTTATGGCAATAGAGATGAGACAAGGCGCTGTGCTGGGGTGGAAAACCCGTGTTACGGTTCTGCCCTCGGTGCCCATGTGGCTGGGTGTGGTACTGCATCCAGCCGGCGCCCCAGGGATTCCTGCGAGACACTCAGCAGCCTCTTCTGCTTCATCAGCAACCAGATCAATGCTCCAAATTCAATTTATTTTCATATACCATCGTTCACAAGTGTCACTCTAAGACACTTGACGAGTGTGTGGCAGTCCAATACTGTGTTATTTATACAAAATGCTGAAACAGTGAGAAGGGGAAGAGAGAAAGAATGAATGGCAGAAGACAGCGGCGAAGAGGAACCAAAAACTCCCAAGAATGGAGAAAAAAAAATCCTCTGGGGGTCAAAGGTCAACTGGCTGTCCGACCCCCCCAGGCATGCTAGCATCATAGAAAGCAGAGAAAATGAGGGGGCTTTAATAAAAGCAGGGTGGAAACTGTGACCATAGTCAGAGCATACTTAGATCAAATACTGCGCAAATCCAGTTTACAAATAACGCTGGTCAGTCTGTCCAGGAGCCAGTCTTACACCCTTAGATAAGCTTCCAAGAGTCAACCTTAGTTATTCAAACTTTCAGGAAACCCGTTTGTCATGAGATAAAAAACAGGACATGATTCATGCTGGCAAAAGGAAGCAAGCCGAGAATAAAAAAAAAAGTAGGAAGTGTCGCCTAAGCAAGCCAGTCCAGCTTCCTGTCCACTGTAAAGTCCACTGTAAAGTCCACTGTAGTGTCCACTTATCCTGACGTAACCATTGTCACAGATGTGCTGTGCAAAGGCTTAAAAAATCCCATTAACTGGAATTATATACTTCAGTAAAAAGATTCAAAACACATTAAAAAAATTCAGCTCTCGGGTTAAAATGTAACAGACAAGAATTGCTGACTTAAGAAGTTAATGGCAGATAAGCCGAACAGAACACTTTCACAAAACGGCTTAATTTTTTATTTTTTTTTAAACTCCAACGTTTCCTATGCAAGTTATTTCTGGAGGCAGGACTAACCACAACCATCTCAGACATTTCCTCTGAGGCTCATATACATGGTCCTCATCCACCCTTGCAATTATACATCCTTCTCATGAGAAGGAAGCTTCACTTAGTCATATCACCAAACTACTGCTTAGTCTGAGAGATGTGATAGTCATCTTTTTTCAGCTTCAAGTAAGCCCTGACCTTGTGGGTCATGCTTGAGATGGAGCACTCAGATTGTGTTTCTGAAAGTATGATAAGCGGCACCAGGCAGCCAACGACGCAACAAGCGCTACGCCAGGAAAGTCACCACAGCTCAAACTCTTCAAGTCAAGGACATGTGGCACTTTATCAGGTGTTTGAAGCCTAAATAAACTGCTAGGTAGAAGGGAATGCTGGCGTTTGCCACACAGGGGCTCAGACCATTGCTACCCACGGGGCTTGTCTGCTTGCCGAGGACCTTATCAAGCATGTCCTGTAAAGGAAGCAATAGAAACACATTAGCCATAACCTGGCCGACATGCACATCCTGGCCGCCAAGATCACAGCGCTGGGGATTGTATCCAGCATGAAGGGAGCATGTCACTGGCTCAGAAGCTGGGGGCGGGGGGCACAGCTGGGCCAGAGGGAGCCGCTGTTTGCACAGGAGATTGTGAGGGAGAGGTTTCCCCAGACTGACACAGCCTAACAGGAAAGGAGAGCCCATGGTCCTTAGATCAGAGAGGCTATTCTGATCATAAAAACACTATTTAGAGGAGAATGAGGACATGGCTAAAAACACAGAGGAGCCTTACAGTCAGGAATATTCTTTAGGTTTCGAAGGACTCCTTCAGATAATGTCTAAAATGGGGGGTGAAAAGTAACTTGTTACATTTGAAAACTAGTCAATAGCAAGTCATGCTCCACCAGGGTATAAGGTGGCGCTTATATAGGCAAATATAGCCTGGGCATTTTTTCTTTTCTCTCTCTCTCTCTCTCTCTCTCTCTCTCTCTCTCTCTCTCTTTTTTTTTTTTTTTTTTTTACAGGCTGTAATAGAAAAGGAACATTCTCAAATATTTTCAAAAGACACCAAATATTTAATGGTATTCAAGCACTGTTTTTCAGCATACATGCAAGGACATGGCTTCAGAGGGCTGCCAGTTTAATTACACGCTTTGAGTAGTACAGGCCTTACAGGCAAAACACAGACACAAAAAAATAATGGGTTGGGGGAAATTCACGGCAGTCATTAAATGGTGTTTGCACAACCACCCGATATCTGACTGTAAACTCTTGCTGGGGGAGACAGAGAGAGACCGAGAGAGAGAGACAGAGAGATAGATCTACCCTGGGTGTATAAACACAAAAGCAGAAAAAGAATGTCCTCTAGAGTACTGTGTACCTTCAGCTGGAATGTGTGTATTGCTAGGAAGCTCAGCTTTGACGGCCTGCATCTCAGTGAGGACATCCAGAACGCACACATTCACAACAGCTGGAGAACCACGCAGCCAGGCTCTGCTTAAATCCAGATGGTGCTAGCACGTCTACCATTCCTAATGTCACTGACAAAGCATACTAAACAAAGGCACAAAAAAAACAAAAAAATGTGTGTTAAAACTGCACTGTGCAGCGCTGCCAGCTTCAGGCACCTTCTGGAACTGCAAGGGGGGGGGGGGGCAGAGGAATTCAGAGCCTTGTTCTGCAGAACTTATGGTGCCATGGTCTCATTTCCGCAGAGGGAGTGAAACAGTGCCACACGCTGGTGCCCTCCAGCAAGCCCCCCATTTCTGAGTCCTGCTGCCAAATGCCATGAGTCAACTGGCTTCTCTGACTGTGGTTCTGCTGTTCGCTGTCAGGCCGTATCGCTGCCCTTCAGCCAATTCCGATGTGATGCTCACACACTGGATACGAGCTCCGAACGCACTTGTGTTTCTCAGAGTACAACATGGCCATGGCTACAGTGCCCCCCAGGATGGTGGCACCTGCCCCCCCCCCCCCAATCCAGACTCACACGAGTCGCTATGAAGGAAGAGTCAGCAATGCACCCAGAGCCTTTAATGACACTGCTGCAGAAGAATGACGCTTCAGCGTAAACAGACTCACACCCAGCAGCGTCACCCACAAGCCTAAACCCATCCAGCGGCCACAAGGGCTTAACCACTAAAATGCAGGTTCTGCTGTTTACCCATAAGCCTCTCCTGCATGTACAAACCCTTCTACCCCCATCTACCCCCCCGACACAAAGAAAATAGGTATGTTCTCAGAATCAAGCAGAGGCACCGCATAACTGGTATCTCAAAGAAAAACACAGATTTTCTCCTGCCCAACATTTATAAAGATACTCCTACTGGTACCACCTGCTAAAGCCTCTGGTTCCCTCAAGTGTAGCTCAATACCCAATGAGGAGGTTTACATCAGAAATCATCCAGAAATAGAGGCTCGGTCATCCTGCTCTGTTAATAGAATGCCGTTAATGTAAATACCCTGCGCCAGACACCAGCTCATCTGCAGTCCAGGCAGGCCGGGGCAGGGCCGCCTTGTCTAAAGAGCCACATGTTAAAGAATTAGTCACCGGTCAGGCAGCTACCATAAATGATTGGGGGGAGGGGGAGTTTGGGGGGGGAGCGGAGGTACAGGTCAGAAGGGTCAGGGCAGAGATCAAAAGGTCAGAGATTAAAGGCACATTAGGCAGCTGCAGCTGTGTGAGCAGGTTAAACAAAGGAGGAAGCATTTTGCCCAGACGGCCGCGTGCTTCTCTTTCCTGTATAAAAACGCTGATCGTAGCAGAGCACTAGACCAGCAAAAATCCATGTTCCACCAATGAGCTCCCGCTGCCTGCGCGTCTATAAGCATCAATCACAGTGAGCGAGTGACCTGCTGAAGCCCTGATCTACAGTGAAGATGAAGAGCAGGCTGACAAACCTCCACAAGTGAATCTGACCACAAGACCAGAGCGACTCTAGGATGACCCTTTACTGAAAGAGTGATAAGCGGCTTTCTGAAGAAAGGTGTGACAGCACAAAACAGGAAAGAGCCCATTATTTTCGGGATCCCTTACTGCTGTAAACATGAGCCAAATGCTGATTTAGAAACAGTTACACTGCGATATTCTGAATGAGATCAATGCAACCACAAAGGCATTCACACATTTTAGCTTTAGCAACAACACCAGTCAGCACATTAGAGGGAGGAGTATTACTCAGAACCACACAAAGTGATCAGACCTGCATACAGACTGCCTGGGAAATGCTTGTGAAGAGATACTGAGGGATAACTTCCAGTCTTTTTTGACTGGACTGCCATTCAAAACATTCAGCAGCAGATCATCAACAATATGGGGGGGGGGGGCATGATTCATGACACAATAAGTCATGGTTGTGAGGAACTGCTATTATGCACAGAGCTCAACAACACACCTATGCAGACCGGCACACCTATGCAGACCGGCACACCTATGCAGACCGGCACACCTATGCAGACCGGCACACGCCCCATAAGAATGTGCAACCACAGCACAACCTGCACAGCCACCTATTAAATGGGCCGCAGTATCCAGCTGGACTCCCCGACACACCAAACAACCGGAGAAATGACTGTTCAGCTTCTTCAGGGAAATCAAAAGCTATAAAACAGACATCTGAAGCTAGAGAGGGAGATGCATTAACGATGCAACAAATCAGTGTTTAATGTGGGATAAACTGGAAGCACAAAGCCAGACCTGCACTAACTCACCCCACTATAAACCGTGTAAGACCAGCTGGCTCAAGCGGACTACTGCCACGTAGGTCTCGTTTCTACACTTTTCTGTAGATCTGATGACATTTTTATAGTTGGGGACTCAGAAAAAGGGGACAGATGGTATAAAAAAACCCAGCATTCCCTGAGTAAGGCCATATAAGCAGCCCCGGGTGCGAGCCCCACCTGAGCAGAGCACGCCTTTGTGGCGCGCGCAGGAGAAGTCGTCGCACTCGCAGTAGGCGCCGTAGATCCTGCCGAACTCGGATTCGTAGCAGAGGCACTGGTCGCAGCTGCAGTCGCCGCGGCCGCTGCACGGCTGCTTGCCGTCGGCCTCGCGGCACAGCGCCATCTGCTGGGCACTGGTCTCGCCGTCGCGGCACTCGCAGCGCCGCCCCAGGTGGCCCGGCTCACAGTGGCACACGCCGCACGTGTAGGTGCCCGCCGACGCGCAGCGGCTGCTGTTGGGCTGCGTCAGCTGTGTGCAGCCGCAGTCGCAGCTGTAGGATGCGGACACTTCCAGGCGGTCCTTGAAGCCGACGGGCCGGATGGTGAAGCTGTGCTGGGTACCGGGGGCGGGGCAGCTGCGGGCTTCCACACTCACGTTGAAGGAGACCTGGGGGGCATTAATGCATCACTATGGGCATCCAGAGGAGGGTCCAACCATCTTGCCCAAACCCTAACCTAAACACATACTGTTCTACCTGGTTTTACATGACTGCATTGTTACCCCTTGGATTAATGGAGACTTATGTTCAGGTAGATGACGATGTACAGATATATGCAGCCTTCTGAGTAACTGCAAGCTTTACAAAGGTAATCCTGCTTGCCGATGCTTTAAGAAGCCGGTGCTGTGATACATTGCCTATGAATGGGGGGGGGGGGGGGGGGGGAGGGGACAGTGTGCTACCCACCCAAAACCATGAGCAAAAAATGTGTGGTGTGCACGTGTCCTGCAATGGCCACCTGTCTAACAGAGGAATGCATTTAGAGTCTCAAAACCCATCTACTAGGCAAGATCAGAGCCCTTTTAAATGGCTGATCTTCAGAAGAAGCAGAGAGAGGTGTTGTGCTACAAGAGAGAGACAAGCTCCACGCTAACCTTCAGGCACAAAGCAAAATGGCCTCCCCTCCCTTACTGAATAGCTGTCACATGATCACCCAGCAGGCACGCAGTCACATGATCACCCAGCAGGCACGCAGTCACATGATCACCCAGCAGGCATACGGTGCTGCAATCTGTCACTTGGCTTTGACTAGACACTTGCAGTCTTGTGAGCTGTAAACAAGAAGCCCACTGCTGTCATTCATCCTGTCGTTTCCCAGTACTGCACACAGCCCTCTTCATGCTGCTTGGCAGAGGAGAACAGATCATGGGAGCAAAGGCCTTGCTACTCCTATTTTCACAGCCCGCTGCCTTGGATGGAGGAGGAGGAGCCCAGCACCATGCACACAAACGCTAAGACCCTGACTCACAGCTTCTTCCAGTAAAACATTAAAAGCTGCTTTCAGGTTAGACATTCAAATATTTCATTAGAAGTCGATATGTACAGTATGTACATATAAATCTATCATTAATACATAAAGGAATAAGAACATAAAAATCTCTTGCACAAAATGTTACTTGTCTACCACCTTCAGATAAAGTGGCTCTCCTATTCTTGCTCCAGACAGTAAGTATCACCACTCTGGACAGTGCTCGCCATCCAAGACAGCGCCCAAATCCACAAGCATGACATCATGGGCGCCCACAGTGTCCCTGCCAACCCCACACAATGACAACTCACTTAACTCACTGTTCAAGTCCAGAATAGAGAACAGGACTGAAAACACTGGGTTGTAACACATATTAGTATTCCCCAGAAATGTAAAGCCAAATTACGCTCGTACAACAAAAGGAGCAGCTCATGGGCAAGTCCTATAAGAGGTTAAGCAGCCAGTTCACAGGCCCAGAAGCTGAGCCTCAGCTAGTCACCGCGGGCATGACGGTGCTGTGTGGTGCCCCAAAAGGGCAGCGTTTCAGCAGCCACGCAGAAGAGAGAAGGCCAGTGTCCTGATGGACAAAGCAGGGATAAGCAGCTGGCAGCAAGGTTCAGCCAGGTCAACGCAGAGATAAGCGAGTTCGGCATGCAACCGAAGAGCCAACATGGATCTGCCAGCCAAGCCTCAGCGCTCTTCACAAACGGCTGCTTGTGCTCAGGTACATTAGGATGCAGAGAGCAGAGCCCCCCCACCCCCCCCACCAATCACCATGCTCGCCAAGTCCCAGAAAGCAGTACTGAGTGTCTGCTTTGAAAGGGGAGGCTGGCACACCGTGGGAACCATACAGCAAGCCATAAAACCCCAGAAAACGACCCCCCCTGTCCAGACAACCAGCTAATGATGGACTGGAAGGGCCCTAACATACATCTGCAAAGGTTGATCACACTGCAAAGTGTCTCCTATAGTGCAGCCCCTCAATCCTCTATCATGATTCCTCTATGAATACCAACATGTCCAACCCCGTTTCCAAGACGCTGCGTAAAATGTAAATAAAAAACAGAATAAAATGGATTTGCAAATCATATAAATCCATATCCAACGGAAAGTAGAACATTTATGACAAATACATGGTCAATTTCAATCTGATGCCATCAACACGTTTCAAAAATCTGGACAAGACTAGAAAAGTTGTGTAACACTAAAACAACACAGAGAAGAAAGAAAAAACACAAACACTGAAACTAAAGTCACATGATGTGACCAATAATTTCCCCATTTCCCCAGGCAGCGTCGCCTGCCAGGATCTCCACGAGTGCCACGTGCATTTATTTAGAGGCCAAACAGTTTGTTTGTATCTGCTGATACAGACCTTAGTGAGCACAGTGACCTGCTGAAGACCACAAGAGAGGCGTCTGCTTTCTCGGACATCCCAAAAATCCTCGATTCACTCAGCACACAGCTCTGCTTTCCACTGATTTTTAACCAAAGTAAAGAAATACCTCCTGCTTAGAGGAACATCAACCCTGGCTGATAAGACAAGTTCTAAGTACTTCACCCATACAATGGTGGCCTTGTTACTAGCCATACAGGGGATACCTCCTAATGCTTTCGTTGCAAGAAGTAAAATAATAAAAGTAAAGATGCAGTGATTTCAAAATTGAACATGATGCCGTAGAGGATATGTCTCTGGCCCAGATCTGTCACCAGAACTTCCACATGTGTGAATTGTTAGGGCGGCCCTGCTCACCGTCTCTCCGATCTTAAGGTCGACACACCTCTGCAGGCCAATGCGGGGCTGCCCATCTTGGCACTTGGCTGTAAATGCCAGGCTGATGTCCTCAGGATGGTCCCACACGGTCAGCTCCACTTTGGACCGGATGCTCTGTGGAAGAGGACAGAGAAGCATGACAATAAGCTGCGGGTTCATGTGACAGAGGTCACTTCGACGGGGGACACTTACGTTGTATGCACTGACGATCAGCTGAATGATGTTCTTGGAGTCCTGGTCGAGAATCTCCACAGTTGTTCCAGGTATTAGCTTAGTAAAGTTCTTGAAAAAAAGATATAAACACACTTCAGCATGAAACAACTCCCTTACAAAAAATATATGAGAAACCAGCCTGGGCACTTAGAGCTTAATACCTTGTAAATCATATAGAGATTTTTGGTGACAGCAAAGATTAGATAGATGTTGTTCTCCGCCAGCTTTTCCCCCAGAAGAGCCAGAGAAGGATAATCCTGCAGGTGACAACAATGGACAGATCAGAAAATCAAAGCTGGTCCAACTCTGCACAGTCCCACCATCTAACATGGCAAAGACTGAAAACTACTTTTACTGGGAGAACAGGAAAGGAACATCCCTCATGACACTGAACTGAAAGCTGCTCAGCTTTTCAAGGTTTTGAGATGGTTGTGGTGGGCAGCAGGAAAAGGATACGACCAGGACCCAGAAGGGACCCAAGGCCAAACACGGGGCTTAACCTGAATTCCTCCAGTAGAACATGCATTGACTGAACTTATCAGATAAGTAACCAAATACAAATGTTTATCCATACACGTTTGGCCATCATTGATGATGGATGATGACAAGGACAATCCTAATGGTCTTTAGACAATGATACTTAAAAGGTACATTTTATATCATAAAATTCTGCATTTTCTAGTAGTAGCCACAGAAAAAGGGTGCAGCACACATGACGTCAGTTCAGCCAGAGGAGGACATGCGCTACATTTTAAGTCCGAGCTGAAAGCATAAATCCACCCACGCTGTTACTCTGCAAACTGGTGCTTTGCTACCATCAGCTAATTATCATTCAGGACTGCAGTGCCAAGTCAAGCTCTTTTTTGTAACAACCCCGAAAGTATTATGTGACAGAATGTTCAAGGTTTGCCAAGTCCAAACAAGCCGTAAGAAGCCGGGATGCATGCTTTTCCATTTCAGATGTCTTCTCCAAAACAAGGAACAGCAAAGCAATCACAGCAGCCAGTTCAACATGGTGGCAAGAAAGTGTGACTACAGAAAAAAATTATACTGCCTATTTGGGATTATAGTACAGTGACAAAAGCATCTGTTAGGGTGGCAGTCTACCGTGGAAGGCTGGATAACATCCATAAACATAAAGTAAAATCTGAAACTACTTTTGAATAGCAATATGCACTCATAAAGATGTTTACTGCTTTTACTGTGTGGTTTTTCTTGTTTTGACCGTTTCCAAGTTAATCTGAAGGATACAAAACAGCACGCAAATGATGTGCATCATCAGACACTCCAAAAACAAGCCACAAGTGTGTGATGGTTTAAAAGTCAGATGTTTGTCACCTGATCCAGAAACTTCTTGCAGATTCTAGGGGTGCCCAAGTAGAGTACCGAGGCGGTGTGATGCTCTCTAATTGAGGAGACTCTCGTATTTCTACCACCATTTATTCTCGGGAACAGTCTTGAAGTTTTACTCTGTGCCACAGCACATGCAGAGTGTCCTACCATCTTGGTGGAGGCGCTGTACTCGTTGGCCTCGTTCAGGTGACACTGGCCGTCATGGGGCTGCACCAGGCCGCCCAGTTTCCCGTCCAGTGCCAGGTGAGGGATGTCATCTGTGGTAAAGACCAGCAGGTGGTAGGCCTCCTTCCGCCAGCCGATCCTTTCCTGTAAGAGATGAGACTCCAGGTTGAGTCTCAAACGTCTATCTGTATCCAAGATCACAGGGAGAGATAATTCACGACCTTGTGTTTTTGTGGGACACTCACTGTACATCCATCCTCCAACCATTTTTCCAGGTCAGGGTCATAGCTGGCAGCTGCCCCCTGAGCCCCTATTGACAGTGACTAGCTCACACAAATCGATGTGTGTATAGATCCTACTGAATAGCTTCAAAGAAATCATTTATCAGTGAATGGCACGCTGATGCTCAATCATGGGCAAAAACAATACAGGCTCTATTCCTCTAGTGTCAGTCTCATATTTGCACAGAAATATTATGAGGAAAATGTGTTCTTCTACCAAAACTGGTATTGTCAGTGGAACTCAGGAAATGACATTCAGAAGCTATGAAGAATAAGGATTGACCTTGCAGACCGAGGCCTGCAGGATTGCGTCAAAGCCACCCTCAGGCGCATCACGATTGCGGGACACCATCTGCTTCTGTACTTCCTCATTAAATCTGTCCACTTTGTCCGTCAGTGAGAGAAGGTGCCGGAAACCAAAGGAAGGGACACAGTTGGGGAATCGCTTATAGCTGGACAAAGAAAGAGAAGACAGAATCAACTCCGTACCCGAGTTATTATGCGTAGGAAACACGGTAACAATATATCAGGGCAGACGCCAAACAGGTGCCAACCTTAAATACATTGAAATGCAAGGACAAGGTGAAAAATGTTCATTCCAGATATGCGACTGTGGGCATAAGCAGCAGCCCTAGAAGGTTACACAGAATCACTGATGTGCCAGTAAAGACAAAGGCTTTTTGTTAATGAGTCCGTTTCCACAGCTGCATGGTACTAACCCATTGCAGGGGTTGTCCTGATACTTTGGTGCCGTGTAAGAGAAGGGCGAGATGTTCTTGTCCACAAAGGAACCAAAGCCAAGACGGAAGTTGCTGGTGATCTTCTTCATCTCTTCGGCCAGCTTTGTTCCCAGGTTGCGGATAGTATCCAGGTCATCCTTCATGGACAGCGAGAGGTCCATCAGGTAATAGAGATCCACGGGGTAATCCTCCACCTGCCGCACCTGGACCTCGAATGACGCCTGCTGACCTGTTTGTCAAGAAGGACCGGACAGTTTCATTTTCTCATTTCAAACCCAACACAGATAATAGAGTAGTGCTGCAAAGTCATTTTTATAACATGCTATTTCACCAGCCACCCATGTGGGCAACAGTCAGATTCTTCTTGCGATACAAATTAGTTATTTGAATGACAGACTGCTTACCAGGCCTGAGGTTCAGAGAGATCTTCTGAGGCATTATCTGGATGACATCGTACTCTGCGGATCCAGAGCTTTTAGGACTCAGAGGCTTGTTACTCAGTATGGATGTATTGCTGCTGGGATTCTCAATGTAACGGGCTCCACAACCCCTCCTCTCCAGATTTTGTCTCAGGTCACACCTTGATGTGATGGTCTTCACCTTCCCAAATTCCTAGATTGAGAAACACCATCTACTAGAACAGTGGGCTACAGCTGGACCCATGCATGAGCAGGGGGGAGGGGAAGTTAATTTTCATAAGATCCACATGCTATTTCAGATCAAGAAATCTGTCAGTGTTAACCAACTCGCACAAAACACTTCCGCTGCAACATTTATGTTAACCAGGGGCAGATTTGCGGAGACGTGTACCCACCTCCTGAGTGCACCAGGCGCAGCTGGGGTGGATGAGAAGACACTCTTCACAGGCAGTGGCCCTTCCGCCCATACAAACATTAAGTCCTAATAATAAACACTAATGTTATCTACTTCATACCACTCCTCATTGTTTTTCATTCCTTTAAATATATCGTTGCGGCTATATCTACTACCGCAGACAGCTGCATTTATACCGACACAGATAGTAAACAGTCCGCCACGTTTGCAAGGTTTGATACAAGTAGCCTAAAGGTCATTTTTGTCCTCTGAACTCAAAATAGAGCTAAGAGTAATTCCCATTTAATTCCCGACATCGATTAAAAGGATGATGTTTATGCTCTAAAACAGGATAAACACATCAGCAAAGCCGTGATTGTGCCGGTAGGGTAACTAAACGATCGGCACACTTAGGACACACAACGAATATTTCGGCTGGATATAGTGGCTGTAACTATTCTTACCTTTGACGTTGCAAATAAACACTTGTAAGAACAGGCAGTATAGCGCCTTGCACTGTACAAAGCGAACTATTTCCCACATGATTTCTGTTAAAAACACCTTTTGTCGTGAAGTCTGCCAAAGTTTAGAGAGATCAGAAGAGCCGGGCTCGGAGCGATTTGGCAGCCAAACATTTAAAGGCACTTCGCAAACAACACGGAAAAACAACCGAACAACGCGCGGCCAGTACGGCTAAAGCATACTTTGACGATCGTGAAATAATCCAATGCAGATAAAGCATACTCAGGCAATCGTGAAGTATCCTAAGACATATTCTGCTTTATACTCCGTTTTGTTCCCCGGAGCAGCGCTCTTTCTGTATGCACTGAATCCCATGTTGCTTTATCCTTATTTATGACTTTTCACGCTTTGCGAGCCGTTTGTCGCCGCTTATCCTCGACCCGGAGTTGCTCCTTCCGCCATCCCAAGCAAACTTTCAGCGCCGTGCAGCTCCTCTCTCCCCGCCCATCGGCCCAGACAGGGAACCCTTTAACTATTACCGTCACCGCCTTCCTAAGGGCCGTGAAAGAGCGTCACGGATTTATCACTGTTACCTATTCATGTAGTGGGCGCTTGATGATATTGAGAAAAGAACGGTATGAAAAAAGTACAAGATTTTCATGAAATAATCTCGGGACGTTTTTGAACCAGGAAAATGGAGTGGATCGATGGAGGCCACGTCTGTGATACAAAAATAAAAAAAAACAAAAGCTAGATTACATAAGACTTAAGCTGCTGGAAACAAATTGGTATTTCAATACTGTATCATAAATAAAAAAAGATTAATAGTGATATATTGTAGATTGTACTTCAGGGTGCATTTGTGTAGATCTAGATCTATAACAGTCCTATATGCGATGCAGGTAGCTGACTAGGGCGCCAACTTATGCGAGAGCACTGACTTACCTGCCTATTTCACTTCGCCTTGGACGGGGGGTGCTACATCGTCTAAGACCGGTATTGTTTATTAATAATGCTGACATTGCTTTGAAATGAAATTAGATGGGCAATAAGCGAGAGAATGGCTGTTGTGATGCGATGGCCAGCTTTACCACCAGGGGGCGATCAGCACCCCGCACGCTAACCGTGACCATGGTCATAAGGTGCGAGAACAAGGCAGGGATAGTGACCCGTAAATTCCCCCAACCAGGGGAGCAGCAGACGACCTCCACAAGACTTAAAGCCCATGATAGAAAGAAGGTTTTCCATGCCCATGAATGATGAATCTCAAAAAATTATTCAAGTCAATCAAGTTAAAATGCTTCTTTTCTGCTGACCTGATCCCGGAAGATCTTCAGATGCAGGCCATGCTTTTCAAATGGCATCAGTACAATACAGTATGACAGGGACAAAATAATTTGTACATGCAGAAAAACGTTTCTTAGTGGTTTATTTAAGTAATGCCAAATGTAACAAGTTTTGGGGATTTTAAGAACAATGTCAAATAAAGAACCATGATGTGAACACTGAGCACCCCAAATTCCAGGGAGGAAAAAAAATTCCACTTACTAAAACAAAGAAAATAAGAGAAATATGCATTATCGGTTAACAGACTGTTCAAAGTAAATGACCATTTTCTTTAAACGCAACACTTACAGCATTCCAGCTGGTTCATTCCATTTAGGATCATTTCTACACAAAAAAAAGATTAAGCAAGTTGAAAACAGAAATGACTCCTGTGCTGATGCCCTATGGTATGAATCAGTGCACTTCCCGCTTATGATGGTATACAGGCAACATATCAGATTATCAATAATGTTTGACTGAGCCTCTGTGCAAGTCAGGTCAGGAGGAACTAAAATTATTAGTTACTGCCAGATATACATTTGACTTCTCTACCTTTACAGATGCAATCACACTTGCAAACTGACCTCTTCTGAGGGTGCAGCTTTCAGCAGGCTGGATGTCATCTCCACGATGGTCTCCTGTGGCAAGTCGCCGAGGAAGCCGCTGCGTCCTGCCAGCAGCTTCAGGAGAGCATCCATGATGCTCCTCTGGGCCACTCCCGGGTGTTGCAGTGACAGCTGCGCCATGAGGGCGCCGAAGCCGTCCGCGATGGTGCGTCTGGGCACAAAGACGCCGGATGATGTGGGTGATTCCAGGACATTCACAAGCTTCTCCAGGGGCTGTGGAAGACCCTGAAGCACAGCAGGCTTTTCAAGGCAACTAGCAATGCCTGAAGACACTCCATAGACCAAGGACTTTCAATGGGGTCAAAATGAATGGCACTTGTACACACACACACACACACTTTACTCACCTTAGCCATAACAGCAGGTGTGTCGCATACAGATCTGCAGGACTTTGAACTGCATGCTTGTTTCTGCAGGCCTATCCCTGTACCATCGGGGATCTGCTTGCCCTCGATGGGTTGTCCCTTAACCACATGACTGTTCAGGTCTTCGACTGCTCTTTCAGGAGCACTGGGAGCCAGGACTGATACAGTGGCCGTCCTTACAGAAGGTACATGCATACATTTCGTTAAGCAATTACCAAGAATAGAACAGGCACTGTTCACTTTAAATCTGTGGTCTTCTTTGCAGTGCTCTAGATTGTAACCAAAATGGTCGCATAGGCAACCTTTTTTTGAAAGTGTGGGATTTAAAATTAAACTTGGTCGCATCTGTGCTAGTGTATGAAAATCGTTAGGTTGTTTTGCTACTGCACAGGCAGTAGTTCCCTAACCCTCACTAACTGAAGGGGGAATATCAAGTCTTGAGTCATTGTCAGTCTTTCATCAATACAGAAACCAGGATATGCAAATTAGGACAACTATTGCAAGGTAATTGATTGATGACTGAATCAACTGCCGGTGTAACCAACTGGGAAAGCTGGTAGAACCAGTGCTACCTCTGGAAAAGAGTCTGAAGCCATGCTCTGGGTTCTGAAATTCACAGAAATGTAAGTTTCATCTGCAGATTACGGTTGTATTGGCTTCCTATGCCCCCTGAAAGCCGAGCATACGGTCTAAAAATAATTCTGAACTGTGGTAACGCAACACCTCAGAAGCTGCGTGATCCACTGCTGCAGTTTAGTTTTTATCTAGCGCTTCCCTGCAGGCAACATGTCACAATGTAAGCGCCGGGAGCGCAGACAAACGCGCAGGAAGCCAGGGATCGAGGAACATGGGGTTTTATCAAAGGAAAGGCAGGCAATAACAGAATGACAATATAATGACCAGACTAGGGAAACGAACGGAAACGCGGACTAAATACAATGAACTAATGACAACAATTAGAAACAGCCGTAAAACACTGGGAATCCACACAGGGTTAACGAGGGGGCGTGGCACACAGGAGGAGCGGACGATTGGGGCGTGACAACAGTTCTCACACTCTCTGTACAACCGACCTAAACTCATTTTGCACAACGGGTTTGTTTTGTCAAATACTGTAAAGTGACCATGAGCTCTGGAAAGGCGCTATATAAATGAAACATTATCATTATTAAACTGTACCTGACATTCTTGAAGAAAATTGCTGTTTTAACACCGGATGGCTGATATTTTCCAAACTGGTCAACATTATTCTAGAAAAAGATAAATTCACATGGTAATGCTGTCACCTGCAGGTTACATGTTTTAAAATCTTTTGCATTTCAGTATTTTATTAGAAATGTATTGGTTCCACATCACCTCAGTTGAGTCATTAGGGAGGTCTTTGACACCCAGGAAGTACTGATCCATTTTCTCCTCATGAAAAAATCCTAGAAGTGAATAAGGGACCAAATGATATGTCTGTTGACATGCACAGTGTGTCATCTGAGGGCTGCGTGATGTTCTGCTCGTGTTACCTTCCCCCTGGACCTCACTATCCTTTGCAGCTGCTGAGCTGTGGCTCTTCTCTCCCTCCTGTCTGGATTGATTTGTGCTAGATTCTTTACACAAAAGATTCTAGTCAAAGACGACCAAATAATAGGACTATCAGACTTTATATGGTATTTCTGTATATCAGAATAGAATATATAATCTAAAGAATGACTGCAGCATCCACACACATCATCATTTTGGAAACCTTGTTACCTGGTTCTGGTGCACCTGTGGTCCTAATCGGCAAAGCAAGATTCTTCCCAAATAGGTTACTATCTTGATGGGTGAATGCCTCCGTTTTTTCATTTAGTCCTTCCTGCCAGAAAGAGAGCGAGAGCACAGAAGACTGTACTCACATTGGACTGTACCGTCTCTAAGCGAGGATGCCTTACCTTCAGGGAGGTGTTGATCCTGCACTCAAGACCCCCAGAGCTTTCAGTCAACATGGACTCTTCACAGAAGCTGGTAAGAACAAAGCACTTGGTCAGGAATAGGAGGTAGGGGATTTGGTAGTATAACCATTCTCCCATAATAAGCAGCGCTGAACAAAAATCCATACCATGATTCGTTTTCAGGAACAGACTTGATTCCCTAGGACAAAATACAAGCAGGTATAAACATCACATATTCAACAACTCACACTTGCTCCAGAACGTGGATAATAATTTCATTGTTAAAATGACATCCATCACTATTCTCCAGCAGATCCTGTTTACTTTCTTATTTTCTCTTAAGCTGCTGTGGCTCCTGTCTGTTCCTCATTCATGCCAACATTTAACAGATGGGCATTGTGTCTGTGATGGTCAGATAGACACAGCTGGTTTCTACTGACAAGAGTCTGCAGCTACAGCTCACCTCCGTGGGGATATAGCACCCCTCAGAGGCGATCTTCTGACAGTCCACGGACAAAGGGCGGAGTTGGTCCAGGGGCACTCCAGATAGGATGTTCTTCCTCATTTCTTGGTAGTTGTCCGCTAGGATCTGAAGAACTTCAATCATGCTCTCCGGCATAACATTTTTTCTAAAAAGGTGATGAAATTTACACTGATACAGAGACCCAGAAAGACAAAGCGAAGAAAAAGACATCAACACATTCCTATTAAACTTGCAAGCCAAACCTCACCCCAGAAGAAAGCGGCTGCCTTCCAGTGAAGTGCAATAGCGCCCCCAGCAGTACTGCTGACACATTGCATGCTGTAGGGCCAAGAGGCTCAGTTCGGCCTGCACTGCCCTCTGGTGGCTACTACGCTCCTTCCCTTCGAAGCTGACAGAAAAGAACAGGTATGCATCAAGCCACTGAATGTGGGTTCACACACAAAGAGGCAATCAAAAGTGACTAACATTTCCAAGAAAAGACTTAAAAATGTCTAGAACAGTATTTCCCAATTCAGTTCTCGGGCACCTACGGAAAGTTCACGACAGCTGGGAGGGAGCAAAAATGTGGACTGGCTGTGGGTCCCTGAGGACCGGATTGGGAAACTGGACTAGAATATTGTGTGAGAAAGCACTTTACCTTTTCAATTTATCTTTCAGTGTCCCCACTTCTGCTTCAACAAGCTTTAATCTGATGAATTCCTAATTAAACAAATTAGGAAACAACAAAAGCAGACAAGGAACCAACAAATTAGCAATTGAATAGATGATAAATACACTGTATAATAAGGCAGCTGCTACCACTCAGCTGCGGGCCTTAAGCGAAACTGTCTCACCATTCTGAAGATCTGGCTACAGCTAGGAGTAGTATCAGTAACCAGTGTTGGGAGTAACGCATTACAAAAGTAACGGATTACTGTAATGCATTGCTTTTTGCTGTAACGAGGTAATGTAAGGCATTACAGAAAAAAAATTGGTAATATTTTACTCGGTATAAATGTCAGTAACGTGCATTACAATGCATTTTTAACCCGGAATGAAGTGATGGTTTTTTCTTCTTCATACAAATTCGCCAAAATCACCGAGAGATCAGCAGAGGAGAAATGTCCGTGCAAAACGTTTCACTTCTTGTAGTCAGACAGAACAGAGAGATGAGTGAACCTGCAACTGATCTAACGTCGGATAGTAAAACTGAATCAAATTGACAGAAAACAGCTGGGTTGCATATGTGGTTAATAAGGCGGCGTGGCACATAAGAGGATCGGACAGGCAGGTCATGACAATTACACTCATATTACCCAAAATATTAAAGAAGAAATATTAGATGTTATAAATATATTGTTATTATTGTACATTTAATTACGAAGAGGAAAGATGCTTTCGATGCGTAGCGATGTATCATTTTCATTGTCTCGATCAACTTTTTAATCAATAGACAAAAAAAACCGCGATAGAGTGAAGCCGCGAAAGTCGAAGCGCGAAGTGGCGAGGGACGACTGTAAAGCCATAGAAATGCTAATTTTGTATCCCGTCATATCTTTAGACATTACAATACAGTTCAATTAATGTTAATATGACTAGGCCTAAAGATACAGTATTTCTATCACAATTTGCCAGACTTTGACCTTTTGTCTGTCGTTGTGATGATTGTTCCTTGTATTGCGCCATGAGCCATCGCTGTGGCTATTATATTCTACTGTTTTTAACCTATAGCTCAGTTAGATACTGTATCACATCACCTTCCACTGGCTGTGTAATGAGCTAATTGTGCGTCATGAGCAAGATGAGCATAGATTTCCAAATCCATATTTCCAGTTATTTTGGTGAGAAAAACTTAAAAGTAATGCAATAGTAGTGTAATGCCTTACATTTTAAATACAGGAATATTGTAATGTAACAAATTACTTTGAAATTATAGTAACAAGTAATAAATAGTGCATTAGAGTTTTGAAGTAACTTGCCCAACACTGTCAGTAACTCAGAGAAGGGAAGCATCACCTGGAACATGCTTGACAGGAACTATACAGCATTGTGGCCAAATCCAGTCCTTGGGAACCAACAGCCAGTCCACGTTTTTGCTCTCTCCGTGCTCCCTGCCAGACGGTCCACGTTTTTGCATGTTGACTGCCTGTGGGTCCCCAAGGACTGGACTGGGAAACACTGCTATAGACTTAAAAAAACGTCACTGTGATAATGGTAAACGCCATCAATGCTTTGACCATGACGCCCATACGTTGGCCTGAGATCAGGGTAAGACAAACCATCACAAGCCGGTCACAAATCGTCAGTGTGATCTAAGATGTGAAAAGGCAGCCTCACCAAGTAGAATCTGTCCAAAACTTTGCAGAGGAATAATATGGTTGGGCAGCAGTACATAAACTTCCATGCATGACAAGTATCTGTGTAATAATAAACAATCTAGTGATGCTCTGAATACTGAATTAAAAGAGTAACCTGTTTGAAATAGTCCAGGTCAGCCATATAGACATCTGTGATGGTGGATTTCTCAGCTGTAGACACTGCCAGCGTCTGGACATCCTGGTCCATTGTGGAGAGGTCTGTGCTGACAACGGCATCGCACAGTACAATCTGGCGTTCCAGGCTGCAGATTTTCTTCACTCTCGTACTCTGCCTGTCACTTGATGACATGACATTGCCCCTGAGGTCACCATTAATTCCTTCAGACTGGTTCATTGCCACCTTGCCATCCACAGCCTGGAATCGCTGGGATGTTACAGGCCCGCTGCTTCTTGCCTTGTCCTGGACAGTCCAGGGAAAACAACCTTCACATGCAGACTGACTGGCTCCTTCTGTAAATTTTTGACCGAATCCAGCCTCTTCCACCGCACCAAAATCAGGATCTTGCAGATGCATCAGGTCTTCCATGTTCTCAGGATGACCTTTCTGCTCCGGGATCCACTGGAACACCTCCGCAGCACCATGAGCAAAAGACTGCTCTTTAATAACACCGGGATACTGCTTTTTTGGGTCATTTCCACTTTGGACAGTTCCTCGATGCTCAACATCCATCCACTTAGTAGAACTGTAGTCACACTACAAATCACCAGAAAGACACTTATCAGAACAGATGCAGTAAACCAACTAGAACCGATTGGCTTAAGGATAGTTAACTGAATATCACTATACCGCATGAATCTGCAGCAAAAGTCATCGCTATTGAAATCTCCTCTACTGATATTTCCCCTTTGATTCCAGCACATGGGAGACGCTTACCTGATCAGATGGCTGCAGAGTCTGAGACCTAGGAACCTTTTGTCGCACTGGATGAGTTTTTATAATGTGACAGCTCTTACAAGCGTACTGACAGCTATCCCACTGAGCTACAATGCAGTCCGCAGACAGGGGAGTACTGACTTGCTGACTGGTGGCCTTTCCTGCTCCATTCATCACGCTCTCATCCGAGCCGCAGAGATTTAGCTCCTTTTC
Organism: Paramormyrops kingsleyae; assembly: GCF_048594095.1. NCBI lineage: Eukaryota > Metazoa > Chordata > Actinopteri > Osteoglossiformes > Mormyridae > Paramormyrops > Paramormyrops kingsleyae. The sequence goes on from NC_132812.1 coordinate 10,045,696, forward strand.
AAAGGCGTTTGGAAGTAGGACCAGCTTCTTTTCTTCCACTGTTGGAAATGACAATACATCTTTATACCAAGCTTATGAGCAGCCATCGTTGAAATTCAGTATTACAGCACTTTGTTACTTCTGAAATGTTCACGGGCAGGAAGAAGCTTGATAATTATTGAGCGTAGCTGATACATTCACTTCAGTGTTTAAAAGTTAATTTATTGTGAACTAGGTACCCACTTAAATATTAAGTTAGGAGTCATATTCAGAGATGCCATTTACAGATACAGACACTCCCCAGCTTACAATGGTTCGTGTCATGATGGGTATGATTTTTCAATTAATTACTTGAGAGATCCAGCACTTTATTATAAAACAGGCGTTGTGTTAATGATTTTGCCTGACTGTAGGCTAATGTAAGTGTTCTAAGCATGATTAAGGTAGGCCAGGCTAAGCTGTTTGTTAGGTTAGTTTTACTGTATTAAAATGCATTTTCGCCTTACGATAAACCTTTCAGAAAGTAACCATCATAACCTGGGGAGCGTCTGTCCTCAAAAATTACAAAGACAATAAACTGCAGCATTTCAAATAAATGAGAAACCGTACTTCTCAAACATTTTACAGATTGGCTCTCTTTTGAGTATCTTTTACAGATGGACATAATCACACTTTTTCCGATCAAACGTCTTTGCCGAGTTAATGATCTGAGAGGAGGACACACACCTGACAGAAAAGCCTCCTGCGGACCCGCCCTGGCATTGCAGGACTGACTGCACATCCTGGCAGCAGAGGAAGCACTTGGTGTATAGCACCAGCAGCACTGAGAAGATCTGCAGTGAGAAGATCTAAAGGAGGGGGAGGAAACAGGCGGTGAAATGACGGCAGCCACTGGCCACTGCATGTTATCAGAGGCATACCATGTACAGCCAGTATCCTTTACTCACAAAATATGACCACAAATGAGGTGAGGTAAGGAGCTTGCAGTGATTACAGTGTGTAAGGAGCATGCACTGATTACAGTGCGTTGCTGCACCCACCGCATGACAAACCACCTCAGGGATGAGGACGATACCTCAGCACCATACTAGTCCAAATGGACCAGTGTGAGGTTTTTTTTTCCCGGCGGCTGGAGCGCCAATCCTGCCACCAAGCCCAAGTTTACCCTGCAAGCTGGACGACCTCCTTACAGGGCTGGATGTAGATGTAACCCTAACGTCATACCCAGGATTAAGCAATGGCAGGCTTAGGGCCCAAGAGTGTTAAATCACTCCGGTATTCATGGGATTTGAACCAGCAACCTTCTGATTGCTGGCACAGATCCCTAGCCTCAGAGCCACCACTTCCTTTTAGCCACAAAGATTTTTGTTATATTGGTTGAAAAAAGAAAACATTCTGGAAACAGTACAAAAACAAACATCTTTGGGGAAAAATGGATGAATATGTACTCAGGCAAGGCTGGAGTTTCTTCTGCTCTGTGCACTCCTCTGATTTCCTCTGCAAGGCGCAGAAACAGGTTATTCTTACCATGTGTAATATGCATATTATGGCTATTGTATAAAAATGCTATTGGGGCCAAAACTCACCTTTTATATAGACTACATCTCCCGTTACACCAAGCGCTGGGTGTTTCTGAAGAAAAACACGTAGACCTCCTTCCTCTGCAGGAATAAATCATTGGCGAGGTGGACCATTATGATAAACATGTTTAACTGGTAAAAAATTAGATTGCCTGTCTGTTCCAACGAACACAATATAAAGACAAACCCGACAAAATAAATTAATAGGCAAAACACTAAGCAGAAGAAAACCTATGGCTGTTACCCTTTATGAGGTGTCGGTCTTCAACTGGAAGAGACAAGTACCAGTTCAGCAATTTCTGGTCAATCATTTCCAGCATTATTGGACCTTTTATCAAGTCATAGAGAGACCTGAAAAAGATGTTGATGCATCATACAGTGCAGCACAACTTCTCACTCACCATAGAAGAAACTGTAAAATAACAGTTGCCACCCGGTCGATCACCATTGACAGGCTGATCTCTAAAACATTCCCAGTCGATTGTTACTGTACCGTCACCTTCACAAAGAGCAAATTAACTCCTAGGGTGGACCTCCGCTGGCTGGAAAATATACCATCATGACTCAATATCCCACCAGATTATTTTCTTTATAGTAGCTATCGCTGTAAAAACTGCTGGATACCACTGCTCTATAATTACAGGATGGATCCTAACATAAAAAAGTGGGGTTGAGGTTCATGATACACCTCAGGCAAAAAGGCTTGTGAAAGATGAACAGAGTTACCTGTGGATGAGAAACACCTTGGCTTCATTAGTAGATTGGGTTGCTTTGGGAAAAGCTGAAATATAGCAGAAGTTTATTTTCTCCAAATATATATATCCTTTAAAAACCATATGAAATCTAAGGTAAATTACAATAAATTACATGTTTTATATGCACATTACACAGGCCCTTCAGTCACTGTATGCCATCAATGAGGTCACCATACTGTACTTGGATGTTGCTTTAAATATACCTTAAAATGTCAGATTATATTATATATATTATATACATACACACACGCGCACACACACAGTCAAAGGCAGCTCTTTTCTGTTAATTCACCAGGGGCCGTATCAGAATGTAGGATTTCTTGCTTAGCCAGATAATTTAAACTGGGGTGTCTTAAGTTATCTTTATCTTCGTTCACTCACATTTACCATACTCCCTTAAATCCGACAAATTATCCGGCTAAGCAAGAAAGCAGGTGTTCTGTCGGAAAAATACTACCTATCGAGACGTGCTATCGAGCCTTTCTGCGCATGTGCAGTTCCACCGTTTTGGGATTAGGGTTAAGTTTTAGGGGTTAGGGTTAAGGTAAGGGTTTTAGGGGGGTTAGGGTTAGGGTAAGAGTTAGGGTTAGGGCTATCTATTAGCACTACGGTAGCATTTTTCGACATGGCAGCATATATCGACAGAACACCGGCTTCGTGATACAGGCCCCAAACGAGTTCCTTACCAGGAAAGCCTCTCCACGCTGCCACTGTCTGATTCACGTGGACGGACGGGGGCCACTGCAGAGCTCCAGCAGCGTGTCTGGACATCTCGGCGCCGTTCTCCAAATGAAGGGGCAATGTGGTCAGAAAAGGGATGTTATAATACGGATGCCACATGTTCTGGAAAAGTAAGGAGTCACACACAATATTGCGCACAACTATATATATATCGGCTAACTTTATAGCAACAATGTTTCTCAGAGCAAGATGAAATGCTGAAGGTTACAAACAGCCATAATCCGTCGTAGAAATGAATCCGCACAGCTTCACGGGCCCTCTGATCAACAGGTAGAAGACCTCCGCGGTTTAATTGGCGCGATCCTGAACGTAGTTATAGCGCCAACGTGCCACGCAACCACGTAATTTCACGCCAGCCCTGTGGTGGCGCTGTACAGCAAAGCTGCTCTTAAAATGGTATGGATGTTACAAAAATAATACAAATTTTACTAAGACTAACTGTGCATTAGGCTACTTACAATACGCAAGGCAATTATATTATTTGTAACAAAAACTTAAATAAGATACGAAAAAGAATCAATTAAACAAGAACTATAAATATTGCTTCGGAAACTGAACTTGAAATAAAATGAAAACAAATGTCAAATACTTCCCGTTGCCGGTTTTACTGCATATTATTGGGTGTGTTCGACTTGGGCTTAGGTCTGTCTGCAGCTGACGTGACGTGGAGCGTCCAGGGGTGGAGTATAAACTGACTGCAGCCAAGTCGGACAACTTCTACTCCTCGTAGTGTGCGAGATGGCAGCACTGCCAGAAGGGTGTACATAAAACTAACCAAATACCACCTGCATGCACATTACTTCTTTTACAATCTGAACATAATGATGTCGTATATTTTAGGGCAGGGGTCCCCAACTACTTTTTCTCCAAAGGTGAAGTTCCATCAGCAACACAAAGCCATGGTCCACTGCATCAGTAAAAAACTGCCGGCCGTGGGCATCCCCCAACTACAATTTGTCTATCGGGGGAGACGACGTACGGCACGGTCTGGAATCCGGGGGTGACCACTGTTTTAAGGCAACATTAATAATTATGCGACAAATAGGAATGATCATATGTGAAAACCTTTTTATATGCTCCTGATCTGTTAAATTTAGTAGAATTTTAGCTCGTTAGCATTGTTATTCAACATCGGACCTACAATGATGCTATATCAGTTTCCTTCGGGTGGTGGCGCAGTTGGTCTGCTGCTGTGTATACTTTGCATATTCACCTCCCGTAGTTCAATCATTTGCGGTTTATGTAATTGATAACTTTAAATTCCTCTTACGGACTGACATCCTATTCAAGGTAACTGGAACTTACCCAGTGGACTACATGACCAGTTATGAAAAACAAGTGAAAATGTAATAATACAGATTAATGTGTACTGATATGTCCACATTGTTATACACATTGTCTGTACTGAAAGGAACTTCTTGCAGTGTACAGATTTTGACTTTTATTGACGTTTACAGCTTTTTCTTATTCAACATGTAACATTTTCAGTATCTTAACAAAACCAGAAACCTTGTCATCTATATAAACTAATCCAGTTTTCCAGACCTTATTTTAATGTGACAAAACAAGAAAAAAAGATACAGATAGTACTAAAATCAACAGTTGTGACTTATTAAATAAATGCAAAAGATTAATCCTAAACATTTAAACTCTGGCTTTAAGAACAGTATTATAATTAACAATACACCAAAATACAATAAGCATTAAAAATGCTTTGTATTTTAATTTCCATTTATGTTATTGGCATCTTCTTTTTGGAACCTGAAAGGACAAAAATATTTTTGACTACAGTGATATAGAGACATGCTCCCTAGGAAATGTCTGTTCTTAATAAAATATAAGTATGTTACTAAATAGCAAACAGGTTGTTAGTAGGAGAACAATATGACTGCTGGGAATACTGCATATGTGATAGACTGACCTGAGGGATATTTCACTACACACATGTACAGTGTACGGTTCTAAGTCAATCTGAGTGCTGAAAATTAACCTTTCTTTGATGGCCAGAGGAGGGTGCTTTAGAAGAGCTGATGTCATCTCCACGACAGCCTTTAAGGGTAGGCCACTGAGGAAGCCCTGGTGATTCGCTTGTAGCTCTAGTAGGCTGTCCACGATTCTTTGCCGGCTCGCTTCAGGGTGTCGCTCCGAAAGTTTGGCCATTATGGTGTCGAAGCTGCTCGTGGTGGTGCGCTGCTGATGCGTGAGTGTTTCTGGAGACGTGGCTGATTCCTTGATATTCATCAGCTTCTCCAAACCACACTGGACATGCTGTGAATGACATGCTGTGAATGACAGCCTTTACACCAGCGTTACCCCAGCCTATCCAGCAGCCTTTACACCAGCGTTACCCCAGCCTATCCAGCAGCCTTTACACCAGCGTTACCCCAGCCTATCCAGCAGCCTTTACACCAGCGTTACACCCACCTATCCAGCAGTCATACAGCAGCCTTTACACCAGCGTTACCCCAGCCTATCCAGCAGCCTTTACACCAGCGTTACCCCAGCCTATCCAGCAGCCTTTACACTAGCCTATCCAGCAGCCTTTACACCAGTCTATCCAGCAGCCTTTACACCAGTGTTACACCCACTTATCCAGCAGCCATACAGCAGCATTTACACCAGTCTACACAGCATCTGTACACCAGCCCATGCAGCAGCCTTTTGGGCAGATGTTGCAGACTTTCTGTCAGCCTTTATGTCACCCATTGCTCCAGCTTTTACACCAATTTGCACCAGACTTTACACCAACCGTATACCAGAGGTCTAGTGAAAGTCTGCAATCCTGAAAGGTTATGCAAATGTACCATCCAAAGCACAGATGGAATACAATCAGAAAGAAGGAGCTCGTTCTGTTTTCATTAAACATATGGTGATGATCCAGTAAAAGCTGAAGATCAGTTGCAGAAGGGATTTACCCACCTTGATGATAGGTACTCTATCCTTTGAGGCCTGTGTGTTACAGACAGACCTCACTTTGTCATTCTGGCAGGAATGTGACTTGGAGAACTGCCCCTTGTGGACTGATGCAGCTGAAAGCATTGTGCCTAGGTGCTCCACCTTGATTGTGTACCCCTGGATGGTGTGACCGTTCAGGTCCTTGATCGCTCTGTTGGCACTCCTGAGACAACCAACTGTCACAACGGCCGCCCTAGGCAAGGTCCAGAACACATTAATACTCATGCACTGTGCCATCCACCACTTCTCTGACGACATTTTACTGCTTATTAGGAGAAGTGCTTCCATGAACTCAAAAAGAAAGTAACCAAAAAATGCAGACAGATGCATGGCAACTTTGAGATTTCCTATGTCTGCAGAGCTCTAAGGAACAAGCCATATATGTTCTGACCTATGGCTTCATCTGAAGGTCAATTTTCACTTTGAAAACAAATGGGTGTCGGTGAACATGGAAAGTAGGGCTGCTGGATTATGGCAATTTTTAAATTATTTTGGTCAATACTGAAATTACAATTAGTTAACACAACTCTAAATATCATTCATGTATTGAATTCTTTAAAAACTTACTTTTTTAACAGTGGATTTCCTTGAAATCTAAATATAGTTCAACTAAGAAAGAAATAAAAAGGGGCTGGAAAGGGGTGCGGTGGATTTATAACACCAGACGGGAGCATCATTGCAAAATGAAATGCGGCATAATAATTGTTTTATCTTGATTATTTTGTTTTGATAATAATTGGAAGCCAAAATCGTAACTGAAATTAAATTTCAATTAACCTCCCAGCCTGCAAGCTTGTGATGCTTTAAAAAAAGGCTAAACCCACAATTCCTGTTGAACAGGGCTTTTCACACTTTAGTGGTAGGGGGTCCCTAGCTCTGCTCTGTTTTCATTTGGTGGCCTCTGATGTATGAGAGGTTCCAAACCTCAACTGTAGAATAGTTAGCCTATAGAACGACTGTACCTCAGTTTGCTCCTGAACGGTGCCATCTGGACATTAGATACCTGATACTTTCTAAACCAGACTGTCACGTCCTCCTGCAGAGAATATGAAATATTCACTGTGATGCTGCTACCTCAAGCTTAGATGGGTTCTCCTGGCTCCTACATGAACCTAAAAGGACATGCATCATCCCTATATTACCTCAGTTACATTACTAGGGAGTTCCGAGACATACAGGAGGACATCCTCATCAGTTTCCGTCTTATCACAACATCCTGGAAGTGAATACGAGAGCAAATTAAAAGCTCTTTAGTCACATTTACAGTGTGGTCAGAGATGCACTGCGGTATTTTACCCATCGTATCTTCTTCGGGGATCTTAAGATCACCGTCATCCACTTTTTGGTGAGCCTCCATCCTGATGCTTTCAAGGTCCTCTTCTGCATCGTACCAAGCCTCTGCACAAAACCAGCCAACTTACAGACCCATTCGAGAGCAAATATCCCCAGCAGAAGCTGTATACTCTACTGCAACTCAGTATTGCCATAATAATATGCTACTTAGAAAAAGACTTCCTTTTTACGTTAAATACGAGCAAGATCCAGTTGCAAACCTTCTTACCTAGAGGGGGTCCATGTGTGACCCCACCCTGCACAATGCATGCAGTCGACCCTTCAAACTGGTTATTACCTGGCTCTGTATTTATCTCTGCTGGCCTTTCCTTTGGAACTTGCTGCTAGATGCAAAACAAGCAAAAACAATCAGACTGTCAAAGTGTTCTTCTGCAGGAGAATAATGTGTCATACCTGGAGGGCTGGAGTGTCCCTTCTGCCTGTGCAGGAGTCACTGTGTACAGTCAGCTGGGAATTCTGCGACTGAACGCTGCTGCAGAAAGCAAAGGACTGCATTAGGTAGGTCAGATGGGGCTGGATTCCAGAGTAGGTATTGTGCAGTGCAGAAAGCTGGCAAGGGAATAGCGCAAGTCTGTCAAAGTGAGGTGGAGGTGACCTTCACATCACAGAGAGCAAAGAGTGCGAGGTGTCCATACCCCTGTCTGTCTTCTAACACAATCTTGGCTATCTAGAAAAATAAGACATAAGCAGAGCGGAGCATCATAATACACTCCCCATAAATGAGGTTTAAGACACAGGATATGTGTTTACTTGGAATGATGCTTTGTTCACAAGTCAACCAACATAAATGACGTATCTACAAAAACCCAGGAAATGTCTCTCTTGGTGAAGAGACAGGGTTGACTGGTCGAGAAGCATTCATTTTGTTCTGAAACGTTCCTTAATGGCTATTAAGGAACATGCGATGTGTTCATGTTCTCCCCGTTTTGCTCCCCGGTTATGCTGGACTGTTCATGTTTTGCTCCCTGGTTATGCTGGACTGTTCATGTTCTCCCCATTTTGCTCCCCGGTTATGCTGGACTGTTCATGTTCTCCCCGTTTTGCTCCCCGGTTATGCTGGACTGTTCATGTTCTCCCCGTTTTGCTCCCCGGTTATGCTGGACTGTTCATGTTTTGCTCCCTGGTTATGCTGGACTGTTCATGTTCTCCCCATTTTGCTCCCTGGTTATGCTGGACTGTTCATGCTCTCCCCATTCTGCTCCCTGGTTATGCTGGACTGTTCATGTTCTCCCCGGTTATGCTGGACTGTTCATGTTCTCCCCGTTTTGCTCCCCGGTTATGTTGGACTGTTCATGTTTTGCTCCCTGGTTATGCTGGACTGTTCTCCCCATTTTGCTCCCTGGTTATGCTGGACTGTTCATGTTCTCCCCGTTTTGCTCCCCGGTTATGCTGGACTGTTCATGTTTTGCTCCCTGGTTATGCTGGACTGTTCATGTTCTCCCCATTTTGCTCCCTGGTTATGCTGGACTGTTCATGCTCTCCCCATTCTGCTCCCTGGTTATGCTGGACTGTTCATGTTCTCCCCATTTTGCTCCCTGGTTATGCTGGACTGTTCATTTTGAATTAGAATTTGGTGACCAGTGGTCATTGTTAACACACCACAGCACAGCACACAGTGCGCAACAACGAAATTTGTCCTCTGCATTTGACCCACAGAAATACCAGTTCATTCAAGTTCAAATCCACCAGTTCAAATACCAGTCATTTTGCTCCCTGGTTATGCTGGACTGTTCATTTTGAATTAGAATTTGGTGATCAGTGATCATTGTTAACACACCACAGCACAGCACACAGTGCGCAACAACGAAATGTGTCCTCTGCATTTGACCCATATGTGACTTTCGTGACATAGCAGGGGGCAGCTAATTCAGCGCCCGGGGAGCAGTGCTTGGGGACGGTACCTTGCTCAGGGTACCTCAGTGGTGACTGGCTGGTGGGGGATTCGAACCTGCAATCTTTCGATTATAAGTGCGCTTCCCTAACCATCAAGCCACCACTGCACTCCCCATTCTGCTCCCTGGTTATGCTGGACTGTTCATGTTCTCCCCATTTTGCTCCCTGGTTATGCTGGACTTTTCATGCTCTCCCCGTTTTGCTCAGAATTCCTCTGACTACCATGGTTTCCTCACTCAGTCCAAAAACATGCAATTAGGTGAACTGGTATTTCTAAACATACTCAGTGATTCTGTGTTTGTGTCTGTGTGTGTCTCTGACCAGTCTATCCAAGCTGTTCCCCTTGTTCCCCCTGCTGCCTGGGATACCTACAGGACAAGCAGTTAGAAGATGGATGGATGTATGGATAGGAAATATTTTAATATTCCACTTAAGGGTTTTTAAGGCTGTTCCATACTTGTTGTGATATGATATTAGAGGAAAATTAAGTAGCAACAGATTTCTGAGCCTGGAGCTACCGCTCACCTCTGCTGGGATGTAGCGCCCCTTAGAGGCGATCCTCCGGCAGTCCACAGAGAGGGGGCGGAGCTGGTCCACAGGCACGCCAGAAAGGACCTTCCTCCTCATTTCTTGGTAGTCATTTTCTAGGTTCTGGAGAACTTGCATCAAGCTCTCTGGGATTTCTCTTTTCCTAAAAGGGTAACACATTTCACATCCATTACAAGTCAGATTTAGTTAAATGAAACCAAACCAACACATTCCCATTGAACCTGCGAGCTGAACCTCACCCCAGCAGGAGGAGGCTGCCTTCAGGCGAAGTGCAATAGCGCCTCCAGCAGTGTTGCTGGCACATTGCATGCTGTAGAGCCAAGAGGCGCAGCTCAGCATGCAGTGCTCTCTGGGCAGCGCCACAGCACAAACGATGCTCATCCCAAGCAGGGCTTTAAGAAAGGAGAATATTCAGAAGCCATATTAAGTGGTTCCACAGCTACATGCTGGAGGCAGCTGTGTTTCTCACAAAAATGAAACGATTCCATAATGAAAAACTTTCAGTCACTTAGCCTATGCCCTTCAGTCAGGGTCAAACACTCACAGGACACTCACATACTCACAGCACTTCACATCTACAGTAAACATGATCTAGACCGAGGAGGAAAACAGGACTACCCAGGGAAATTCCATAGGAATACAAAAAAAACATGTTCATAAAAACTGAGCTTTAACCCACAACTCTAGACACGGCTGGTGACTCACTGAGCCTGTACATCACCAAGAGTCACTCAATGATCTGAACAACAAAGCTGCCAAATGACTGCTAATTTACAAATGTTGAATAAATCCAGATTACCTTGCTAAATTCTCTTTCAGTTGCTTCAGTTCTGCTTGTGCCAGTCTTAATTTGTTAAATTCCTGCAAAAAAAGACAGTTGCTCTTTGTATTATTTAAAAATAATTTAAATTAAACACAAAGTTGTATCCTACTCCCACAGAGGAGCCCTCCCCGCACACATAACATTCTGCAGCAAAAATCAGATATACGTAGCCCCCAATCAGGTATACGTAGCCCCCAATCAGGTATACGTAGCCCCCAATCAGGTATATGTAGCCCCCAATCAGATATACGTAGCCCCCAATCAGATATACGTAGCCCCCAGCTGAGCTCCTGTTAAAGCACAATCCTTTTTGAATGGCTGATTATGCACTGCCAAGGCTACATAAAATAGCTGGGATCTGCCAACTGGTCTCTCCAGAACACCTGTTAGGACCCTGCAGGTCCTTTAAGAGAGTATCCTTTCAGTGAGGTCTAGTGCTCTCTATTCACATTAATAAGCAAATAAATCAGCTTTGTGGTTTCTACATAATGAGTACAAGTAATTTCCTTAGTTTTTCCAAATGAATTAAATTACCTCTGTGATGTAATCTAGATCTTTCATGTAGACATCAGTGTTTACAAACTTCTCAGCTGTGGGGACTGGCAGCTTCTGGATGTCCTGGTCTCGTTTGGAGCCAAGTAAGAAGGGGTCTGTATTGAGAGCAATATCACACTGTGTACCTTTGGGTTCCGTGCTGGTGGACCTGCTCACCATGAAGCTGACAGTGAAATCCTGACCAGCATCCCCTGACTGACTCTCTGTGACCCTGGCGCACAAAGCCAGACATCGCTCACATGAAATGAGTTCACTGCTGCCCTCCTCTTCCAGTGCAGATAGAAAAGAATCTTCACATATAGATGGGTTGGGTTTTTCTGTACAGTTCTTACGTAGATCACTCTCCTCTTCATGTGAGCAGCTTGACTGCTGCAACTTGTCTTGATCTTGCATTAGTGTATGAATGTTGTCTTTACGATCACCTTTTCTGACAAGTCCACATGGATGAAACATTGTAGCACTCAATCCCTGAAGAGTGGGATCCTCTTCACATACACTGTGATACTCAAAGCTGCTTTGGTGACAACTCCAATCATCTTCTCTATCCAAAAGATCACTCTTTGTACAGAACGCAGAATCATTTTCATCTGAAACACCCGCAGGAGTACAAAAACAACTATTCTCCGCCAATGCAACATCCAGAAACTCACTACCTAGTGCCATTACTTGTTCAGACTTGGATATGCAGTCAAATCCTGTGCTGTTGGAACTGCAAGATTCTGGAAGGCTCTCCAACTCCAGCCCAATTACCTCTGCAGTTTTCTCATGCGACACACTGTGGTGCTTCTCAGCACACACCTCCAGCTCCAAATCAAAGGACAAGTTTGTCTGGACAGCAAGGTCTTTGTAAACTGAGGTACTCTTAATGTGAAACTTCTCATTTTTCTGCTGATGTATCTGCTGAGATCCTAGTGCTCCTCGCTGCAAAGTGGGAGCTTCTGCAACATGAATGCTGCTGCAGGCTGACTCGAAACCATCCTGCAGGTCACTCACATGGTCCTCCAACTGGTCCTCATAGACCTGTCCTCTTCTGAAGTCACCAGGGACACCCAATCTGTGCCTGTTGGCATTAAAGAGATCCAGCTCCTCCGTGCAGGCTACATTATTTAAAAAAAAAAACACAAAAAGTGTTTTAGAAGGTATATTATACATTCTAATGATTGTAGTGCAATGTTATTGTACAGTTTGATATTGATTTTGCATCTAGTCTTTGTGTTTTACTCATGTTTTTGTTATTTCAGCAATTCATATTATAAAAATAACATACCTGACTGGCACATTGTTTTTTGAGGCTTTAAAATAGTTATCTTACAGTTCCGGCACCTCTCTGTATTAATGGGACATCTGGTCCCACATTTTTGGCAGTAAAACATATGGTAAAAAGTGGTTTTTGACCTTACAGAGGAAGGAAGAAATATGCATGAGGCATAAAAATGCACATTTCATAAAAAATTCAATTAAAACATAAAATTATTAGATTATATATGATGTTCAAAATGTACTTGTTACTCCTTGAGGTCATCGTTCCCTAGGCTTCCCACTATCTCTTTTGCGCTTTAAAACAAGAACGATACTTAAGAGTACTTAAAGAATATTTTCTGCAAAATAAAACCAAATATATGTATGCATTTATTTATTATTTTTCCAAGATTATGGCTACAGCCTCAAGGCCTGCAAGACCAGGCGGCAGCAGAGGCTGCCGTTTTACTACAACCTGACCCAATGCTTCAATTAGTACATATAAATGAACATACTTAATTTTAGCGAAACATAAAGCAGCGGGCAATCCGATTACCGATAAAGCTTAACCATAAAAACCTAACCATTACGACTGTACCTGTCTAATTCAATTCTGATTCTAATTCGTTAATGGCGGTTTTCCGCTTCAAGTTAAGATGAAGATGCACGGTTAAAAACGGTCATGTGGGTGTCGGTCGCCCAGCAATGCCCAGCGTAGCTCCCCCTGTCGGGGATCGTGGTCTCTACAGTCTTGGCCCGTCTCCCCTGTGACGCTGAGCGCAGCTCCCCCTGTCGGGGATCGTGGTCTCTACAGTCTTGGCCCGTCTCCCCTGTGACGCTGAGCGCAGCTCCCCCTGTCGGGGATCGTGGTCTCTACAGTCTTGGCCCGTCTCCCCTGTGACGCTGAGCGCAGCTCCCCCTGTCGGTTTTCTCGGTCTCCTCAGCCGCATACAGTCGCCTGGAGACTTGCCGAGCAGCTCCCCCTGTCGGGGATCGTGGTCCCTACAGTCGTGACCCGTGCTGCTTAGCTCCCCCTGTCGGTTTTCTCTATCTATGCAGCCGCGACCGGTCATTAGGTAGCATAATCATCTACATTTAAAAACCACATTAATTACCTGAGCGTTTGTAATGATGGAAGAAACTAGTGGTTTTGTCGTTATAATGTAAAAGTACACATAATGAATCCTTTTTACAACTTTCACCTGCGCGCAGCGGTCACCTTCTTCGCGGTCTCTACCTGCAGTGCCGCACAGAACAGCCACGCCATGTAAGGGGAGGGGAACGGTGTCAAGGACGCTGTTAGGTTAGCGCGTTGTGGGGAACATAAGAAAATAAGAAAACATTGTGAAGGACCAGAAGACGAATATTTCAAAATGAATAAACAATCTATCAGGGGCTCAATACCGTGTAATTAAAAGTAAGGAGGAGAGACGTACTAAATTTTCTTTGTTTTATCGTCGCTCTATTTATTTGTTTGTTGTCAAATTATTTATTGCGTTATTATATTATATTTTATTATACAACGAACTATCTTTATTACCTTACTCCCACCGTTCGCACGTTTATTTTGGCATCGGATGTGGGGCGCGGCATTAGGTGTAAGGTCATTCTGAGTAGGTGTTAGGAAGGTTTTGGGTAGTGCTGATGGTGAATAGTGTGTTAGATGGCAGTGTAAGACTCTGTAGACGTGCACAATCCACACACTATTCTTCACAACACCTTCAGATGGTTAATGCTTTGGCAATCAGATACAAAGCCATATCTATCTTCTCCCGTGATTCTTTGCTGTGGCACCAGGATCTTTCACGGCCGCCTTAGTAGGCTGACATACCATAAAAGCTTCGTGTACAGTCAGTGTTGGAAAAAATACACAAAGCTATATACACACAGATAGTTCTGTTCAGCTTAACCACTGCTTTTTCTTAAAACATCACTTTGTATTATCTAGCATCATATATATTACACCTAAATATATAATTCAGAAATCTGGATTTACTCCATAGAACACCACGTTATATGTATGTAAATCACAAGTTTCTAGCTAGCAAATTTGTGGAATGACTTAAACACAGGCTACTAAAATGGGAAGACAATTTCCCTGAGTTCTGCCCTGTGATAATAGTCTTGGATGCCATGTGTTTACACTGAATCTCTATGTGCAACATATTACACTCTATGCTTGACAGACTTCAACTTGTATAGAATTTTAGGTCAATTCCCACCACTTCTGCAGCTCAGAGCAATGACTGAGCTTGCAAACATCAATACACTTAACCTTTCTAAGTGCTTCCTGTCACAACAACCAAACAGTGGAAAATATTTTTGATAAACACTAGCCATTTTAGAAGACCAATTCCACCTGAAGGTAAACATACTTTTCTTTACATAGTTCACAAAGTAGTAAAGAATGCTCATCAAGCACTGTGTAACATTTGGCAAATGAGATACCGACTGAGCCTCATACAAAGTGATAACATTCCCATCTTAGCAGCCTGCCTCTGAAATCAGCTTGGATGCGGCCATGACACAGCAGCAGAGTTCAACACTCAGTTTTTGGCGTTTTATTATAAAGCTGAAGATGTCACTGACAAATTAAGCGGCTGATCTTGTCAACAGAGCAAGAAAGAGAAGCATTAAGGACTGTTTATTGTACTCAGAACAGATTATAAACGCAGCAGTGTAAAGTACACATTGTGATGACAGAGGTGATATGCAGGTGTCCCAGTTGTGAAAAAGGACAAGGGACATTAGACAAACTCAGAGTCTCTCTAAGGACATCCCTTTGCAGTAAATCACCCCATTGCAGATTACATGATATATAACAGCAGATTTATACAGCTTGAAGAACAAATCAAACAGTTGCAGGCTTTGCAAAAATATATGCATATTTATATATGTGTATATATAGTGTCTTCTACCTTCAAAAATAACCCCAGGAAATAAATGCAGAAAACGTCACGGTTTCTTCTCATAAAAGAAAGCGATGTTAGTTGCCCATCAGCACATCATGCAGGGGAAGCGATGGGCTCCCATCAAGGATCCCCGTGGAGGGGTGGAGCAAGAGCAGAAATTTCCCTCCAGACATGCGAGTCCACGTCACCCCCATTACATTTTAGAAAATCACTGGAGCACAGTGCCAAAGTAGTGTTGCTTCTACAATTTAAAAAAAAGGGTAAATTGCAAGCATTCAAGAGGGGCAAAGGGAGAATCCTGCTATATGCATCCCTTTGGAGTTTAAATCGCTTAAATTAAAAAAAAAAAAACACTTCGAGACAGAAAAGCTGTCCTTCTTGGAGTGTCCTGGTGTGGATCTGTTTGATGAATTGTCTAACAGTCCCGTGGAGCCAAGTAGAGTCCATCTGAGTATTTCTTACCGGAAGGTGCGCCCGGGCCGAACGACAACTCAGGAAAGCTGTTTCCTGTCAGACGCAGCCCTTTGCCCTGAGCCACAGGGTAATCTCATGAATGTCCTAGCCGAGAAGTTATATAAAACTTTCATAAATTTAGTGTTTGACCAAGTACAAAGTCAATATTTTCCCCTTGATATAAAGCCCTTACATATCATGTAGCTTTCATTATGAAGACTGAAAAATGTAAAATTACTTGGGGGACCAAAAAGGCAACTATAGGAGTGCTGTGTTTTGATCTTTTAATTATAGAATGCGCGTTTACGTTTAGAAAAGATTGTCAGTACAGAAATGCTACAATTTTGGCTGCCAGCAACAAAACTCCCAACAGTCTTGGGGGTCTGATGGCCTGTTTCCCTGGAGCGCAATCCCCCCCTCAAACGGTGTGTCCCCTTCCTCATCTTTCCAGATTCTTCTTCCTCACATGGCATGTTTCTGGATCCACACATTGCTAAGAGATGGGGAGGTGGGGGGGAGGGGCGGCGGGGGGAGTTAATGTCCCATTCAGTCAGCAGTATAGACACACTGGTTGCTGGGGCTGGGCGGCGGAGTCGGATGACTGTCAGTACACATAGCTGTCGGGGAACGGAACTCTTGCAACACACTGCTCTCCTCCATCAGACTGGTAGGAGGCGCTCTCATCATAGTGTGTCAGGGGCAGGGTGTCCTCCTCTGCTCCGGGCAGGCTGTCCGGATCAGCCTTCAAGCTCGGCTTCTGGTTGTCAGGGAAGGCCATGGAGAAGAGGGCCTCGGGGTCGCACACGAACTTGTAAACGTACCTCTCACCAGCAACCTGCGGGAAGGGCGAGGAAGATCATCAGACCCTGCAGCTAATCAATGCTGGCGACTGACAAATATAGCAACAACGCTCAAGCAGCCACCCCCACCTTCTGCATGATGCCCTTCTCATAGTAGTAACGCAGCGAGCGGCTCAGCTTGTCATAGTTCATGGCCGGCCTGTTCTTCTGAATGCCCCAGCGTCTGGCAACCTAAAACACAGGTGGTTGTGCCTTTATCACATCTCCTTCACTTGCAGCGCAGTAACATTCACAGCAAACCCCAATCCAGAACCCAGGAGTGCGGCGTACCTCCTCAGGCTCAATCAGCTTGAACTCCATGCCGCGGCCCGTCCAGGCGATGAAGTGGCCGTTGGCGGGGTCGTCCAGCAGGGTGACCAGGAACTGCCAGAGCTGCAGGGAGCCTCGCCGATGGTAGGGGGGCCCCTCGCGATACACTGTCGGCTCTTGCTTCACCTTCCCTGTGTGCCGAGAGATGGCGGTCAGCGGTGCAGAAACACCCTGGGGTGCAACATTCTACAGCAGCGTTTCCCAATCCATTCCTCGGGGACGCCCAGACAGTCTACGTTTTTGCTCCCTACCAGACAGTCTACGTTTTTGCTCCCTACCAGCACCCAGAGCAAAAATGTGGACTGTCTGGGGTCCCCGAGGACTGGAATGGGAAACACAGCTCTAGGGAACAGCAGGTGACTGGACTGGTGTGACCACTCATCTCAAACCTGCCTCACACAACTCCACTCCCATGACATCAGAAACACTCATCCCCCTCTGGCCCCCCTTCCAAAGGCATTAAATAGGAAACCATTGCACTGCAAGGCTTCTAGTGAACAAATACAGCAGGAGAGACACATGGTACCTCTCCACAGGTCTCCCTGAACCATTTCAAGTTTCCATATCTGCCCCTTTTGTGGGAGCTGCAGCTCTGCAAAGTATCAGCTGGTCTGGAAAGCAGCACTTACCATCCAACCTCTCAGGAACCACACAGGTGTCGTCATAGTACAGCTGTGAGTCTCTGTCAAAAGCGAAACCTGCACACAGACACAGGAGTAAAGCCAAGGAATCAAACAGGATCTGACATTCAAAAAGGGCAGAAAATAAACAAAAGCAAGCAACTTAAAATATAAAGAATATGAACAGTATAAATAATAGTCTGGATACATTACATACGTTTCTTTTTTTTGGCAAATAAGACTGACAACAGATTTAAACTGGCAACCTATTCAACAGACTACCCACCGTCAGAGGTGCTTTGGTAGAAGTTTGCGGCTCTCCCAAACTGGGACTGACAGTTAGGCACTTCTGTAGGATAAGAGAGGACAGTCACACAATGCTGCAGTCTGTCCCGCAACGCTGACTATCAGCCCAACAGAGAAGCTTCTATAGTAACATCTCACTACAGCCCTTCCTTTACAAAGAATGGAAGGAATGTGCAGGGTGTTGATTATTTTCAATGGAGATTGACAACTTGGTTATATCTATATTTGACATTTGTCAACTTTCCCACACACACAAAAAAAAAATAAAAAATACAATGTGTTTCAGATTTTCTATCCACGGGCATGGGGCGCCTTGTCCCAGACACCTATGGGCATGGCCCCCACCAGCGTGCCAGTCTCTTTGGGCCTCAACTTCACAGAGTGGTGGCAAGACTCACAGACAAATGTCAGGGTGGCAAGCAAATAAGGACGGGCACCTTCAAGGGCCACGGGAAGTCTAATCACACACACACACACACACACACACACACACACACACCTAACTTACTGCAATAGTCTTTCTTAGCACTATTTCAAAGTAAGCAGGAATTCTGAAATATTTAATAAAGCTGGGAATGATAAAGGGGGAAAAAGAAAAAAAATAATAAACAACACTGGTACACCAACACTCACCAGAGTCAAAGCAGAAATCCCGGGGCTCCTGCTTAATGGCGGGTGAGGGGAAAGCAGCTGGCAGGTCCTGGGCACCCTGCTTGGCATGCTTGAATCCCTGCGGGGCCATGGGCACGAGGGGCTCCGACATCTGCCGGTGGTACTGGGGCCGTCCATCGTGTGGCAGGCCATTGTGCGCATGGGGCAGAAAACGGGGGTGGCTCTGCCCCCCGGAGGGCGAGAAGGGCAGGCAGGGTTCTGAGAGCTGCCGGTGAAACCTGCAAAGTGCACAGAGGAGGAGAATTTTGCCCTGTTACAAACAGATTATAAAAGGGGCAATAGCTTTCAGACAAGGAACCGGATATTCTCAGAAATGTAATTATTCTCCTATTGAGACTGACCAGGTCCAACAAGTGACAACCTACTAAACGACGTCAAGCAGGAAGAGTTTGAGCCCAGTGCAGTTCCCAAATCACCGCACAAACCTAGGGAGAGCGCCACATACACAGACTAGCCAGATGCCTCCCCGCTCCAGAGGAGTTTCTCTGAGCGCCGATTTGAGCTCCGCCGCGGAGCCCTGCCAACATGCCAAGCAGCCGCCGACACCCTCGCGGGAACGCGGCCGCAGAGGGGTGGGCCCAGTGCCAAGCTGCCAATCCCACGGGGGTCACGTTCCAGTGCTTGCAACCCCCCCCCCACCCCACCCAGGCAGGCTGTGAAATCTGCACCCCCAAGCTGTGCCTCTCGCGCATATAGGATGTTTCTCCATCCTATCGAGTGAGCTGGTCAGGAAGGCCACGCCCCCGATAGGCAGCACGAGGCCTCACCATAACCGGCAAGACTCTGCAGCATCTCACCACATCTCAATCTTCACGTTATGAAATAAATGAAGGGATGAACACAGGAGCGGCACAGATGCCAGGAACCTGATCTCTCCCCTCATTCACAAAAAGGACCCTCCCTGCATTCCCCTAAACATCCCTCCCCCCCAAACTCACCTGTGCTCAGTGTTGTAGGGGGCATCAGAGTGACTGACGGGTGGGCAGGGCACCACGAAGGGGGGGCTCTGTCCATGCAGGGGCAGTGTCCTCGGGGTGTGGGCCGTGCTGGGGGTAACTGCGGCTGGCGTCTGCAGGGGCCTAACCGCTCGGTCCGGGTGCTGGGGCTGCGGAGCCTGGGTGTGAACGGAGCCACATGGCGAGATGGGCGTGGTGGGGGGAGTTAATGGCTTGAACCCGACTGTGGGTTTTCTGTCGTAGGCACTGTGGGGGCAAAGATTGGGTAAAGATCAGTAAGTTATAGGACTGTGACTCTGGCGCCACTCTGGTGGTGGGAGGCAGCATTAGCGGGTGGGGCACCTGTAGCTGTAAAGGCACGTCTCCCCGTAGCGGCTGAGGTGCTGCGCTCGACTGCAGGCCGGCGGCTCTTTTGACGGACTGAGCTCCCGCTTGATCTTAGTTGCCGGGGGGCCATGGAGCATCACTGCAGAGTGATGGGACATGGTTACAAAAGCAGCCCCCAAACATAAGGGCCCCATCACAGTGGCACCCCCCCCCCCCCAACCAATCATCATGTTTTGAACTGGGGGGGGACCAGAGCATCCAGAAGAAGCCCCACAACAGGGAGAGAACATGCAAACTCCACACATGGAACCCTGGTGGAGACTCAAACCCTGGTTCCATAAGTGTGAGGCAACAGTACTAACCACTGGCCAACCGTGCCCCAACCAATATTGACATAGGAAGTTCCAGCAATACCCAACAGCATTTTCATTACTCTACTGTATTTCATAAGATGTCATCGGTTTTGATGCAACAAAGGCATTTCTAGTCAATGTACATTTGCAGCTGTATTACACAGAAGGACTGGGCCCATCAGCCGTGAACGCCTTCCCTGTGAACCCTACACAGCACTAATGGGTTCAGGCGAGCTTGCGGGTTGGGTCTGCAATCATCGGACACACAAGCAGCAGCCACAAGCGCAGCAATGCGACGATGCAGACACTCACGGTTATCAGAGGGGAAGTCGGGGACGAACTGCTCGTCATCTGGCACCTGAGCTGTGGGAAGGAAGGAAAGCGATCAGCATGAGCGTCACTGGGCGCCGTCACTGGGCGCCATCCCCGTGCAGCGACAGCTGTCTGTGGGAAAAGCTCCCGCACCCCATGTCAACAGAACCAACGGCACTTTTCCTTCAATAAAAAGAGAAATTCAATGTAGGGGTGCTTCTAGAGAATTTGGGCCCTGTGAAAGCATATCACATTGGGGCCCCGACCCAGACTAATCCAATTATGTTGCAAATTTTTTGGGCCCCTGCAGAGCTTGAGGAACGCTTTTCAGGATTGGTGGGAAGGCTCACAAACATGTTTACAGAGCTTTGTGGCGTTTGAACGCTTGGATGAACTGGATCGGACCAGTGGCGCAGCATGTAGGGTAGCTGTTTATTAATAGTGATAAAACAATGTTTTACACATTTTCATTTTTAAAAAGTAAAATGGTGCAACCTCTGCTCTGAAGCCAAACCTCTGCTAAACATTAATTATGTCTTTTTTTTCTGCTCACTTCCTGGCCCAAAGCGGCAGGCTAAGCCCACGTGACACATTCCTAATGTTCCTTTCAGGGCACTTAAGCTGAAAACAGAACTCCTGCCAAGTGACTTTTGTGTGTCACAGCGATTCACTCAGAGAGCAGGAGATGGGGGCTGTTTATGTCAAAATATAAAGCAGGAGGGCAGGGCGGGACAGAATGCCAGAAAAGCACAGGTGTTCCTCATAGTCCATTCCCCATTTCATAAACAGAAAGACCCCCCCCCCCCTTTAAAACTGCAAAACTATGGCAAACATCAAAAACTTCAGACGTGACAATAAAAGTATCCTGTACTTTCTCAGGAGGTACAACTCATATTTCAGCTGCTTTATTACATTAAAATTTATAAAAACTGATATTGCCAAGCTGATTTAAATGAGCATTTGGCAGTTTTGAGACATTGTTTATCCCCTGTGATTTCATAGCTTTTAGAGAATAAGGGCAACAGCTCACCTTCTGCAATCCAGATTTCCTGCAGTCGACTCAGGTCCTGAAAGAGTTCTGCACAAAAAAAACCCCAGAAAATATTAACAAGAGCAAGTTGCTCGACACTTGTTTTGCTAGTGCAGGCTGTCAAATAAGACGTAAAATATTATTTCACTGAATTATTCCACATCCTCTCCCCTACAAAAAAAAGTACTCGGATGTCTTCAGGGACTAGCAGTAACCTAGACCATTAGCCGGAAAAACAAGAGGTTATAAAAGAACCAAATTTGATGAGGTCAGCTGTTTCATAAAACAGCAGGGCAATGCAGTCAGAAGAGTTCATTTGCTGAATGTCCAGCTATACCTATATGCAGTGAGAGCAAAGTCTAATTACCTTCTGTGTCTTGGGCAAGTTCCGCGTCCACAAACTTTCGCTTCCTGTCACTGGATGTTCTCATACATGACACTTCCACATGAGATTTCTGTCATGGATCAGAAATATTTATTAGTAATCTATAGTTTTAAGACTGGCCACATATCCAGTGACTGCGGTTGCCTGCCCAACCCCGTAAATATGTATTAGTTTAAAATAGGTATAAACAATTAGCATATAGAAATTTTGAACCCAAAACTAATAACACCAGTTACTTACATTAGGGGGAATCATATAGGGAACCTGCTGGTCATAAAATCCATCCATACTGCCTGTGTGTCCAAAATATCCCAACAAGGGGCCTTGGCTTGGCGTGAAGGGGCTCTAACGCCACAGTATCTCCCTGAAAAAGCAGGGATGTCGAACAGCCGTTAGCATCACACGAATATGCACTCAGTCCAGCCTAAAACGCCATACTCTCCTCCAGTTAATCAGGTCAGCTTACTCACCACAAAGCCATAGACAGTTCTGCAGCCAACACAAATAAATATAGCACGTGTAACTCAAAACCCGTATACAAGCCAATACAAACAGGCTTTCTTTAGAGGGTGGACTTACAAAGTCACAGTCATTTGAAGGCGCAGTTATCTAAAGATATGGACCGATACAAAAGGAAGAAAGTAAGGGAGGCAAAATGGCACAGGAACGTACGACAGTTGGTGTAGCGGGCGACGGCACCCTCATTAGGCAGCAAGTTTATTCGCTTCAGAGGAACTTCGCCATTAAAGGACACTATCTGTGGGAAGCATGCCAGTCCATATGGTAACGCAATTACCAGGCAAATGCGCCTTCCCACAAATCCCAGTATGTGCACTTTATCTTGAATGCGACATATACAATAGTAAAAACAGTTATTAAAGCCCGGACCACGTAATCTAAATTATCCAGTGTACAAGGCACTGCAAAACCCTTCATTCCCCCGTTTACTACTCCAGCTCTTTAAAAATGGACTTTAATTCCTCTCCGATCGATTAGGCGGGATTTGCTGAGATATGGTCGTTGTCGACCTTTGCAGGCGACTCTGAAGAAACATTTCACCGTAATCTGATTTTGTGGGTCATTTGGCAGAGCCTGTTTAAAGTGACTTGGATTGGAGATAGCAGTCACTCCGTCGACTGCTCGAACGCTCTACAATGCTGTAATTATTAAAAGAGTATAACCACTGGTCAATTTACACTTAAATGGTCCCTTTTAATAATGAGAAGAGAAATGTGATAATATGTATCATCATGCGGTTGAACAATTGGCTCAAGAAAAAGTTTACATACGCTATAAAGTGGTTCTATATAACATGCAGAAACTAAAATATAACAATGCAATGACAAAAACTATGCACTTTTTGTAAGTGTCCACAGTTCGCAGTAAGGAAAAGCTCGGTAATATATCAAATTAAAGAAAGTTAGAGAAATCAATAGCTCCCCCTCTCCCCCCCCTTCCGCGGCCCCTTGTTTTTCTCAATGAAGTGAAATCGGATCCGTGCGCAGCAGCGCAGAGAAACGCGGCTCTTCATTCATAAACCGCAAACAGACGAAGCTTCACTGACCCCGAGCGCGATATGCAGGGGAGCACGGACGAGGCACAGCGTCGATAGAGCCCTCAACAATCACGCTTTTCCGTTCCGTATCCAAACACTGACGCAACTTAATACCAAGCATAAGAAAATGGTTGCCAAAGTTATATTTCACTTGGAGAAAATGGCGTTCGTCTTTTTCACAAAGCATTTAAGTACATGGCTAACTGTGCGGACAGCTCACGAAATAGACGACAAAAGCATTACTACGCGTCTGTGCGTTTTATTTATGTAACGCGTGTTCCGGGACTCACCCCTTCTTCGTTGGAGTGTTTCCCTTGATATACCGAAAGAAATCGGTGACTTTGATCCCCACACAAAAACAACACAACCGTGCACACTGGTCAACACGACATGCTCCCTGTGACTCACTAAACTTGAATGAGCTTTTCTTCAATGGACCTGCCTGCTTTTTCCCTGGGGTTCGCGTGGGGCGCCAATCTTAACGCTCATTGGCTGCTGGGCGATGCCTTTCGAGTTAGTTTCCAATGGGATTTCTGAATAACTAAATTATGCATTAGGTGCCGGAGGACCAATCGCAGCATGAGCCTGGCCTACTTTATGAATGACTGGGTTTCATTCACTAAAAGATGTTTTTTTTAACCATGGCCACAGTGGCTCTTAAAGGGACATGCGGTACAACAAAATTTAAGTTCCGCGTCGCTGCCTTTACGTGTGTCACGAAAATACCTTGTTTGCTTCAGAAATTCCAACTACAGCCGTGTCTTGAATTTTGAGTCCTGGAGACTACATTATGGAGGTTAAAGGAGTAACAGTAAAATTAGGATATTTATTACGAATTTAAATTTAAATGGCTTTTTCAATTTCTGTTGTTCCTTTATTTAGTGCTTTACTATGGGCTGAGCTATTATTTAAAAAAGTGTTTTCCTGGGTTGGCCAGAATAAATTATTTTTTTTTTAAGTTTTTGCGTCGTTGTGACAATGTGGTGATTTTATAGAGAAATGGGTCTTTGAAATCACAGCTGCTGTGACTTACTTGTTTACTATGTGAATCACTCCGTGGTTTATCCCAATGTAAAGTTGATTAAATAAGCAGAATGCTGTAAAAGCATGTGGACCACATATCACGGGTTTCAAATGATCATTTCTTATATCAGCACCATATAGTAATAAAATAACACACTCTAAGGTATTATATGTCTAGAAGAACGTTGTAAGTTTTTGCATGTCAAATTTATAATTTCATCAAACTTTTTCGAGTATCGCTGTTTAACTTTGATTCTGTCATCTTCTTTGAATTGACTAATGCACTTAAAACTCAGATCCTCCACATCTAGCTAATCCTAATCAAATTACTAATCTGCAGTCAGTCTATGTGGAATTGATCATTTCATGTCCTCTGATGGTGGTCTAGAAATTGGTCTACAAAATCTTGTCACTGTTTGTGATAAAGGGTAACTGTCTTTGATGGATCATATGAGTTCATGAAGGACAAATCTTACATCCCCTGTGACATGCTGGAGATTAGTGTCCAGAGGTCAAAGGAGGATGTGAATAAACCCATGTTATTCTCGCTACTGTTGCAGGCTAACGATAACTATATATATACATAAGTGTATCTATCTACTGAGCATTGTAAAGGTGGGTTCCAAACTTCTCATTCTGATATAATTAGTAAATCAACCAAACATTTTAACAAAAAGATTCTGAATCCATCTGAAATCTTATAGAGCTCATCTTCCTTATCCCAAGGTGGAGGGGACATATCCATGGAATTTTTGCTATTAAAATGCTGGGATACTTTGAGCTGGTTGTGGTCCCTTCTGCAATACGAAAGGGAGAACGGGCCAGAGGTAACATATGAGCCACCTAGAATAACACTGTGTTTGTTGTCAAGCTCGATGAGACTCGGTCAATGTGACACGTCTTGCAGCAGTTCTGGCCCTATTGTTCCCCATGGGGACAGGTGGTTAAAAATACATTATGAGTAATAATACTGTGCTAACATATGAATATCGCTCGGCCTCATGGGAGAATCCTGAGCCTGGGAGTGGAGTGTAGATTGCACTCTGCCTGTCCTGCTAAGCTGGACACGCACTATGGGGTCACCCCGGAGGCTGCTGAGCTGTCACCACCTTCCCCAAAATCCTGCTATAGGCCACAATCCAACAGGGAAGCAGGGTGCCACAGGCCTATGGAAACAGCACCCCTGAAATAGCATCCCCCACCGGTGGTCATTGATTGGGCCAGAGCACACAGTCCGTTTGACATGCTCCTGACGGTCAGTGTGATCCTGTTCACCTGCCACTAATGAGGCATTGGAAGCTGATTTCGGTACTGAGGTCTCCAGGTCTGACACTATCCCCCCCCCCTCCCCCCCCCCACACACACACACACACACGGTGACCAGAGACACACATCGTGACAGAGTCCGGATGCTGCGGGACCCAGCATTTCACACAGTCCATAGAGTCATAAGGTTAATGTGCCAGAATCATATCAATGTGAATGTAGGGTGCAGTGCAATGTATCGCAAACTGCAGCTGTTTTTTAAAACTATTTACAGCAGATGTCAGCAGGTAGCCTAATGCTAAGACCAAAGATTTGTACCCTGCACTTTGCTTGATTATGGTCCTATATGATGGAGGGGCACCATGAACATTGTGTTAAATTTGAATTACTCCATTAAAATAACCAGGTGTATAAATTAGTGAAAAGTCAGGTAATTGACTCGTGTAGAAATTCTGTACAGCAATAGAGACAGAACTATATGCTCAGCGTGCATCTATAGGATGAAGGAACTCTTTTTGTTTCCTAAATGAAACTTTCTTTTCTAAATTGTGATTTTGAGTATAGTTTAGGACTACGGGTTATGTATCGAAAGTCAGGCTAATATAATAGCTTGGGAGAGCAGTGCATATGTGCTTATGCCAGATGGAAAAGCTTTCTGCAGATTTCCCATAATCCTCGTTTCCCTCCCCCAATGAAAAGCAATACTCCACAATAAATATTAATCTTTTTATTCACTCCATCATGTTGTATCCAACAGCTAAGATTGGTGAGGAAAAGTGAGCCGAGCCAAGGGTCTCATCTTCCCTGTGTCCTTGGACTGCTGCACACCAAACTATCATATGGACTGGGTCTGTAGACACACATAGATGTTAACCGTCTAGATTGAAATGTACTCTATCATGTGGGACTGAGTCTGTGGACACACATAGGTGTTCACCATCTAGAATGAAATGTACTCTGCATCTATACTGCATCTGTGGCTTTGATGTCATTCAATACTTTTAATCCACTCTTGCTAAAAATAGGCCGATGGCACCACAATACGATAAGCAACACTGCTCCTGGGAAGCAGCCCTTACCAAGGTCACAATGATAAGAGGAAGAAATGCTCATTCAAATGAAATGTACATCTACATAGCTCTCTGTCCCATGGCCCAGTAAAGTGCAGCAGAGCAAAAGTGGAGCTTCTGTAGGCTTTTGGGAGGACTGAACACTTGACAGGACCCAGGGTAGGTCTGTCTGCCATTTAACAATGCTTCAGCTCCGTATTTCAGAAGCAAGCCGGGTTATCTTGGTTTACTTAGTATGTGGACATAAATACAGCCAGGTTTAGCATAGACACAGGCATATAAAAAAGACAATGTGGTAGGTATTCACTTCTAATGGCTGTTTACTCAGTGGCTGCTGAGGTCATATGATGGAGGATGACCAATGACAGCATCGGGACTCCATCGTTCCAACCTGTACCACAAATCAACGGAGTCCCCACCCATCATGTTGTGTCAGTCATTTCTGGAAACACAGTGGTAGGTTTTTCTTTCTTTCTTATTTTTGGTAATTTTCCAGCAGATTGTATTGCATGTAATGTGGCTTCACCTGACTGAGCTACAGCTCTTGTATTGATTAGTTAAGGCAATTACAGGACCAGCACACTCTGTGGCTGTCATGTGGCACCCCTATTGGAGTGTCACAGAGCACTCTGCGGGTGTCATGTGGCCTCTCTCATGTGTCCACGTGCATGTTTCTTAGTGGTTCTCCACAATGAGTGAATGCTTCTGACAATAATGCCAAATATTAGGAAATTCAGTGCATACATAGAGAAAATTGAGGCCAATATTATCACTTTGAGAATTTCCCAGCAAACATAGATGCAGCCCGAGGTCTTTGCAAGATGAATGGGATGGAAAGCTCAAACTTTGCTTCTGTTTTTGGCTAATTATCAGAAGACATGCAGTGATCTAACCTCACAAAAATGTACATGTATCTACATAGTTACCAACACTTCTCCCTTGACTTATTACCTTGGCTCTAAGTGTGTTTTTATGGCCATAGTTACAAAACAGGTTCCCCATAAGAGTGCTTGCCTGACACTCTCAGCTGAACGTAGCTCAAAGGGATTCAGGAGCCCTCAGAGAGTGACTTCTCTCGATACATCAATGTACCATAAAGAGGGACTTTGGGAGACAGACTATCAGCTGGCACTGATTGGTCAGCAAATGCATCGATCTGGAATGTAGTAACTTACAGTAAAGATGCATCAAGAAATACAATCACATACACTGCACCTATAAAAACACTGTGTACATGTACCTGAACTGAAGCTACATCAGGACACCGAAAATCCTTACTGCTACTATTGAGCAGTTCAATAAATAGAGAAATATATATTTCGTAACCATTTCTGGAATTCTACTCACATACAGTAAAGTTAAACTATTTTTAAAGTATGTCCTGTCAAGTTTATAGATTTGTAACATTTACAACTTCACTGAAAGCTTTGGGATACTACAGCTAGCCTAATTCTAGACTGGACCATGTACTGAAATTTTAGATAAAACCAAAATCAGCTGTAATATTTACAGTACTCCACTGATCTTTCCCATCTACAGAATGCCATTTTGCACTGTTAAATGTAGACCAAACTTTGCAAGCCGATGTTTGACATGGTAAATACAGACAATAAAATACAGTTACATACCAAAATACCACATTCAAAGTAGATCCTGGCTACACTATTGCTGTAGACAGGACCACAGAGGCACAGGGTAATAGTTTGCATTGTTTGATTGGATTGTTTCCCAGAACTTTTTACAATGCTGTGTGCGACAAACAGTTCAAATCAGAGAGGTACACTGAGTATCCCTAATCAGAGAGGTTACACTGAGTATCCCCAATCAGAGAGGTTACACTGAGTATCCCCAATCAGAGAGGTTACACTGAGTATCCCCAATCAGAGAGGTACACTGAGTATCCCCAATCAGAGAGGTACACTGAGTATCCCCAATCAGAGAGGTTACACTGAGTATCCCCAATCAGAGAGGTTACACTGAGTATCCCCAATCAGAGAGGTACACTGAGTATCCCCAATCAGAGAGGTTACACTGAGTATCCCCAATCAGAGAGGTACACTGAGTATCCCCAATCAGAGAGGTACACTGAGTATCCCCAATCAGAGAGATACACTGAGTATCCTTCTCTGCTACCTCCGGGGAGCTGTCTTTTGCAGTATTGGTTGCTCTGAAGTGAGGCCCATGGGACACTTCTGTGAACCTCTCTCTGTGGTATTGGAGCACCAGTAATGAGTGTTTGCACTATGTGTTGCTGGCTCAGGTGGTCAGTGACAAATTCTCACTGCTGCCCTAAAGCTCTGTGTCCACATGCTCCAGTGATGAGTGTTTGCACAGTGCACTGCTGGCTCAGGTGACCAGCAACGAGTCCCCACCACTGCCCTAAAGCTGGGTCCACATTGTCCAGGAGATATCGAGGGGTGGCCTGCTCCATGGGCAACGGGAGCCTCCCTCCTGCTTGGTGAAGGAAACATCATCGGAGGGCCAGTGTTGTGTTCTGGGGTTATGCTCGAATGCAAAAGCTGCACCTAGGGAAGATGTGTGACCACCCTCTCCATCTTGATCACATCCATTCATTTTTAGATAAAAAAGTTATTCTCAGCAGCGCCCCATCTGGTGAAGCAAGGCAACAAAGGGTATGATTTCTGCCAGCACATACCGATCCTGTGGCCTGTTTCCATGCTCATATTCCCATCTGCCCACTATCCTGCAAAGAAATCCTCCATTATAGATGAGCTTTGGATGGTTCTGGAGCTGTAAAGGATGACTAAAGTGGATGTTTTGTATCCTTTCATCTATTATTTATGGTACCCTTCAAACCACACTCACTTGTCTCATTAGACAAATCTTAGCTCTTAACATGCATGTTGATATATGTCAGTGTTTCCCAACCCGGTCGCTTGGGAAGCCCCAGATGGTCCCTGCTTTTGTTCCCTCCCATCTCCTTGCCAGACAGTCCTCATTTTTGCTCCCCCCAGCTCCCTGCCTGGGGTCCCTGAGGATTAGTTTGAGGAACACTGATATACGTACATGTATGTTCCTTTCACAAGCAAAACAAAGGATACAAAGAGGGGAAATCACTTCGTTACCACTATGCATACTGCCACCATTAGATGGCTCGCCCATCTGGTTAAATATGGCAATGGCAGCATTTATTTATAAACCAACCCTGGGTAATGATTGTGGATCTGAAAGGGCATGATATGTTGCCTAGGAAGTGTGGAAGCTGTAGGCAGGGGTAGCTGAGAAGAGGAACAGCTTCACTAGTGGGTCTGCAGTGGTCAAAGGGATTTGAGCCCACAAATACGCAGGGAGCTTTGGAGACTGGTGGTTAGGGTTACGGTGTGAGAGGCACACCTCTCGGGGGGGTTTAGAGGAAACATTGCTGGAGGGGTTGTCTATAGTATATCTCTGTGTCACTTTCCATGCCATGCCTTGGCAGGTAGACTGCCCAGACGCCGAGTTTAGCAAACCCAAAGTACCCTGCGGTACGGGCCTGCATCGATCATTCTCTGGGCCTGTTAGGCAGGGCCGTCCTTGGCAGTCCTTCCGCTAGTCTCGACTTCTGTTACGCCTCCTGAAGAAGAAGAAGGGGGTCTTTTGCGGGGGGCCCAACAGCATTGGCACTTGGTTCCTGTGCGTGATCTGTATCTGAGGAGCAAAGACAGCAAGGATGACAGCCTGAAGTGTGCTTGTCTGGCATTCTGCTCATTCATTCATATGGAACAATCTATTCAAAACTCTGACGAGGAGCCGGGAAAAAAGTCAAGAATTACAAAGGCTGAGTAACAGGAAAGAACTGCTTCAAACTGTCTGTCTGTTTTCTACATGTGTTTTGACTTGTAAATACCTCACAGACACTGACATGAAGGGAATGTGCTAGCTGAGTTGACCGGCCCCATATATTTATTGCTTAGAATGATGCAGAAACATTGGACTTCATCCAAGACCGCTTTATTTTAAGGTATGAGCTTGTGACTGTCCGATCCATTAACACCTCATCCTGAAACCTTTTGGACTGGATGCTGTTCGTCATATTGCCAAACAAAGAGAGCAGAGAAAACTGACGAATGCTGAATGCAGACATGCATTTTAATTATGCATTATTTGCAGGAGGATACTATATATAGAAGTGATTGTTGAGCTTCTGATGCATGTAAATGTATTCCACTGTATATTTCTTCTCTGTAATGACATAATCAGTCAGCCTCTAGGCATGGTGTGCTGACAGTGTTAGAATTAACTGTGCTGTTAGAGCGTGGGCTGGGAGGAAAGGATGATGTAGCGAACATGGGTTGGGGAGGGTGGGGGCTGCATCTTACCGTACAGGGGGGCTGCATCCATGGCTCACCGTCGATCTGCATGGGCATCAGGCGGGACGTCCTGAAAGGGCATACAGTACCTGAGAGACGGGCTCCTCAGCACAAGACACAAAGGGCACCAGTGTAAAGGAACCCCCCCCCCCCCCCCAGTCAGCATCACACTGGCTTAGAGGCAGCTTAAGGAACCAGGGAGAAAGTGGGGAGACGGCCAGCAGGAAAACCACCCTGCGTTTGGGTTTGGCCCGTAGCTGAGATATATGAGAGGAAAATGTGCTTTAAATGATGCTTAATGGAGTGTAACCCTGCAAAAGTTACAAAAACATCCAAAATAATGATCAGACCAAACATATTTCAACCCACTTGACAGACCTCCATGTCCAACAGCCAGGCCAATCTCTATACATTTACATTATCTTACATATTTTCCATTCTGCCATCACTCTAACCATCTCACACTAAAATCCTGAGTGGAAAATGCTACCATTTTCCCATGGTCCTCCAGCTTATAGGGGCGAGATACCGGTCCAGCAGCCCCCCTGACCTGATGACGACGCTGGTGCACTGAGCCAGCCTGCGGCCAGCGCTCTTCAGCCCGGTGTAGATCTGACCCATCTCGATCGCTCCCTCCAGCCCCACCACCTCCAGCAGGTGGTCACTCAGATCTGCGGAGAGAGAGAGAGAAAGGATCCATTAAAACCACAAACAGACGTATAAAACAAAGGGCAGCACCCCTGTTCAAAGGGGTTTAACCAGGGTTAAAAAAGAGCCATAATTTTGGTCAACAGGGCCTCCAGAAAGGGCACTTCACCCCCCTCCTAAACCAGCATGCCCCCGCACCTCTGCCTGCTTCTCATAAATTGGGGACTGCCATGAGACCGCCTCCTGCTGGACGGGAACATTTTCTCGTGATTTTAAGTAGGCCAAGCGAACATGTAGGCTCGATCGTTTATAACAGGGGGCACAAGATCACGTGATCTCATTTTCAGTCAGAGCCCAGGCCCCAGACAAACAGTGTTTTTGAAAACCCCCAACTTGCGCAACATGTGATGCAATCACAGAGTCATGTGACATTCGGTAAGCGTCAGGCAGCCCAGCTGGGGATGGACGTACACTCTGGGGACGTCCCACATGAAGCCGTTTCAACTAGCAGCCCTGGTCTGCCTCCACAGGAATGTCCACACACGGATGGTATCTCAGATTTACCGGCAAAATTACTCCCAGCAAATGTTACATTTTAACTTACCCCCCCCACCCTTGAGGAACGCACAAAGCTGGTGAAGTTCGTCTGGAACGAGAGCCCTGGGGCCTGTGGCTATGGCAACCTGGCGTGACCGAGTGTCCCTGGCCAATGACGATAAACGACAGAACATGTGACCCACATGGCGAGAAGCAGTGCTGGCACTTACCCTTCTGCACTGGCAAAAACCCAAAAGCTTATTCATAACCCATCACCAAGACTGCACCTCTGCTTGCCAGGTGATTCTACCTGAGAATTTGTACAGAGGATTTCTGGTGTCTGTCTGGTGTTTGCGGCGGAGGGGTCTGATGGCCAGACTCGCACATGTCCACACGCTGCCATCTTCTTCGCTGTCACTCTCCTCTCCCCACCTGCAGGCAGCATAAAAATAGGCCTCCCTTCTATTGTTTACGGGGCCCAGCGGCAGCTGAGCCGTGACGAAGCCGTCCGCTCCTCCGTGTCTCTACCCCGTGCTGTTTGTCTCCTCACAGTTTGCCTCCACAAAGCTGCGCTAAAAATAGGCTGCAAACTGCCTGTTACATAATCCTGCCAGGGTGCTCTCTGGCACGGACACAGGCTGCGGGAGAACGGCGCCCCCTGTGGCCATACTGCGGGTAGCCAACCGGGCAGCAGGAGCACCTCACCCATCTCAAAACAGGGGGAATCTGGCTTCTGACACAGGTAAGCAGGAGTCCGAATAATAAGTGGATTGCAGATAAAATTAAAATGCTAAAAGATGAGAGAGGCTGTGTGCGTGTGGGAAACGAGGCGCAAAGCACAATGTTCCCATGCTGAAATAGCAGGGCCAGCATTAAACATGCACCTGTCTGCTCGAGTACTGTTTCCTCCGTAGTGTGCGTGCGTGTTGGGGAGGTTCCACGTCATCACTACCGATGAGTCAGCCACGTATTAAACACTCCCCTCCTCCCGTCAGCTTCATAACGAAGCATCGTTCATCCCTCTCTTCTGGTCACTTGGGCCCTTGATGTTGCTGTGGCACCCGTACACACCTCAGCAAAGAGGTGAGCATGTTTCACACCGACATACAGGCCAGTAGGGGGCAGATATGCAGGCAAAATTGACCACAGGGGCGCATATTGACCCTTGAGGGTTACGTCAATTCAGCTGTAAATACTATAAAGCTGTAACATATGTACTTTACTTATGGTTAGGGCTATTAAAGTAATAAATGGACAGTGAGTGTACTGTTGTGAGGACAGTGTGCACTGAGACATATTCTGCCTCCACACCTCCTCTGGTAGTGCCTAGCTGTCACAGTGTGATCAGAGCAGTGGCAGATGGTCTAGAGGAACCGGACAGAGCTCCCTGGTGGAGCTGCGTGGGCGGCCCCTGTTGGCCGGAGAACAAAACACGAGGCGATGGGACTGACACAGCCACCTTCCGAGTCCCTCTCAGCCGAGCCGCCGATAAGCCAGCTAGTGACACTTAAAAGAGCAAATCTGTCCCAAAAAGAGCTTCATCATCTTATAAAAATGATGAGTGTGACTGAATCAGTTTGCTGCGTGTCCTGGTCTCTTTCCCAGATAATCTCAGGGTGCCTTCAGTTCCCATTTCAATCACAAAAAAACGTCTATTTAAATTTGAGCACTTAAGATCCCACTGATGGGAACAATATACTTGAGATGACATTGTGTGGGAAACATTTTTTAATTCTTATAACATGGGTAAAATCAGACTTTGCTGAGAAAATGTTTGAAAATCATTTAACCTTGAATGCATGTTTTCCCTGTAACATTGCTTATCTTTTGTGAAACAGAGAACTTGTTGATTAGAGCCCAAATGTACATGTGGGTATATAGGTCTGTTGTTGGAGGGCAGTTTACTTATTTCACAAGCATGAGTAGGAATGTTCTTTACAGAAAGCTCAATCATTTCGGTCCTCATCTTCAGAAGGCGCCTTTTGTCAGTATGTTTCATCGTCCAGCTGATACTTTTCCCCAAAGCAACTTACAGTTTCACCCACTGACACAGCCGGATGACCGTAATAGAGCGATGCACTGATATCGCTCAAGGGTCTCATCTTGGGACATCAGGTTACATGTTCATATCCGCTGCCCCTTCAGAGGCAACTATGGGGCCAGGGTATGTTTCAAAACACTTTTTTTTTATAAGAGGAAGAAAATAATAAATAGTTGCATGATGTGTTAAGCTACAGTTACAGGGACTTTCTGGAACGTGTTAGCAGTGACAGAATTAAGATCTTATTGCTGCAGCAGGAGTATCAGTGACTGACAGTTTACATGGGGCTAAAGAAAGCCGGCCTTGCAGCTGCTCGACGCGGTCGCACCCTCTCATGTTCTCACTATCTCTGCCCCTGAAACCAGAGCTACTCGATTTAATGATCTGTTTCCGAACAGAATTACAGGGAGAAGCTGGACTTGCAAAGGTTAAATCCTACGGGACAAATTCATGACATAACTTTCCCAACAATAAATAGCACCGTTTTTATATATTTTATGAGATATGTAACCTGTATTAACATTTAAACACATGTATTGTATTATGTAGTATGGATATCACTAATAACTTATTTGTTATCATCTAACCGAGTATATAAACATGTATTTATGTTTTATAATATACTTTTCTTTTTCCCCAAAGGCTTCATGGTAATTTCGGTTACTGAAAAAGTAACTATTGAGCTGTGTTTCTTTACTTAATGTGCTAACATTCACCAACTACTATGGGTGAATATTTAAAGGAAATATATTATATAACATAAATACACACCTGCATCTAAACATTCGTAACCACAAATGACACAGTATTAAAATAAGCACTCAACTTTATGAAATAGCTTAGCACTCTGCTTTAATTAAATAAAGATCAGAGTATGCGCCAGACAGACATGACTGTGGATCCACTCCATCTCCATGCACTAAAAGACAGTTACAACTTAGTTGCAAATTTACCACAAAAGCTACAAATAAGCATGTTATCTAAGAAATTCCTGAATGGTCATAAGACACAAGTAATGCAGAAAGAATGTCATAAAAAAGAGAAAGAAGTGCACAGTTTTATCGTAAGCAAAAAAAAAAGCATCTTATGGTAAATTCTGTCCAGAATTATAGATAAATTTAATGCTTCTTACTGTCCTTGTTGGAATACATTTTCTCTCTTTTACAAAAATATTGCTAAAGGTTACATATTAATTGTTAATTATAATTTAATTAACCTCAGTCTTTGGAGTATACAGTGAAAAGAGATTTACTTTAAAAGTGAATTTGCAAAATGTAGAAGATGGGGGGCAGGTAGGTAGGAATATATGACATCCTGAGGGGGTGTGAGGGGGTGTTCTAGAGAAGCCACCACTGTGCTCACGGGATATAAATAGTAATGCGAATGAACAGAATGTCCTTTTCAGGCTGGACCCTCCCCTGCGTTTGACAGGGGTAACGAGGCAGTCATCCAGCCAACAGGCTGACTGGGAAAAAGGTGATCAGGATGCTCAGGCCGATGGAGCAAAGTGACGGTGCAAATGTGAGGGAGCGTGTTAGGGAATATAGATGGCAGTGTGAACGTGAGGGAGCGTGTTAGGGAAGACAGATGGCAGTGTGAACGTGAGGGAGCGTGTTAGGGAAGACAGATGGCAGTGTGAACGTGAGGGAGCGTGTTAGGGAATATAGATGGCAGTGTGAACGTAAGGGAGCGTGTTAGGGAATATAGATGGCAGTGTGAACTTAAGGGAGCGTGTTAGGGAAGACAGATGGCAGTGTGAACGCGAGGGAGCATGTTAGGGAAGACAGATGGCAGTGTGAACGTCAGGGAGCGTGTTAGGGAATATAGATGGCAGTGTGTACGTGAGGGAGCGTGTTAGGGAAGACAGATGGCAGTGTGAACGTGAGGGAGCGTGTTAGGGAATATAAATGGCAGTGTGAATGTGAGGGAGCGTGTTAGGGAAGACAGATGGCAGTGTGAACGTGAGGGAGCGTGTTAGGGAATACAAATGGCAGTGTGAATGTGAGGAAGCGCTTTAGAGAAGAAAGATGGCAGTGTGAATGTGAGGGAGCGTGTTAGGGAAGACAGATGGCAGTGTGAACGTGAGGGAGCGTGTTAGGGAATATAGATGGCAGTGTGAACGTAAGGGAGCGTGTTAGGGAAGACAGATGGCAGTGTGAACGTGAGGGAGCGTGTTAGGGAAGACAGATGGCAGTGTGAACGTGAGGGAGCGTGTTAGGGAAGACAGATGGCAGTGTGAACGTGAGGGAGTGTGTTAGGGAATACAAATGGCAGTGTGAATGTGAGGAAGCGCTTTAGAGAAGAAAGATGGCAGTGTGAATGTGAGGGAGCGTGTTAGGGAGAATAGATGGCAGTGTGAATGTGAGGGAGCGTGTTAGGGAGGACAGATGGCAGTGTGAATGTGAGGGAGCGTGTTAGGGAAGAATGAGGACAGTGTGAATGTGAGGGAGCGTGTTAGGGAAGAATGAGGACAGTGTGAATGTGAGGAGAGTGTTAAGGAAGACAGATGGCAGTGTGAATGTGAGGGAGGATGTTATGGAAGACAGATGGCAGTGTGAATGTGAGGGAGCGTGTTAGGGAAGAATGAGGACAGTGTGAATGTGAGGGAGCGTGTTAAGGAAGACAGATGGCAGTGTGAATGTGAGGGAGCGTGTTAAGGAAGACAGATGGCAGTGTGAATGTGAGGGAGCGTGTTAGGGAATATATATGGCAGTGTGAACGTGAGGGAGCGTGTTAGGGAAGACAGATGGCAGTGTGAATGTGAGGGAGCGTGTTAAGGAAGACAGATGGCAGTGTGAATGTGAGGGAGCGTGTTAAGGAAGACAGATGGCAGTGTGAATGTGAGGGAGCGTGTTAAGGAAGACAGATGGCAGTGTGAATGTGAGGGAGCGTGTTAAGGAAGACAGATGGCAGTGTGAATGTGAGGGAGCGTGTTAAGGAAGACAGATGGCAGTGTGAATGTGAGGGAGCGTGTTAAGGAAGACAGATGGCAGTGTGAATGTGAGGGAGCGTGTTAAGGAAAACAGATGGCAGTGTGAATGTGAGGGAGCGTGTTAAGGAAGACAGATGGCAGTGTGAATGTGAGGGAGTGTGTTAAGGAAGACAGATGGCAGTGTGAATGTGAGGGAGCGTGTTAAGGAAGACAGATGGCAGTGTGAATGTGAGGGAGCGTGTTAGGGAGAATAGATGGCAGTGTGAATGTGAGGGAGCATGTTAAGGAAGACAGATGGCAGTGTGAATGTGAGGGAGCGTGTTAGGGAATATAGATGGCAGTACAAATGTGAAGGCGTGTGTCAGGGAAGATAGGGGCACAAGAGACGGCAAGATGCTGATAATGTAGCTCTGCCTGGATGGTGGTTAAACCGCTGCAGACATGAGTCACACAAGCAGCCCTTGTCTTCATCACTTACTGTTGCTCTTTAGCTAAGCATTACCCGTAGGTCTCCATGGGAACCACAGTCAGCGCAAGCTGCTGAGCATCGGGGAAAACGATGGGAGATAGAATGACAGAAGTGTCACTTAAAGGGACACCAGCTGACAAATAGTGACAGGGGAGAGTGGCTTGGATGGTTCCTGGATAGGCAGTAATATGAGGGTTAAAGAACAGGAACTGCAACAGAAAAGTTGTCATCTAAGGTCCCACAAGGCTGTTTACTGTTGTTGTCTAGAGAAAAGTTCCCCTCCAGCTGCAGCAGTAAAATATTTGGCTGCATACAGAGCTAATGCGTAATAGCGGCAATGATGCAAATCTTGGAGGTGCCTGTTCAGAAGCAACAGTTCATTAAGTTAGTCAACATTACAGTTTTTGGTAGACCTACTCATGGCTGCCTCTGCCTCTATCTTGACATCCTCTTCTGAGGCCATTTGATGAAGGTTGGAGAGTTAATTGGGTTTTTTTTTTTGATGGGGGTTTAGTAGAGTCTCCTTGTCCTGCTCCTCTGTCCTCGCTTTAATGCCAGTAAAAGCTAATGGCATTTTTCGCCACCACTAGGGGCTTGAGGCCTATTAATGGAGCCTTTAGAGAGCTGGTCCTTGTTGACTTTAGGCTCCATTCTAAAATATTTAGGACGCGCCAATAAACTTCGGAGCAACATGGTCATTACAAATAAATGAAGTGGATTGACCCCTCAATGGGTGATTTTACTGTGAGGTGACATTTCCTTGATTACAGGCTCATAAATTAGTTATTTATTTTAAGATGATTTATAATCTCAGTCTGTGAGATAGGTATGTTGCATTCAGACATTCAGGGGCCTTTATAAATTTACAGTTCCATCAGCTAACGTTAAAACCTGGACTGAAGGTAATTAAGTCTCCATATTCATCCAGTAGCATCTCTGATAAAAGGCAAATGAGGCTACGATGTCCTGCCATGTGCTATAAAATGAAAGTATGAGCACTTGAGGGCCAGTTAGCTTATTCATCCTAGCTAACTTATCCACTGGCGTCTCCAGCATTTAGGTGAGTCATGTCTCCATTTATAGCTGAAGCCGCTGAACACGTTCCGTGAGGCAAACCCCACCTTCAGCCAAGAAAAGCTCCATTCTTGTTTGCTTTTTGTCTGCCTGGAAAATTCTCACTGTTTTGTGCACAGCTTGGATACTTGCTGGATACTTTTTCTTCCAAACCAGGTGCAGTAATAAATTCTGCTGGACACAAAGTGGTTTCACAACACTACAAAATGCGGTTTGCTGAAGTGTGTTTTAGGCACTCAGTGTGAATTTAATGAGATCATTTCCATTTGCAATTTTATAAAACTTATTACCTGACCACTCTGCAAATAAATGTAGCACAGACGAAAAGTCTGATCTGAAAGGTTTCCATAGATTATAAAAAGGAGCTTTATAACAACCCCCCCCGCCCCCCCAGAAATCAGCTCACCTTGGACGCAGAACTTGAGCTCTTTGGCGTCAGTCACAGTATTCACCGGCGCCCTTTCTGGCACCTTTTTGCTCATGCGGCTGTAGTTCCTCCTCCTCTTGGTCTCACCCCAAAGGTTGGAGCCGCCGTGCATGCTGGGAATGTTGAGGACTGCGATCCCCTCCAGCGATGTGCTGCTGAGGTCAAGAAGGATGCCGTCACACTGAGGGGGAAGAAGAGCAGGGAGGTGGGACAGTGGAGAAAGAGAAGCGAGGGAGTCACAGGGCACTCGAGACAGAAGTAGCTTTCCAGAGACTGACTGGCACATTCATTAAAACCCACAAAAATAGTGAGGAAGCCACCCTAAGAGCACATTCTGTGTGAGAGCGAGGTCCCAGCATTTCCTGTGCTTATTAACAGCCTGAAGTTGAAGGACTGCTTCTACACTTGGTCTTCACAACACATTCAGAGTGGCCACTATGGTTGAATGAAATCGTGAAATATAAATGAATCAATCAAGACATATGAGGACAACAATTGATTGAGGAATCTGATGTATTATAAGTCACTGTTGTGCGCATCTATTAAAGTTCATGAATCCACGGAAATTATATGAGACTGTTTATAAAGAAACTGACACCACTTCCATAAAATCATTACCTAAAGTGCCAATACACTGCATATTTACATTCTTTCGCACATATTTAACTGAAGAAACACATTTTAATATCATTATTAATAGAACACACACACACACACACACGTTTGTATCCATCTTTCTGGGGACCGTCCATTCATTTCTATGGGAAAAACCCTAATCCTATCTATGACAACCTTAAGTAACCAAACTAAAAATACAAGACTTCTGACATTTTTAGTTCTTTGATCGCAATCACAGATTTTTTATAAAATTGATTTTCTACTTGTGGGGACCAAAAATAGACTAAGACTATAACCCTGTACTAGATAGTATTGTGTTTGAATGATGAAATTAAAATATTAAAATTATACTCACATAATATGTAATTAGGTGGGCAGTTGCATATTATAATATGCACACTGTTAAAAAATAATTTTATGATAAAATTAAGTTTTACTTGTAAAACAGAACAGGCTGTTGTTTCTATGAGGATACAAACCTTACTCAGTTATGAACTAGAGAAACAAGTCATGTTCTGGCTTTCTTTGTGAATGTCAGGATCTTTGAAAAGTACACAATGGAGCCTTTCTGGAAAGGGAAGTCCCAGGATGCCAGACTCACCTCTACCTCCAGACTCTCATTCAGCTTCTTGCATGTGGCTGAGATGGTCTCTGTGGTGCCAAACTCAAAATACCAGAGTTTGTTCTTCATCCTGCAGAGACAGGGAATAATCACAAAAGTTGATGTGGGGATTGATAAGCACCCTCCTCACTGGCTTCGATATCAACCCCATAGATGAATAAACAACTGCAACTACAAAATATACAGCCAAGATGGAAGAGCAATTTGGCAACATAAGGGACTGATGAAAAGTGATTAGACAGCCATTGGTGCAAGTACCACAGCTCTTTCAAAATGACAGGTTGGACTTCGTAAACACTGAAATACGTCAGCCAAGGAGACAACAATAATTTAGGGGTTGAGCCGTTCCCATGGCAGAAATTCTTTCAAAACTCTTTCATTAGCATATTAACACAACGGGATTCTAGGTTCTATACAGCTGGCATGACAATTTTGTGACTCTGGGGCTGTTCTTGTTCTTACAGTTACCCCCAGGATGTTTTTGTTCTTGCAGTGATCGCGGGGCTGTTCTTGTTCTTGCAGTGACCCGGGGTTGTTCTTGTTCTTGCAGTGACCTTGGGGCAGTTCTTGTTCTTGCAGTGACCCTGGGGTTGTTCTTGTTCTTGCAGTAACCCCGAGGCTGTTCTTGATCTTGCAGTGACCCCAAGACTGTTCTCGTTCTTGCAGTTGCCTCGGGACTGTTATTGTTCTTGCAGTGACCTTG
Organism: Paramormyrops kingsleyae; assembly: GCF_048594095.1. Lineage (NCBI taxonomy): Eukaryota > Metazoa > Chordata > Actinopteri > Osteoglossiformes > Mormyridae > Paramormyrops > Paramormyrops kingsleyae. Next base: position 10,086,908 of record NC_132812.1, read on the forward strand.
GGGCAGTTCTTGTTCTTGCAGTGACCCCGGGGTTGTTCTTGCAGTAACCCTGAGGCTGTTCTTGATCTTGCAGTGACCCCAAGACTGTTCTCATTCTTGCAGTTGCCTCGGGACTGTTATCGTTCTTGCAGTGACCTTGGGGCAGTTCTTGTTCTTGCAGTGACCACGGGGTTGTTCTTATTTTTGCAATGACTCCACGGCTGTTCTTGTTCTTGCAGTGACCCCAGGGCTGGTCTTGTTCTTGCAGTTACCCTGGGGCTGTTCTTGTTCTTGCAGTGACCACGGGGTTGTTCTTATTTTTGCAATGACTCCACGGCTGTTCTTGTTCTTGCAGTGACCCCAGGGCTGGTCTTGTTCTTGCAGTTACCCTGGGGCTGTTCTTGTTCTTGCAGTAACCCCAGGGCTGTTCTTGTAGTGACCCTGGGGTTGTTCTTGCAGCACTCTACAGGACTCCAGGATGACAGTGAGATCAGAGGAATAGGCTAAGATCCCTGGCACAGCAGCACCATTGCGACAGGTGCCGAGGGTCAAGCAGTGCACTGCTGCAGTACAGTGGCACAAATCCATAGGCTGACATGAGAGTTTTGTGCATCTCTTGGTGTATGTTTTATTTTTTTGGTGAGTGCTGGTGTATATGAATGTTTGTGTGAGTGTGCGTGTGCAGAGAGTCACTGCCTTTAAGTACCTCCTAAGCACATGTCCCCAGAGGCATTATTTGATGATCAGTTCTAGCCCTTATGTCCTTTAACATTTCCATTAACCATGGGCTTCCTCCAGTAATACAATAAACAGCACTGGACCATTACTGCTATTGTTTATTTCAGGCCTCCATTTCTGCTCCTGTTAGCATCTGAGTCGCTGCCAGAAGGTTGCAGGCCGTCTGCTTGCCCATAGTTACAGTATGACAATGCTACTCGGAGCGGGTGACGGACGCGAGTGGCCAGGCAGAGGTGATGATGTAAAGACTCGCTGCAAATGATATTTGCAAAACACAACTGCTGCTCCCCATGTAGGCATTTCTGCAGAGAAATAAGACTGTTAAACAAAATATCCTCACTTACAATGAGCAACTCAAGGCTGGAGAAACAGCCGCAGAAATGCAATAATCCAGACTGGGGCTGTGCACATGAATATCTTAATAATTAATTCTAATTAATTATATATAATACTTATTCCGTTTCAAATATGAACAACAGATTTTTACATAATACTTCGTTAAATGGCCAGCTGAATAGCAAATTTCCAATACTCACTCAGTCCAGTTCATAAGTAAATAAGATTTAAGTTTTGGCAAATTTAACAAGTGTTCTTCTCTGAATTAAATGAGGACTAAATGAGTTTTTGTTCCAAATATGGTAACATATGATGAAGAAGCTTGCCGTTAGATCATTGGCATTCTCATCTAAAAAACAACAAAAAAAGGACAGTGTTTCGGAGACCTGTGACTTGTGTCTTACTGAAGTAAATGCCACAAAATGTTTGTACTATACAGAAACTCAAAAGGCTTTTATTAAAATCCCATTTAATGCTCTCGTCGTTTATTATAATAAAAAATAAAAGTAAAAAACTCTTACTCTGTGCAATACTGTTACTTGACTGCCACCTTAAATCGTTGACAGTTGCACTGCTGCTCACTCTTGTCACTTTATTTCATGTGTAAGAACGTTGTCTTACATCTCTGTAATATACAGTATTGCTGAGAGGCTTGTTTATTCTCGTCAATCACATTTCATTGTAATGTTGACCCTGTGCTAACTTGCATATGACAAATAAAACTGAAAACTGAAACTGCTGAAACCAACAGGAAACAAACCTGTAACAGATACCCATGAGTGTAATTCTGTAATGAATGTATAAGTGATCCAATCTGATTGGCTGCTTCTTTATGACAGGGGACTTCGTCTGCTGTGATTGGCATACTGGATGCTGTCGTCAGGATGACCTCATGCTGAGTACAGCATTCACAGCCGGCGCTTCATCCATGAGGCTCTTCATGAAAGGCCGCCGCCTCACCGCTTCGCTTATTGAGCAAATGTGTATTTCTGGGGTTGCAGGGGCCACCTAAGAGCTCTGACACGCTGTACATTTAATTACGAGATTCAGCCTTATTTGGTTCAGGATACTGCTTGTAAGGATGTGCCAGAAGCTACTGAGAGCTCTATCCGTCCTCCTGACGCCTCCTTGTGGGGGCAGGTATGCGCAAGAAGGGGAAAAAGACTATATACGGGTAAAATGGCAGCTAAGCCACTAAATAAAGCGCTTTAATGGAACGGAGCCCTGCGTGGGGGTGTGGGGTGTATATTTAGCTGCTTTCTGCAGGCTTCACACGGCGCTGCAGGTTCCCAACGTGGCCTCGCTGGCGTACTGACACACACGCCGGGCTGGGCGCCATGACAGAGCAGGAGTTACGAAACACAAGCCCACGTGCGCGGGCTGAGAGAGAGGGAGCCTGTGGCGCACCTGCAGGCCCGCGGCCCCTCAGAGGAGGGGGCCTCTCCTCAGAGCACCATGGCGGAGTGGAGGAGGGAAAGCTCTGTAGAGGGGCAGGAATGAAGCGAGGCCATGAGAGAACACCGCCATTTTAACATTCAGGTCCTCCTGACTTAACGACCTCTCTATGTAATGACCGCCCGGACTTACGACCAGCTCTCCCATCAGTTGGTATTGTACAGTGTACGAGAACTTTGGTTATGGAAACGGCAGCGTGGCGCCTCAGCATCAAGTGTCTCATCTCGCATCACCCTCTCAGTCTCAGTTCCCACAATTTTTTTGGTACATAATTTGTATCATTTTTGCAGATTTTTTTTTTTATGCTCTTTTTTATGATTTTTGATTTTTTTGTATTTTTATGCTCTGTAATATGTCAGAGTTATGCAAATTATAACAATGTGATCAAATTGATGTCTCGGTTAGACCTTTTCTTCATTCAGAATAAATAAAAACAATTACCTGTATTTACATTATGCAAACCTAAGTAATGTATTAGAGCTGATTTCCTCTATTCTTATGCTTGAAATATCCATAAGGGGCGGCTACTCGCTCATCGACCAATTCACTTAATGACACAGGAATGGAACTTGGTCGTTAAGTGAGGAGTGCCAATACATTTCATTTATAATATTTCCTTATTTCTACAACCTCCAGACCTTAAACTTTGTCAGTAAAATGAAGGGCGTTTGGCTTAAGGGCATATCACTGCCCTCCCCCCCCCATTTAAGTCCTGCTTGCTGAGTAGCTATTCCCAAACGCATGGTGAAAAGCCAGGAAAGGTGGGGGCCACGGTTGCAGGGGCTGGGTGCTGAGGCATATTTGTGCACACCAGATGCTGTGCTTTACACAAAGGGATCTCTCTGCTTAGCCTGAGCCTCTGCACAGGCACTATGGGGTGACTCACCGGCTGCTGAACATCTAGAAAGCAGAATGTGCTAGTTTGCGTAGAGAAAGCAGTTATGGGAACAGAAAATGTTATATAAGGCAGATGGAAAACAGAGAAATTGCACATATTTTAAATCCAGCTTCTCTATATTAACAGATACACAGACTGTGCTTCCAGAAAGTCCAACCGGATGGTATATTAATTCATCATTTACATTACATCTTATATTTATTTATGCTGCAGTTGTGTTTGTCCAAAGTCACATACAAATGAGGCAGACAGTACCTCACGAGCATACAGCTGTCAAGGAGCCAGCTAGGCGGTCAGTGCAGCTAGGCTGAGCTTCCAGTGAGAGTCAAGGAGCCAGCTAGGCGGTCAGTGCAGCTAGGCTGAGCATCCAGAGAGAATCAAGGAGCCAGCTAGGCGGTCAGTGCAGCTAGGCTGAGCTTCCAGTGAGAATCAAGGAGCCAGCTAGGCGGTCAGTGCAGCTAGGCTGAGCTTCCAGTGAGAATCAAGGGGCCAGCTAGGCGGTCAGTGCAGCTAGGCTGAGCTTCCTGTGAGAATCAAGGAGCCAGCTAGGCGGTCAGTGCAGCTAGGCTGAGCTTCCAGTGAGAATCAAGGGGCCAGCTAGGCGGTCAGTGCAGCTAGGCTGAGCTTCCAGTGAGAATCAAGGAGCCAGCTAGGCGGTCAGTGCAGCTAGGCTGAGCTTCCAGTGAGAATCAAGGGGCCAGCTAGGCGGTCAGTGCAGCTAGGCTGAGCTTTCAGTGAGAATCAAGGGGCCAGCTAGGCGGTCAGTGCAGCTAGGCTGAGCTTCCAGTGAGAAACCAGTAACAAAGTGCTAGTTAGCACCAGAGCCTGAGCTACACAATTCAGAACAAACATAGCAAGAAGCCAATGAGACAGTAGAGCTATTAAGTCAAAGTAAAACACTGAAAAGAGCATTAGGGACATGCAGGAGACCGGCACAGTGATCACAGATGAGACAGAGCAATTCATTGGTTGAGGTGTTCCCAGAATAGAGGGATCTTTCTCGACCAAAGGGCCTTATACTCTCTATAAGAACAGCTTTTCAATCCAGCTCCTAACTGTAATTCTGCTCTGGGATTCTCATTGACTAAGACCTTGCTTTTGCAATTATAATAAAAGCAGGAAGGCAGCCAGGTTGAAGGCTGGAGATAAATGCAGCTCCCCTTAACCTGAAGGGTCTTCTGCCCTCCGAGGCCCCTGATGGCACTCATTACACACCGTCGTCTTTGTCATCCAGATGAGCCATAATTAACACCCCAGCTAGTAATAGCTACCTGGCCGTCCCATATGTGGTCGAATACCCCTGCTGGACGAGACAAGCCTCACACATACCTCATTGTCCTTGAGGTGGAGGAAGGGGTGAGGTGGCGTGGGGGGGGGACACAAAAGGAACGAGGACATGCAACACCCTGCCCGAGACACAAAGGAGGGGTGTCCAAGCAGCAGAATTGAAATCCCAAAGGCTCTAGCACCCATGACAAAGATGTGCCTTGGCAATGCTTAACTTATACAATCCACTCTCTATAAGAGACTAAATTATTCAAACCAACTTATAAGCTGAAGTGTTGATCTTTCCTGAAGGTACAGTTCATCAGTCATTATGCTTCATGCAGGGTGGAAGGCCAGCTGTCAAACAAAGGTATAAAATAGTCTCTTTGAATAAATGTGTCTACAGCAAGACTAAAAATAAATTACCCTCTACTCAGAGGAGTTTCCAAGGGAATTAATTTTGGGTAATTACTGCATTTTAAGACCCTGGCATTGATCTAAAGAGCTTTGTGAGCCTGTATCTGGCCTTATGTCTCTTTCTTTAACCCAAAATTCTGAATAAAAACTGAATAAAAGGGAAGCTTTGATGTGGTGCAATCTGAAAACACCACACATCCCTAAACCACCTTAACCATGTGCCTCTAAGCAGTCAATGGACCCCTAACAAATCATTCACTTTAGTGTGCAGACGTCCACCTCAGCTTCTGTCTCCCTAGATCTCCTCACATGCCCCAGATGCCTGGGTCATTGCAGGGCATCACCCAAGACAGATTCTTCATGACTGCACACGCCTCAACGGCCACTACTAAAGGCTGCAGGCACCTCCATGGTGGGAAGAAGGAGAACGACGGGCTGGTCACAAACCAATAGATTACGAGTTTCTGTCTCAGTTTATGTTATTTTTAAATCATTAAATGTGGCTACATTGGTACATTAGCTTTGTACATTATATGTTCTGTGGCATTTTTGGGACAAAAACTGCTGTTTGGTGTTCCTGGACAGTTGATACACTTTGCAAAAACCAATTTCTCATTTCTAAGACCATGAAAGCTGAATGACGTTGGCCACGAGTTGCTCGTTTTCTCGGGATGCTGCTCGATGTTGAGCATCATCATTCGTGCTGAGGATCGTCTGACACCATGTCAGGGAACACGCTGGAATGCTTAATCCTCTGGAAGCTCTCCATATTTCATGCTCTTCTACTTGTTCTTCCTGCCCTACCAGCCCATTAGGCTTCCAGCTTGTCCCTCTCACCTGCTGTTAAACTTCTCCGGGTGCTTCTCCCTCATCAGGTGGAACCGGTGAGCAATGGAGGCGTCCTAAAGAGCAGGACAGACAGGCAGAGTCACTGTTTGGCTCCCTTGATGTTGTCCAGACTGACTTTGGCAGCACTGTTAATTACTTGATTATGACAGCATTTGGTACAATTAGTTTGCACTTATATAGAGCATTTGTAGGGGGGCTTGATGGCTGCAGGGTATTGTTGCTGTTTATAGAACAGCTCTTCATTTCTTAGAGTTATGATTTAGTGCTACCCTACTAAGTGTAATCAATTTCTAACAGGAAGGTAAAACAAAAGACGGGCAATTGCTGACTCTCCACTAATGTGCCAAGAAAGAAAAAGGCCAAGCCAGGCTGAAAGATGTAAAAAATATAAGGCTAGGCTAACTGCTGCAGAACTAAAAGCTGGTTCATACTTCTCCGCACACGTATTATCGGACGCGTCTGCTGAATGTTTGTGATGCGTTTAACGACACCGTGCGCCTCCGTGGACGAGCACCTACTGCACTGCAAATTTGTGTCCGCATAGTGGTGTACACTCAGCTCTGGACACACTGCGCATGATCGATTCGCTAGCGTCCACTTTAAATACCAACATGGATGCTTCTGACAAGCGTTGGGGTAGTTTGCAATCCCTACAGACTATTTACAAGGTAATAAAACGTCTACATACATGCGTAAATGCGTGTGTGAGTGCATATTTTTCTCCAATCTCACGCTAGTCAGCTGACCAAAGTTGGCATCCCTGTGAGCTGGCTCTCCAATCCCAAACCGGTCCCTACACACTCCGCCTCACCACTCCGCCTTCGTTTGCACATCCTCAAGACCTGTCGCCATGTTGAAGAGTCTCAAAGCAGCAAGGGCTAAGGGGGAGTGCTCCATTATGCCCCCCTGAAGCGAGTCAGCAGTGGTGGGGGCTCACGCAACTCCCCTACCACTTCAATATCCCACAATGCTTTGCACACAGGAAACAGAACAGCGAGATAAAAATGCTGAGGATGATGTATTGTCATATAAATGTAAGAACACAATTACATATTATAATAAAAGTTAGTATTAACAAGCATATGTTATGAATATGACATTTTTTTTAATAAAGTTCATTTTCACAAGATGAACAGGCATGACAATAATGCCTATTCATTATAATGTATAAATTTACGTTATATACAGTATGGTGTCCATGGATGGTTTGCCATTATCCGCGGTTTTGGTCTTGGAACGTATCACTCGCGGATACGGGGCGGACTACTGTGTGTGTGTGTGGATTAGGTTTATATTATATTTATATTTATATATTTATATTATCTTATCCTATATTTATATATACGAAATGTCCCCCACAATGTAATAAAAACTTTTTGACATTGTGGGGATAATTTTTCAGGTCCCCACAAAGATCTGTGAATGCAATCAAAAAAGTAAAAGTAAAAATGCCAAAAGTCTTGTATATTGTATGGGTAAGGTTAGGGCTGGGTAGGCGTTAAGGTTGTCATGTTGGGATTAAAGTTTTCCCCATAGAAGTGAATGGAGAGTCCCCATAAACATATATTTACAAACCTGTGTGTGTGTGTAACATAAAATGAACTTAAAATCTGTACATATTTCAGATTGTTCAATCAGTGTGATACGACCACATCAGCCTCATCTTCTCACAGTGGATAAACTTCTTGGTTTTCTTAATATAGTGGAAACCATCCAACAGTCATAGTGATCAACTGGTTATATGTAAGCCTGGGAGAGAATCATTCTTATACCAATACTGTTTTAAAAATTCGCTTAAAGTAATCATGTGAGGTCATATTGTTCATATTGGGTCTTTTTATACATGACAACATACAGAAAAATTAAAACTACGTTTTTTTTTTACTTGTTTACTTTGCCTTGCGGTAACCCATCTGATTCTGGCAAATGACCTCACTAAATAGCAACGCTGTCTTATTACTCATGTAATAAAAATACAAATGTCATTTAGATGGTAATCTGCCTGAGACATAAAGAAAAAAATGGTTATAATGATCATCCACTTATACTGACCAATTCCACCCAGACAGACATGATCACAATTAACGGTTTACACTGTAACTCCTATATTGTTGATTTAAAGAAACACCAATACAGCTCCATGAGGGAGCCATTTCTCACAAGATAACACATTTCCTCTTTCCTGTAAAGAAGACTGAAAAAGGCAGGGCGAGGGTGAGTCTGTCCCAAATCTTTCTTGCTAAAATTTCCTTCGGTTTAGGTGCATTGAACGTGTTGTGAGGGCGACTAATGAGTGTGACTGGTAATGAAGGTGGAGTGCCAAGGGTATAGCTTTGGATTGGGCCATAGGGAAACGGACACAAACCTCCCTGCTATGGTAGGTGTGCAGGGAATATCAGAATAATAATTTATGTCATTATTATTAAAAATATAAATACAACACGTTGTGCGCATGTGAAAAGTACGCGGCTTGACCAGAAAACTATGAACGTTTCCATGTATGCATACGCAGAGTGGATACGTGAGTGCTGTGCTTGCCCAGAGAGGTACGAAGCAGCCTTATCTACTCCACAGCATCCAAATGCCATCAGATGAAGACAATTAACAAGCTTGATGTAACAATGGTAACCTTGATCTTACCTCAGCAGGATTCTGGATTTGCAAATGACCTGGCCAGTTATAAATGCAACAACAAAGCCCACAAGAGCACAAATACAAACCACTTGAAAACTATTACTGACCAAAGAAATCTGACAGGTTTAAAAAATGCCAGAAAACGGAAATTCAATAGCCACTAAGGAGCTATTTGCATAATGCAGCTACTGCTGTGAAGGTGATACACCAATGAAGTGCAGGAGAACATTAGCAAGCCCCTCAGCAGCCACCTGCCTCTCCACTGGTATTTCATCCATTACAACATTTACTATAAATGAAAAACATTTATAAACAGCACACATGAAGCATTCTTCTAGAACTTGAAGGCATACCGCTTAACCAGTCGCTCTGGTTCCTGCATGCCATTTTTCACTGTGGTAATGGAAAACCAACAATGTGGCCCTCGACGGATCGAGATTCTCGGCCCCCAACATAAAATATGTCTGATTTGATGATGTAAGAAGTCGGATAATACTTAATTTGCCCTCTTGCTTATCTAAAGATACTTTTGAAAAAACAGAGAACTTCCACTCAAACCAGTGAATATGGCTGTGTGGCACTGAGCCAATAGAGCTCAATTAAATGAACATGTAACAGTATTCAGTTAGTAATTACTCCATTTTTGGAAGAGCTTTATTTTGCGAAGATCAATGACAAAGTCTCATATACAGGAGATCCAGTGTGATTACGTAAGCCAGGGGTAAGTTTACAACATGCTGGATAGCCTTGTGCATGTTTTTGTGTATTTTGTGGCACAGAGGACAGTGAGGGTGATTCCTTTTCAGGGCTGATGACAAATAGACGAAGGTCTCCAAAACCATACCCTGGAGCCCTGGCGTACTGAGACTGTCCCCAAGCTCACCCACACGGTGTCACCTGACCGTAAGTGGCATTTGCCATCGCCTTCCACAGCCGCTGCAGTGAAGGTTGTTTTGTTGTTGAACTTTTCAGCAGAAGGGAGAAAACATTCAAGCGTAGAGAAAATGTCACCTTCACTGTGCCCCAGGGTGGGGGTGGAGAAAAATAAAAGCACTTTGCTGGTCTGACTTTGGCACTGTGTGGCCGGAGTCACATCAAAGCATGTCTCTGTAATGTCATCATCCGCTTCTCTCATATCCCACCCCCCCACATGATCCCCAGTGTCAGTGATCAAGGTCACTTTAGACAACAGGTAAATGTAAAAGCACATTGGCAGCTAACTGCTAACAACCTCATCTTACAGTACATAGGACCACTCTATTGATATCAGTATAGCCACCCAGGTAGAAATCCAGGTATGCAAGAATATATTGATTCGCTGAGTATTTCAGCTGAAAATCACACAGGATGCATTCCTCATGTGTCATGCATTCAGAAAGTACCAGAACATGTGTCTGTTATGAGGATGATGAAAAGCCAACAAAATGGGCTGAAGTGGAAGGGAGTCGATGTCATTATTTATCCAGTGCTTCTGCAGCTTATCCTTCAAAGAAAACTCAATTCCCCATCTTAAGGAGCAGCACCAGAGCCTACCAAATTATATACAATGAAAACAACATATTAGTAAGAATACATCATTAAAAAAACATGACTTCCCGCAACTGTTAGAATTCAACAAGTGTAACTCTATCCCACCGCCATTAAACAGACCTAACTCTAACCCGCCTGTTATACTGGCCTTTCCTCATCTCTGTAATTTTCTACCGGCCGGTTTGTACCGGCCAGCCAGGTGTCACTCAGCATGTTCCTTATTGCCGCGGTAACCTGGGCCGAGTCTGGCAGCTGTGTACTTCCTGCCACTGATACTCCCCCTGACCTTCAGTCTGTGTGCTAACACTCTCGCTTTCAGCTGGTCAGCTTGTGCTGGCTAAAAACAGCCCGGCCCAGCTGTGGTAAACTGCCCCCCCACCCACTCATACGAAGCACTGAGCTCTGCCCTCTGTGCTGCCTCTGGTTAACCTGGTGAATGGGTCCCCATCCGCAGAGACGAGCTGCTGTTGCAGAAACGTGGCTGGGTAACAGGTCCCAAGTTTCAAAGTATGATGCTCGCAACATGCAAATTACAGTGTGAAGATGAAGAAAACTCCATAAACCTGTGCTTGGCTGCTCTGCGCTCCAGCCCTGATCCTGGTGGTCCAGGGTGTGTCTGTGTTAGTGATCCATCACTAAGCACATTATGTTCTATGTGCTTGGGTGCCATTGCTAGAAAACAAACCACTATTGTATAGCATGATTTCCCATGCATTTCCCGTTCCGATGCTACCCTTTTGCAGCCTGTCATGGTGACACAATCACAAGAAGATAAAAGCTGAACTTAAAAGGTTTGCTTGAGTTCAATATCACACCAACTAGTAGAAATAGTAACTTAAAATGCTACACAACGTCTCTGTCATAAAAGGTAGATGCTTTCCATAACGTGAAAAAATACAGTACATTGAAAATGTATTAAACACTCAAGCCACTCAAGGCCAATATTTCAGAAACGTCACATTAGCAGTAGCATTAACGCCTCTCATGTTCAGGTGTTTCCTGTGGTGAAGGCTGACATTACGGTAACGAAAGTCATTATTTTTAGTACAATGGGGTGTCAGGGGTTCAGGTGACAATGGTTGCCCCATCCAACGTGTCACTCCTCCTGACACCAGTAACTCTCTAGAATAGCTACACAATGTGCACCATCAATAGTCGGGGCATTGTCCTTCTCACCAGCCTCCCTGTCTTTGCTTTCTAGCTGGAAAGCACCAGCGTGGTGTGGTGAATAGGGGCCATTGTTGATTGTACTGTCACACAATCTCACGCATCTCCATCACTCAGTATCGACATTTTGGGTTTATGGCACTGGTGCCCTTGGCCTGAGTGAACAGTAGGCGCAGTCGTATAACATCTGGATGCTGTGTAACACCCCAGCAAGCATCCAGTCTCTATCTTTGTGAAGGTTGCAAGAGAGTTATGGGAATGTTTGCTGACCCTAGTGAGTACTCCCACCAAGATGCAACTCAACTGACTTAATGTCTTATATTTTTGGCATCATTTAAAGGCAACCTCAAACTTTGGATAGAAAAAAAAATTAAAACCTCCTACAATCTTATCTAAAAATATTCTTAGTCATAAGCAAGAATGTTATTTATAGAAATTTAATGCATAGAAATATAAATGATGTTGCCTTTGTAAAAACACAATATGCTGAGATCCCAAGACAGTACTCAGTACAGAGATGGCATCAGGGAGGAAAGGACAGAGCAGAAAGTTGCCCTTTCCTTTTTGGCACTGGTTAAAATAAATGTATTGTGTACTAGATGAGTGGTATGAGAATCCTCACCAGTGTACACTAGCAGGAAAAAAACAACCTACAGCATAAAATTAGACAAATCATGAAACAAGCCCAGTTACTGGCTCCAGTGAAGCAAATGAGTGGCTCGCTTTGTTGGGCCATAAAACAAGCCCGGGTACTGGCTCTGGTGAAGCAGATGTGTGGCTTGCTTTGTTGGGCCATAAAATGAGCCCGGTTACTGGCTCTGGTGAAGCAGATGAGTGGCTCGCTTTATTGGGCCATAAAACAAGCCCGGTTACTGGTTCTGGTGAAGCAGATGTGTGGCTCTCTTTATTGGGCCATAAAACGAGCCCGGTTACTGGTTCTAGTGAAGCAGAAATGGGGCTTGCTTTGTTGGGCCATGAAACGAGCCTGGTTACTGGGTAAAGCAGATGTGTGGCTCGCTTTGTTGGGCCATAAAACAAGCCCGGTTACTGGCTCTAGTGAAGCAGATAAGTGGCTCGCTTTGTTGGGCCATAAAACGAGCCCGGTTACTGGTTCTAGTAAAGCAGATGTATGGCTTGCTTTGTTGGGCCATAAAATGAGCCCGGTTACTGGCTCTGGTGAAGCAGATGAGTGGCTCGCTTTATTGGGCCATAAAACAAGCCCGGTTACTGGTTCTGGTGAAGCAGATGTGTAGCTCGCTTTATTGGGCCATAAAACGAGCCCGGTTACTGGTTCTAGTGAAGCAGAAATGGGGCTTGCTTTGTTGGGCCATGAAACGAGCCTGGTTACTGGGTAAAGCAGATGTGTGGCTCGCTTTGTTGGGCCATAAAACAAGCCCGGTTACTGGCTCTAGTGAAGCAGATAAGTGGCTCGCTTTGTTGGGCCATAAAACGAGCCCGGTTACTGGTTCTAGTAAAGCAGAAGTGGGGCTTGCTTTGTTGGGCCATGAAACAAGCCTGGTTACTGGCTCTAGTGAAGCAGAAATAGGGCTCGCTTTGTTGGGCCGTAAAACGAGCCCGGTTACTGGCTCTAGTGAAGCAGAAATAGGGCTCGCTTTGTTGGGCCGTAAAACGAGCCCGGTTACTGGCTCTAGTGAAGCAGATGAGTGGCTCGCTTTGTTGGGCCATAAAACGAGCCCGGTTACTGGCTCTAGTGAAGTAGATGAGTGGTTCGCTTTGTTGGGCCATAAAACGAGCCCGGTTACTGGTTCTAGTGAAGCAGAAGTGGGGCTCGCTTTGTTGAGCCATAAAACGAGCCCAGTTACTGGCTCTGGTGAAGCAGAAATGGGGCTCGCTTTGTTGGGCCGTAAAACGAGCCTGGTTACTGGCTCTAGTGAAGCAGAAGTGGGGCTTGCTTTGTTGGGCTGTAAAACGAGCCTGGTTACTGGCTCTTGTGAAGCAGAAATGGGGCTTCCTTTGTTGGGCCGTAAAATGAGCCTGGTTACTGGCTCTGGTGAAGCAGAAATGGGGCTCGCTTTGTTGGGCCATAAAACGAGCCCGGTTACTGGTTCTGGTGAAGCAGATGTGTGGCTCGCTTTGTTGGGCCGTAAAACGAGCCCGGTTACTGGTTCTAGTGAAGCAGAAGTGGGGCTTGCTTTGTTGGGCTGTAAAACGAGCCTGGTTACTGGCTCTTGTGAAGCAGAAATGGGGCTTGCTTTGTTGGGCCGTAAAATGAGCCTGGTTACTGGCTCTGGTGAAGCAGAAATGGGGCTCGCTTTGTTGGACCATAAAACGAGCCCGGTTACTGGTTCTGGTGAAGCAGATGTGTGGCTCGCTTTGTTGGGCCGTAAAACGAGCCTGGTTACTGGCTCTGGTGAAGCAGAAATGGGGCTTGCTTTGTTGGTCCATAAAACGAGCCTGGTTACTGGTTCTGGTGAAGCAGATGTGTGGCTCTAGTGAAGCAGACATGGGGCTCGCTTTGTCGAGCCTTAGAGTATAGCAGCAGGAAGAAGCAAATGAGAGTGACAGTGGCTGTAGTCACCTGAATCAAGAACTATAGTCACACACTAAAAGTGTTCAAGCCAAGCTTATAATAACATAACTCTGAGTTCTGCCAACACCTAAATGTGCTTTGTAGTTTGGAACCCGTGTGGGGTCCGCAAGTGTCTGCCTCTAACTTCCTGTAGAGCATTGCCTGACTGGTAGTGCCAGTGAAGGTGCCACTGTATGGGTGTGAAACTCAGATGTGTTGCCTTCTGCACCCCCCATGGGGACATGGGTGCAAAACAGAAAGAACCAACTGTATTTATTTATTTAATAGTTTTCTAGACATATTGTAATAAATTCATGCATATGCTTTCAAATAACTGCATGGGTTTCATGAAGACCTTTTTAGTACAGTATAATAAAAAGTCCTGATCACATGAAACATCATTGAAATGGAGGGATTCTTGGAACACAACATTTTAGAGAAAAAAGGCTTCTTTTGCTCTCTCTCATTGTAACTTATGTCGTCACTGGGTTTTTGTCTCGGTTTTTTAACTTTCTATTACTATTCTATTCTATTTCTATTACTATTCTATTTCTATTTCTATTCAGTGCTTCTGTAAATTTGCAGCAAATTCTTTGTAATGTTGCATATTATGAAACAGACTTGTACGTATTGAACATCACAAATGTACAAATGTGTTTAGAATGGTTACTGCACTTAGAGAGACTGAACATATATTTGTATGCAGACATGAACATATTTATGAATATACATGCATATATTCTAGCTGTATGAGATATTGATATTTAACTCAATATTTATTTATGCATATGATATGTATTTTCTGCAAAACCATGTATCTGAGCAACAGTACTCAAGGTATACACAGCTGCCTTCCACTCCAATTAATTGCTCTAAATAATATTTTAAAAGTCTGCAATGCAATAAAATACACAAAAACATACACAGCATGGTCAGAAGGACTACTTTACGTGGAGAACGCCAAAGTGCTGTATGGGTATATGGTCTATTTTCAGAACCAACCACAGAAGAAAGATGCTCACCACTCCAATGGAGAAGTAGTTGTTGACGATGCTATAGGGAACAGGGTCACCTTTTTCCTCCTTATTGCTGGGGACAATGTCAATGTTCCAGCGGTCCAACAGTACCTCTGTGCTGTACTCGATATCCCTCAGGACTTTGAGCAGGCTGCTACCCTCGTACCCTGCAGAAGGTGGGACAGGGGAATGAACGAGAGAGAAATTCCTTCTGATTCTGATGCCCGCAGACCAACTGAGAAAAAAAATTAGATCTTCCACACATGGTCACTGCCATGCAGAGACTGAAAAAGCCATACACACAGGAAGTAGAAATGGTGACAATTATTGGCGCAGAATATTTTTCTAATATTGCAAATACCGATGCTGATAACCGGCTAACCTCTCAGTCACTTGCCGGCACTGATTAGCAGAATGATGTTACATCATCGGGGGTGGTGGGGGTTAGGTTAGTTTAGAGTTTGGTTTACTAAAACCGCTAGTTAGTCATCTATAAATTTGACAGTGTCCACTTAGTGAACTGCTATGTTTATTTCAAAGACAGTAGGAAGTGGAATTTTTTTCTGCTTCAGGACCATGGCAACCTTTGCCATCATAGGTGTTTGAGTCTATCAGGAGGAAGCCGACTTTCTTGTGGATTCACCCCTGTAAAATGCGGAGCTGTATGCAAGAGAATTTAGGGTTCCTTCAATGATGTTACATGTCCATGTCCCATGACAGCAGAGGAATCAGTGCAAAGTGTGGTTGATATACATGAAGCAGCACGTTAACATGCCGTTCTTCATTGGCTCTTACATGTGACGCCTCTTACCAGCTACGCCACATTAATCATACATTTCTGTGCTGTTTACAGTAAGGGAAGCCTTATGAATGAGCTTAAATCATCGCAAACTAGCAGAACGCTGTGAAGTTGCCAGGTCCAGAGTATCTAACAGTGAAGTGAAAACATTCTGAATCACGAATAAAATCTTCCTACATTCTCACAGCATCTGAACATTTTCGTTGTTGTGTTTTCTGCAAATCCAGCTGCCTCACTGAACTCACTCTATGAACTCTGGCTGCTGCCTCTGCTATTCCAGATATTTATTGTAGGCCGAGTGTTTCGATGGAGCACCATAATATGCCTTTTCACAGCGGGCTCCACACGCGCCCCAAACACTCGATGTAAAACAACAGCGCGACATTCATTCAGTGTCGCTGTGAGTGACTCCGTGGCAACACAGAGATGGACCCCCCCTCCGGAGGTCCAGAGGCACAACCCCCATCCTCCCAGCTCACCTCCACCCCAGCGCAGGCAGCGCGCCAGGTCGTTCCCGGTGCCCAGGGGCAGGATTGCGACTGGTGGATGCCTGCCAAGGTTGGCCTTGTCTGCAGGTAGACGGAGAAGCAGGTCAGTGAGATGGATGACAGGGTAATGGGGACAGGAGCTGCTTGAGCCATTTTGGGGCCTTTTCGCTTATAGGACACCAATGCCAAATAGAACACTCACACAAGTAAGTGCCCCAAAGCAGTTGTGCCACAGAAACCGGGCCACTCGGTCCCCGGTGTGGCCATATCGCGGCGTATCCTGCGGGTTACTAAAAAAACCTAAGTGGATAAACGGTTGGTGAAATTTTACGGCCTGGTACACTGCAAAAACACACCGAATTGTTCCACAAGGCAATTTTTTTTTTCCTAATCCACAGCTCTGTTGTGTGTTGGCGTTATATTGGGTGTGTGGAGGATGATACCATCAATTTCAAAAAAAGCTAGTATTTTTAAGGTTAGTTATGAATATACTGCAAACAGGACTAAGCAGTGGGATGCCTGTATAAAAATGGCATACACTGAAAAACTTAAAAATAGGTTAGAAATAATGCTCAGTGTGTCTAAGTAGGTCTTACAAGCTGAGCATTTGACATCCTCATGCCAAATATACCTGCACTATTTATTCTGCCATATCGTGCTCCTTCAGTTAGGGGGCATTTTCTTACATTCAGCCTCAGGTCTACGAACAGCTCCTAAGGGAAGATTCTGTCATCACATGGCTCCTGTCCAAGCCTGAGTAAACCCAACGCTGTCTATCTGCATGGGGAATTGGGCACCAGTAGACAGCCAAGGGCTTTGCATGTTCCGTTTTATAGGCGGCTTGTATGTAGGGCGTTTGGATGAAAATCAGTCGCACCTCTTACAATGACCTATTCTCTCCTTCCATTTCATTATTTCTGTTGACACCAAGGGTATCAAACAAAAAGCAGTCTCTTCAACACTCCCACTCCACCCCCAACGGTGCCCCCCCCCCACCCCTGTGAGTCAAAGGATTTATTACCAATGCAGTCCAAGATCCAGCCCACGGTCCCGTCACCTCCACATGCCAGAACTCTGAAGTCAGGCACATCATGGAAGAAGTTCAGTCTAAAGAGGGGCAGCAGACATGCAGACGGCTTACAGTCTAATCGCGTTGGGCGCCCCCTTCAGGCTGTGTATGACACTGCGCGGCCTGTTCTGCTTTACATCACTGCTGACCTCATGCATCTCCTGTGCTAATTTAACACTGTGATGGCAGCAGCTTATGGGACAGAGGGTCAAGATTAAATTCAAGGGTTAATGTATTATCACAGAAAGATGAAAGGCATTCAAAGCGTCATTATTAAATGACGGTTAACGAAAGAAAAGAAGGTAGGAAAAAAAATAGACAATTAAATTACCTTAAATTACATACCTTGATTTAACCATTTTTTAAATGTCCACAGCCATTCAATGAATGGAGGGTACTTTTTTATGCACAATGAGTATTTCTCATCAAGAAGGTGAAGTCAGGGGAAGGCTGGCCCCTCACCATTATGACATCATCATTTATATTGCGATGTCACCAGGGACCACTGGGAACAACAGGGGGTGCCGTCGGTACTCGACTCCCCAGGGTGTCTATGTGCAGTGCCAACCCTGAACTGATTTAACCCCACAAGAAATGTGACCAGACAGACAGACACGCATGTGTATTACTGCAGATACAGACACAATGAGTTGCAAAATTTTGCCCTAATTTTGAGAATTTTCTTCTACTCTGGGCCTCAATATAGGTAGACCTTTACAATGAGGGAGAATGAGGGAGGGTTTGAGGAGGACCTGCCTGTGGTCAGAAACTGAAAGGGTGTGACCTGCTTCACATTTTCAAGACACTCCTGTCTTTTCATTCAAACCTGAATGCCTTCATTGGTAATTTATGTAATTAGCTGTATACTGAATCTGAGGACATGCCTGTGCTGAGTAGTTACCCAAAAGAAACCCCTAGTCACGTTTGTGACCTCTGCAGCCTCTTCTTTATTAAACGTTCTCTCTCTCATTAGATATCTGCGTCACCGTCCTCCGTTTACAGGTCCTCTCTGTACAGCCACGACTCCGAAGGGCCCGTGTCGTGACTGAAGGAGGAAGAGCAGACGGATGCTCTTACTTCACTGGCAGAGTTTTCTGAACAACGTGTCTCACTGCTGCTTTTTACCATAGAGCGACACTGCGCAAGCGGCACACCGGGGCCGTTTCCAAGGAAACGCGCTCTGACGGGACAAACCGTGGGCACCGTACCTGACGCCCACGTTGCTCCAAATGTGTCCATTTTTTGTAGCTGGATGTTCAGTTAGACGGAGGCCCTGTGTAAGCCTTATCTGTGGCATAAAGAGCTGATCGTGATTAAAGAGAAGCAGGAATGCTGCTTTGAAACACAGCTCAGAGACCCAGCTGGCTTCTGACATAATAACAGGAGCTGAATGTCTGGTTATAATTCTTGTGATGTATGTGTGTTGTTTTGCGATGCTCTCTAGGCTTTTGCTATGGAGATGACATGACTGTTATTATTCAGTATCTCTGCTTGCTTGGACCACATACTTGAGAATCTACTTTGTCTACTTTAGTATTATTTTGGGAACTTTGTATTTTACCTTAGTATTAACAAAATTAGCAACTTTCAACTACAACTATAAAGAAATTGTACTTTATACTTTTATTCTAATATGTTTCTATTGACAATGAATATTACATAAGACTTCTAACATTTTGTATGGGCAACCAAATTTTTTCTGCAGTGGCTTATTAAAGACACCAGTAATTGTATTCCCTGGACAGGTATCTCCTCTAACTTGAGTATGGATTTCAGGTACTCCACCCACTGCTGGTCAGGGGTCAGCTGAGATGCGGCTCCTTGATTCACATCCGCCACGGACCCAAAGGGTGAACACAGACCTGATGAATGACAGCCAGTCCATCACCAGGAAATGCTCAATGAAACTAAAGGCTACTGACAACCAACTAATTTGTACAACTGATTTATCAGGCCCATTCTGAGCAGGAAGAGGGTGCCATGGGCTGCCAGTGGAAGTGGCTCACAGCCAGACAGCCCATACTACAAGTACTGCCTGGGTGAAAGGCTCCTGTTATATAAAATTTAAAGGCACTCATCTGTGAAGGCTTTCTGTTCTGAATACCTAATCACAGATACAGTCAGAGACAGGTGTGGGTCAAAAAATAGAGACGTAAACAGAGAAGAGGGTGATAGAGCGAGATGGGGAGGAGCAATACTGGAGGCCTGTCAACAAAACAGTACATTGGGTCTCGTCTCTCTTAGCCTGACCTTGGAAAGGAGCATCCTTGGGAAATTCTGGAAACGCGTGGAAAGGTCACAAGACTCACCCTGCAGTAGGTCCAGCTCGATCCAGACTGTAGACCTGTCTTGGGTTCAGAAGGTACTGAAATTTGCGCAACACCCTGCACAAAGAATGCAAAACCACAGGGAACATAGCAACAGGTTCAGTCCCATTCATAATCACAGACACAGGGGAGCGCCAGGGTCAGTCCCAGTCATAATCACAGACACAGGGGAGCGCCAGGGTCAGTCCCACTCATAATCACAGACTCAGGGGAGCGCCAGGGTCAGTCCCACTCATAATCACAGACACAGGGGAGCGCCAGGGTCAGTCCCACTCATAATCACAGACTCAGGGGAGCGCCAGGGTCAGTCCCACTCATAATCACAGACACAGGGGAGCGCCAGGGTCAGTCCCACTCATAATCACAGACACAGGGGAGCGCCAGGGTCAGTCCCACTCATAATCACAGACACAGGGGAGCGCCAGGGTCAGTCCCACTCATAATCACAGACTCAGGGGAGCGCCAGGGTCAGTCCCACTCATAATCACAGACACAGGGGAGCGCCAGGGTCAGTCCCACTCATAATCACAGACACAGGGGAGCGCCAGGGTCAGTCCCACTCATAATCACAGACACAGGGGAGCGCCAGGGTCAGTCCCACTCATAATCACAGACTCAGGGGAGCGCCAGGGTCAGTCCCACTCATAATCACAGACTCAGGGGAGCGCCAGGGTCAGTCCCACTCATAATCACAGACACAGGGGAGCGCCAGGGTCAGTCCCACTCATAATCACAGACACAGGGGAGCGCCAGGGTCAGTCCCACTCATAATCACAGACACAGGGGAGCGCCAGGGTCAGTCCCACTCATAATCACAGACACAGGGGAGCGCCAGGGTCAGTCCCACTCATAATCACAGACACAGGGGAGCGCCAGGGTCAGTCCCACTCATAATCACAGACACAGGGGAGCGCCAGGGTCAGTCCCACTCATAATCACAGACACAGGGGAGCGCCAGGGTCAGTCCCACTCATAAACACAGACTCAGGGGAGCGCCAGGGTCAGTCCCACTCATAATAACAGACTCAGGGGAGCGCCAGGGTCAGTCCCACTCATAATCACAGACACAGGGGAGCGCCAGGGTCAGTCCCACTCATAATCACAGACACAGGGGAGCGCCAGGGTCAGTCCCACTCATAATCACAGACACAGGGGAGCGCCAGGGTCAGTCCCACTCATAATCACAGACACAGGGGAGCGCCAGGGTCAGTCCCACTCATAATCACAGACACAGGGGAGCGCCAGGGTCAGTCCCACTCATAATCACAGACACAGGGGAGCGCCAGGGTCAGTCCCACTCATAATCACAGACACAGGGGAGCGCCAGGGTCAGTCCCACTCATAATCACAGACACAGGGGAGCGCCAGGGTCAGTCCCACTCATAATCACAGACACAGGGGAGCGCCAGGGTCAGTCCTACTCATAATAACAGACACAGGGGTGCTTATTGTTGAGGAATCCCACTCAACAATATTATATTCTCCATCTGTCATTACCATGCCAAGTAGAGATGTTTAGATAGATAAATACATAGATAGACAGACAGATGGATATTAACATTTAAAAAAATAAGCTTTATGTGTTTAATTTTGAAAAACACTACTCAGTAAAAACTGACGCAAATATTCATTAAAAAGTGATGCTGCCTGGTTAAATCAAGATGCTTACATTGGCTTAAGGGAAGATGTATTTTAGCATGGCCCTCAGGAATGGAAACTCACCTCTTACCCTGCCTACCGCCACTCTTTGGATTAACCAGGACTAGGAGAGGGTGTGTTCCTTGCAGTGGGGTGACCTAGACAGGAGACCAATTTTACCAGAAAGACACACACAGATACACACTGCAAAATCCTGGCAACCTCTGTTCTGAATTGAATGGCTAATTTGATCACCTGAAGTCCTTGTCCATCTCCAGTGAACTTAAAGTTCTGGCTGAGGTCCTCAGGGCTCATGCTGGGTGGAGACTCTCCTTCAGGGCGCTTCATGCCAGAATGGCGCTCCTGTGCACAGACAGACAGGCAGGAGGCCAGGCAGACAGACAGGGAGATAGGCAGACAGACAGACAGATAGACAGACCGACAGGGACATAGGCAGACAGACCGACAGACAGGCAGGTAGGCAGACAGGGAAATAGGCAGACAGACCAACAGACAGACAGATGGGGAGATAGGCAGACAGACAGACAGGCAGATAGGCAGACAGACAGAGCGACAGACAGGCAGGTAGGCAGACAGAGCAACAGACAGGCAGGTAGGCAGACAGACAGAGCAACAGACAGGCAGGTAGGCAGACAGACAGGGCGACAGACAGGCAGGTAGGCAGACAGACAGGGCGACAGACAGGCAGGTAGGCAGACAGCATTCAAACACCAGGACCTCAGAAACTCAGAAACAAGACAACAACAAAAAGGCAGAAAATGCTGATTCACTTTCTTGGCTTCAGGGCTGTAGTTTTATATCTTAAATAGTGCACTTGAAAAAAGAGCACTTTCCTCATTCTCAGGACTGTCCCAAATGCGAATGTGAATCACAGCAAACCCTTATCTGTTCAAAACATAAAAGTCACCCCAGCTAATGACCGGTGACTAATAAACTTGAGATGACAAACTTGAAAATTAGGTTTAGGGTTATAATTTGATCTGTCTGTCTACACAATACAGGAACTACATCACATGAAACAGTCAAAGGTATTTTGTGGCCTTTAGATCACAAATCACAGTAAATTTTGCTATAAACCATCAGCATTGGCACTAGGTTTCTATCTATTTTGACACATTTTAGGACTTTTTCATCCCGTTGCTGAGAATGACGTAAGCATTTACCCAGGTCAGCCATGACAACAGTGTGCTCTTCACACAGATGGCCACTAGAGGGGTGAGTGTGTCTATTTGTGGAGTGAGGTGCAGATAATGGAGCTCACCAGCACCACAGGACAGATATAGGAAGGTAGCAGGGTGTGGTCCCTCAGCGTCCCCCCGTCACACTCCAGCTTCACGCTTGACGCACACCGGTTGTGGAGCTGAGGGTGGATGAAGACGGTGAGGTGACCTGCAGCACCCAGTCAGGCCAGCAATCTCAATGGGTCACATCACCTACGAAGCTAACATGTGAAAATCCACTGCAGGTTCCGTAATAAAGATCTGGCCTCTCTTCCAAATATTCATCCCTGTGTGGGCAGTGCCTGTCACTACAGTGTCTCACTGAACTGGATGTTCCCAAAACAGCATAGCGGCAGGAGGCGTCAGCGCTCTGCGTAAAAAAAGCTCAGGCGTTTCTGTCCTGAAATAACTTTAATAATAGAGAAGAATCTGACAACCAGTGGTATTTTTGTGTTGCCATGGTGAAGCTTTGTTTTACGCCGAATGGCATGTTTTACCCCACGCTGAAAATAAACCAAAACGAAGGCAGGAAGCAATACATTTATCTGCAGCAGAAAATAGCAAATACCATGACAGGAATGTTCATCAATTGGAACGACATGCTATTTAAACGGGGTGTCAGCTGTAAGAGAGGTTTGTCAAGTAATGGAAAATGGAGACTGGCTATTGTATTTCATTTCGGAAAAGGAGTATGAATACTACATGTGTAGATGACTTAATAACAAATGAGTACATGAAGAAAATAAAAATTTTCAGACTAATAATGCCATAGGCTGCTAACACTAACCTTTTATCAAGAGAAGGAAATGACTTTTTGTTCAAATTTCTCCATGCAGGCATACTTTTTTAATGAATCGTTACCACTCTCTGCTTAAGCAATTAGTGTTTGTAAAAATTGGTGCTAATAAATAAGGGATAATTGATAATGCAGACCACCAACATAGTTGGTGCAAACAAGGTTTAGAGTATCATTCACTGAAACTATTTCAAAAGTCAGATAATCTCCATTACATATCGCCCCCACCTGAGGAGGCTGTATCTTATTACTCACAATATTTGCTTTGTTTTCATTGTACACTTGCACTATGTATATATGTTTATTTTCATAAATCTATGCGTACTTATTGTTTTATTTAGGCACTTTTATTTGTATTTGTGCTTTATTGTGGAGTTTATTTGTGTTTATTGGTTGGGCATGCAGAGTAAGATTTTTATAGCACAGTGCAACTGACTGTTTACTGTGCTTGTAGCATTAAATACTTCAATCTTAAACGATTGCACATGAATGCTTTATGTTTTGCACAAAAATGATCAAAATATAGGCAAAATAAAATAGTAAAAACTGAATAGTAAAAACATTAAATGCTGAAGAACATCATGTGTGTCCACAGAAAAGGGCAGAAGGCCCTCTGGTGGTGGGATTTTTAAAATCACACTTATTCTGTGAAACTATTTTGTGATCCGTGCTTTTGATGCAAAGCTTTCCAAAGGAATAATAAACAAAGTATTATTAAAGCATTTTAATATAAACCAGATTTACCTTCAGTTTACCTGCCCAATAACACTGACCATTCAACCAGTACAACTACTAATCGATGCTGATCCAAAGGCCAAGGTGGTCCACAAGCTGTTTAAGAACCATAGGAGAGGAGGTCCACAAGCTGTTTAAGAACCATAGGAGAGGAGGTCCACAAACTCTTTAAGAACCATAGGAGAGGAGGTCCATAAGCTGTTTAAGAACCAGAGGACAGGAGGTCCACAAGCTCTTTAAGAACCAGAGGACAGAAGGTCCACAAGCTCTTTATGAACCATAGGAGAGGAGGTCCACAAGCTCTTTATGAACCATAGGAGAGGAGGTCCACAAGCTGTTTAAGAACCAGAGGACAGGATGTCCACAAGATCTATATGAAATGGCAAAAGAGCAGCAGGCCCTGATCCAGTATTAAAGCTCAATGGTGACCAGCTAATTCGAAAGCTCACATTTATATTTAATCGGCCTCTAGAGCAGTATATTACTTTGGCCTGCTTCTCTCCTACATTATCCATTATCTGAAGAGCCATTAGCAAATCAACAATGCATACGTCTCAACATACTCAGACAAGATGGCAACACCTCCCACATACAGAATCATCAGCACCAACCCTAACAGTAATGAATTCTATCATCCATCCATCTTCAAACCGCTTATCCAGTACAGGGCACCTGGAGGCTGTCCCAGACAACAAAGACGAGGCAGTGATTCACCCTGGATGGGATGCTAGTTTTTACCATGACTCCACTTAATGGCATTTGTCTGCAGCTTGTAGTCCCTGTAGTAGCTGCAGGCCTTTGCACTAATACAGTGCAATGGTGCTTTGGCCTGCAATGCTCTGTGAACCGTTACAGTGTCTGCCGTTGCAACAGTCATGCCAACAATCCTTGAATAAAACTGATTGTGATTTAGTGGTTCCTTGTTTTAATGGACCCCATTAGAAGATGCATGGTTTGCTGCCCATATCCTTCCAGCTGTATGTGCATTTGCAGCACAATTTAATTTATAAATAAAACACCTCACTTTTAACAAGCATGCATGCAGTAAAACATAACACACAACCTACATTAACTAAAGGACATCATATAATATACTGAATTTAGAAAAATGGAAGTCGCTCTGGATAAGAGCATCTGCTAAATGCTGTAAATGTAAATGGCTTCCTTCTCTATCGCATTTGTTTTATACTGTATCTGGCTGCTTTTTTGTTTTATTCATTTATTTATTTTATGTATCATTTTGTTAGCCCAGGCTCTGGGTCCATCATATGGAGTTATTGAGGACTAGCTGCTTCACACACTCACAGTGATGTGGCACCACACACAGTGCAGACCGGTCAGGCCCTGATAACACTTGATGCTCCGGTGGCAGCGGTCACATTTGGTGGCTGAGTTGCCTTCCATCCACACGTGCTGCATCACCTGCACAAGACCGGGGGGTGACAGGCGGGGTCGGCGGTCAGTACGGGCAAGTGAGGCAAGACTGAATTCAGCCTGTAGTGTGAGCTCCCAGGACCACCTCATATGGGTCGTTGCTAAACCCTTAACCACCGGTTTTTGAGGTATAAACAACACACTGGCACACTGCATTGCGCTTGGAGGCGAGCTGGTTATGGATTGAAAGGAGTGTACACAACAAAATATGAAATACACTATTTCTGGCACAAGATTTTTTGTATAACAAATCATAAGAGGAAATGCTTATTGAATTTTAATTTGAACTTTAGTGAACAATGATACCGGATGCTTCCTCCAGGTCCTAATCCTAGGATCTATGTAAATGTAACGGCCATAATAATAGGGGCTGTAATGACATTAATGCTGGCCTCCACACTCAGGCGCTCCCTGGACTTACGCTTGTATCCCGGCGGGACTTGGCGTAGGTGCTGATGCAGGCAGCGATGTCCTTGGAAACACAGCGCTCATGGACCGTGTACTTGCATACTGTAGGGGGTTACAAAGTGACACAGTTTAGTATTACAGACACACCGACTGAACAACAGAGTTACATAAACTATTTGCACAGGTAATACAAGCATATAAGCAGGGTTGCCAACGCTCACATATCTGGCATGACACATGCTTTCAGACTCTCAGGCACATGTAAGAAATCTGAAGTCAAATCAAAATTATTTCTTTATCAACCTGAAATTTGCTACATCATAAGCATTGGAGTAGTCTGCAAACTCTGCAGACTATTGGAGTAGTCTGCAAACTCTGCAGACTATTTACAAGGTAATAAAACTGTTATATACATGAAAATGTGTGTGCAGACTGTCTCATATTGAAAATCTCACGCCAGCCAGCTGACCAAAGTTGGCAACCCTGATACAAGACTACATTATTAATGTACAATAAGAAGAAATACTTAACTACTCTCAGTGACAAAAAATGTTAAGTACCAGAAGTGGTGGTCTGATCTGATTGTAATTTGATACACGTGTAGACCAACGATGGGTGTGTAAATGATTCAATTTGGAAGAAGCTGGCACGTTTAGTCACCAGACACAGAGGATGCCTTGTAGACACATTAGACAGCATTACCAGCACATGACAGAGTTTGATAGGGGTCGCATTGTGGGTTTGCATGAGGCCGGGTGGTCGTATCATGCAATTGTCCGGCATGTGGGGTATGCAGCCACAGTCGCCCGATGTTGGAACCAATGGGCACCTGAGGGGACCCAAACACGTTGTTAAGGTTCCGGTTGCCCAAGACAGACCACACCAAGCGAGAACCCCATTACAGAACCCCATAACAACTGCACTAGCCATCCGGACACAGGTATTGGACTCTCTACAACACCGCACCATATTTCGATGACTGACATCAGCCGGACTACGGGTTCACTGTCCCATGCGTAGGCTGCTGTTAACACCAGTGCAGAGACAACTGCGTTAGGAGTGGTGCTGTAACCAGGAGGCATGGACTGATGACGAGTGGCTTCAAACCACATTCAGCGATATGACCGTCATGCATTGACGACGCCAAGGGGAGAGGACTAATCTGCCAATGTTGTGGAGAGACACACCGGTGTTACTCCTGGCATCATGGTGTGGGGAGCCATAGGGTATGACATCATGGTATGGGGAGCCATAGGGTATGACATCATGGTGTGGGGAGCCAGAGGGTATGACATCATGGTGTGGGGAGCCATAGGGTATGACATCATGGTGTGGGGAGCCAGAGGGTATGACATCATGGTGTGGGGAGCCATAGGGTATGACTTCAGGTCATCTCTGGTAGTGACATGGTGGGAGCCTGACGGTACATCGCTACGTCAGTGACATCCTGCATCCGCATGTCTTACCTCTCCTGTGACACCACCCTGGTACAGTCTTTCAACAAGACAACACCTGTCAACATATGGCACGTATGTCTATGGACTGCCTGCATCATGTTGAGGTCCTACCCCGACCGGCCAGTTCCCCTGATCTTTCCCCAACCGAACATGTGTGGGATCAGCTCGGACATCAACTCGGACCCAGTACCAATCTGAGGATCTCGAAGGCCAGTTACAACTGGGGGCCAACAGGAGAGGATAAAACGGCTGTACAACTCCCTTCTGCACCATATCGCTGCATGTATCCAGGCCCGGGGGGTGGGTGCCACACCCTACTGACATGGGACCAGCAGTGTGCCCATACTGCCAACTCCGTTTGATACGATATTATAATCATTCGATACGGTCACATGACCTTTCGCATGCAGATTCATTTCATTTTCACCACTCCACCAACTTTTACTTTTTTGACACTGAGTGTAATTAAGGATGTGTGGTAATGCCCTCTCCAGGACTATGGAAAAAACCAATACCCACTTCCACTGAATTATTCTGGTGTAATAGACACTGGATTTTTTTAATTATTGGAAATACTTAGGAGCAACCATTTCCCCACTGGGTTGGATGTGTTTCCTATCAGGCTGGGCTAACCTGAAGAGTAAGAAGCAGGCAGCTGCATGGAATCCTGCATTCAATTTCACAGGAAAACACCCTTGGGTGGAATAATGCTTTAACATTGTGCTGTACTCTGAATGTTACCTAATACATTAATTGCATTTGAGCAAATTTACATTTTCAAAACACGTGTTACAGAAGAACATACTGCACATAATAAATCAAAAATGTATAATATTTTTGGGGTTGGGGTTATTTACAAGGCATGTATCCACATTAGTGTATACGGTCAATACTAAGGAATTGATAATATTTATATGAATATGAGAAAATGTACACCATAGTGTAACAGTGCTCATCAGCAATGGTTGTCCTGAGTAGAGCTTAAAAATACCGATCCCATGATAAATCATGCATAGGTTTCTAAAAAATTAAAACACAGAATCGGGTTGTAACAAATTTACACTTCCTGTGAATTGGATACAGTGTGCTTGGATATTGCGTCACCATTTACATGACATTGATTTATCTATCTTATGCCTTTAACCAAAGCAACGAACAGTGGACAGGCTTATAAACGATACTGAAGAGTGCCCTCCCCAGGGCAACTCACAGGAGCAGCTGAGGCCCTGCTTGCGCACCCCCAGCAGCATGGTGTGGCAGTAGTTACAGTATGCTGGCTTGTTGAAGTGCTTGAGTCTCCATACATGCTGACCATCCTCCTGCATGTTCTGTAAAGACAGTGATATATCTATACTATTAGTCACTAATCAGAATCACATAATTCTTCGAGACGATGAGAAGGCCCCGAGCCCAAATGTCCACTCACTGTCTCCATTCCAAGCAACACCAGCAATGGGATGGTGGTCATGCCTCCTCTGATCCACTCCTCCAGCGTCACGGTCCCATCATGGTCGTAGTCAATCTCCTCCATCATTTCCTTCAGGATCTACAGAGAGACAAAGACTAGACGTTTGGGATTCCAGCATTTATGCAAACTTGTTTCCTCTCCTTGCACAGATACAAAGCAAATTCTGATCAAAGGACATGTAGGAAATGGCTTAGGAGATAAACTAATAATTCTTACTTAAAAGGAATCTGACATA
Organism: Paramormyrops kingsleyae; assembly: GCF_048594095.1. Taxonomy (NCBI): domain Eukaryota; kingdom Metazoa; phylum Chordata; class Actinopteri; order Osteoglossiformes; family Mormyridae; genus Paramormyrops; species Paramormyrops kingsleyae. The sequence continues at coordinate 10,115,818 of NC_132812.1, forward strand.
CACAAACACACACACATACAAGTTGGTCTTCCTATCTAAATGGGGACGGTCCCATTCATTTCTATAGGAAAAACCCTAATCCCATTCACGACACCCTTAACCCCTACCCATCCCTAACCTTAACCATAAGTAACCAACCTAAATACAAGACTTTCGGTATTTTTACTTTTTTGATTGCATTCACAGATTTTTATAAAACTGAGGTTATCCAAATGGGGACCTCAAAAGATGTCCCCAAAAGTAGGGAAATTTCAGGTTTTACTACACTTTGGGGACAATCTGGTCCTCAAATGTGATCTTTGCAAACACACACACACACACACAGACGGACACAGAAAGAGACAGACACAAAGGCACACAAAGACAGACATTACATCGACACCACACAGAGACACCACACAGAAACACAGACACACACAGACACATGCACATACACCAGATAGACACACACAGAAAGACAGACACACACCACACATAAACATAGACACAGACACATGCATAGACACCCACAGACACACACAGACGCTCACACAGAGATACACACCAGACACACACAGACACCCACAGACAGACACACACACACCAAACACACAGGCATACACAGTGACACAGACAGACACACACACACAGACACACACAGACACCTACAGACAGACAGACAGACACACACACCAGACACACAGGAATACACAGTGACATGCACAGACACACGCCTACAGACAAACACACAGACACAGACAGACACCCACAGACAGACACACACACGCACACCAGACACACAGGCATACACAGTGACACACACACATACACGCACACACACCCAGAGACAGAGACAAACACAGTGACACAGACAGACACCTACAGACAGACAGACACACACACACGCACACCAAACACACAGGCATATACAGTGACACACACACCCAGAGACAGAGACAAACACACTGACACAGACACCAGGAATTTCCTCACCGGCCGCAGCTCAGTGGAGTCCCACTCCAGGTATTCTGCCACATGGACCATCTGGTTGATGATGCGATCCAGCTCCTGTGCAGGCAGGGCGCCTATCAGACACCTCTTTGACAAGCCAGAGGGTATTGCTAGATGGCCTTATTATCAGACTGTATGCTCCAGAAGGTTTCTCCAAGGCCATGACATCATGTCTGCTAATGACCTCATCAACGTCCCATCTCCATTGTTCCCCAGAGTATTATGAATCTATGAAACATCTGCCTCCTATAACAGGCTGGCATCACTGCATCTAATAACCTCTTGGACATCATGGACCAAACATTGATCACATAATGTTGGCATGACACTGCGACCACATTGTAACGACGCCATTAAAATATGAATCCCGAAAGTACAATCTTTATTTTTTTCCAGAGACGTAAATCAGGCACTGTCTGGCTTTCCAAGGGCCGAGCCTCTACTCACTGAGCTGTCAAGCAGACCATTGCCGTCCGTGTCGTAGAGCCGGAACATGACTGGCAGAGGGGATAGAGAAGGAGACATTAGTCTATCACATCAGGCAACAGCATTGACCAGCAGCCTCAAATGGACCTGCCCAGTATTTACTTGGCAAGGGAGATGTTGGTGTGTTATGACAGTGTTATCATCTGGTAAACAGAGCCCTAAGACAAAGAAAGCAAAAATCCATACCAAAATGCTGTTTCAACCAGCAAGTTGAGTATAAAGAGTCACATTCACAGAGTACTCAACTGGTTGGTTGGAACAAAATATTGGTCTGGATTTTTACTTTCTGGACTTGAACTTTCGACCTCAAGGCATTAGACACACAGAGGTGAGCTTAACAGGGCTAACCCTACCCAGTAACCCCCCCATGACATACACTCCAGTTTGTCTTCTGGTGTCCCTCTCTCCAGCAAGGACAGGTAGCACACAATGTCCTTCAGGAAGACCACCTGGGGTGCGGACACAGTGGTGTCCTTTTGTGACGACGGGCTCCCGCTCTGGGACGGGGGCTTTTCCGTCTGGCTCTGTTCTGTGGGTGAAAACACACTAGAGGACTACTGGTACAGTATATGCACATAAGCAACAGGAACACAGCGGGAGCTTGACCATGGTTGGCTGTACGACTCTACAGTAACATTTGGAAACTCCCAAACACAGCGAGCTACGCTGCCACACCATCTCTAATCAAAATTGAGTTATGACCTAAATCAGGGCCGGTATGCATAAAACTTCCTAAGAATGGTCTTAAGAATGGTCGTACACTTAGACTTAAGAGTAAAAAAAAACTTAGCAAAAAGTAGGACCTAAGAGCATTGTATAAAGCTGCTAAAAGTAACTTTCAGCAAAGTCTAAGCCCAATTCCTAAGTGCTGACAGAGCCAGCATTTAAGTGTCGTGAAATGAGGACTACAAATAAAATCCCGCCCCAAATACCGAGTTCAACCAATAGAGAAGCTGCACGGTGAACATATTAGTGACGTTAAACCGTTAATGTACAGCTTTATACAACATACCTTTCTGTGATCATACCTTTAATTAGTTGTACGAAAATCTGCCTAGCACACCACCAATCAATTTCCACTAATAGATGCACATGTTGTATAAATTATGGGTCAAACGCAAAACTCATAGCAAGACATTGAATTCTAAAAGAAAATCAAACTGGACGACAAACAAAACGGTTCTTTTGGCACAGTTGGTGCTTAAATGGAAGGCGGTAGTGCGAGGAAAGTTTGGCCCAGCTGTTACAAACACGGACAAAAAAAGCTTATGGGGCTATTGCAAGCTCCGTAAGTGCTGTGACACCTCGGACAAGGCGTTCAGCAGCGGAATGTGAAAAAAGGTGGTATAATGATTTATCAAACTCGCGAAAGGAAATCACAGTTTATAAAGCAAGCATGCAAGGTACAGGTTTGTGTCATTACTTATATTGCTCTTATGACCCTCGCTATAATAGATGATGATGATAATAATAATAATAATAATTATTATTATTATATTTTTCCAGTTGCCAAAAACGTAGCATCATTATCACCTTCAGTTCAACTGTAAGTGCATTTTTAGGTGACGTAGGAGATTGTATCCGGTTCCTGATTAGGTTGGTAACAAAAAGAACGCCTTCATGATCGAGCCTGTACCTTTTTATCAATTCATTATTGTCGTACGTCTGCAGTACGCCCTTTCTTTCACGGATAGTGCGCGGTCTCCATCTTTGTGCGCGTAGTGCTGCTGCCATCGTGCAACTCCTAACTGGTTTAGGAGTCCTCTCCAGCTCTCTTATATCATTTAGGAGCTGAGACCAAGTCTTAACACTTAAGAATGTTTATGCCACTAATTCTTAAGTAGGAGCAAAATCACGTCACTCTTAGAATTGTGACGCATTTAAGAGTGAAATTTTACTCTGAGAAGTTTTATGCATACCGGCCCAGGTCTCATAGAATCCATTTTATCTTGTGACCAAATATTTTAGTTCAGCTATGCTCAGTATGGAAGAAAACACAATGTGAAAATTACAGTAACTGCATACATACGGGTGGACAGTCAAAACATTCTGAAGGCCTTTTTCAGTGTCAGTGTACAGCTACTATAACTGGCATTTTTAATGCAGCATGTAGTGATAGCCAAATGAAGTTTCATGAACTACAGTACTTGCTGTATTTTCTGACCCAGCTAGATTGTGCTCTCTGTTCAAAAAAAGGGCTCAAAGCATGCCCCAAAGCAAGCCAAGAGCACCATCTAGTGGGGTCAAAAAATATAGCAAATGGTTCAGGAAACTTCATTTAGCCATCACTGAGAGTATGCTTCACTGCTGTCTCACCTGGCATCAGGAGGGATGTGGTGCCATTGAACTTAGAAGCCGTTGGGATGTTTTTCTCAGCCCCTGGGGATTTGTTTCGGCAGCTGGGTGACCAGAAGGGGGCGTCTGTGCCACAGGGTTGGGAGGTGGCAGGTGCTGGACCCATTGCCACGATAGCTGCCTGTTCAGACACGTGACGGCCCATGGCAGCTAGAATGCTCTTTCCATTCATTCCTGAACAGGGAGGAAAGAAAGAAACGACAGGAGGCTGCAGTTAACTGGAAATCTCATTTAGTTTTCACTGTAGGGTAAAATGTCCATTAGGATGATGCAGATCATGGAACAGCTTTTTGTGTACCTGTAACAGCAGCGCAGGCCACTTCAGTCTGTATGGAGATGCCAGCATCGATCGTCTTGGACTCTGCAATCAAATTGTTTAGATATGAAGAATGGGGTGAGGAACACAGTTACTGAGGAGATGAACATGGGCAGACAAGAGCTAATGCCATTATAGAAAATTAGCTGAGGGGCGGGGGATGAGTGGGGGGGTGCTTAATAGGCAGGCTTCTTTGGTGTCCTGTTTCATCTTTTTTTATTTTTAGTTTTAAAAATTTTAAACTAAAGGAACCTTTTTTCATCAAGCTGAGTGAAGCCTGATTCTAGGGGACTGTAAAAACCTGTAACAATGGAAGCAACAAAAAAAAATACCATAAGGTGCCTGACCCTGTGACACAGAACAAATGACATGTTGCAGTAATAAAAGGAATGAGCAGAGAACATCATAAATTTTTCATTGATTGCGAGTTAATGGGCAGGAGCAATAATACAGAGACACGTTCTCCAGTGGGACTTTGTGGATGTGGTATCAAATATAAAAATGAAAGACCATTCTGGTATTATGCAAGGATAATTCAGTCAGAGGACAATAAACACCCTGAAAAATTCCTGTTTTTATAAGAAAAAAGTAATATGCATACATATTATGAATACATATTATGTTATTAAATATTCTGTTGCAAATGGACAAAGCTGAACATAACAGATTCTTGCAATAAAATGATTTAATAAAATAAAAAATGGAAACCACCATGTTTATTGCCAGTTCAGCACTAGATGGAGCCACAGACTGAACAGACAACAGTTTTTTGTCCTGGATGATGCGGTTTTAAAACCGACATATCCTATGTGACAGAGTGCAGTGCCTTGGCGCATAATCCTCTGGGATGGGAAATTCCTCTGCTTGGGCAAGCTGTATCCTTATTGTTTTAGGATAAAACAAAACAAAAGCTGTTTTGTGCCAGGCGTCTCTCTGGTGACTATGTGAGATGTGTCATCCCAAAAACATCCCAAAACAGATCCGTTGCCCTGGACCAGTAGTGGAGACCAGTCGCATTACACATTGAACTTCCTCACTTTCTATTGCTACTTTATTTGGACCCTATATTACATTGAGTTATTAGGGTTGACAGCTGGAGTAGAAACCCAGCAAAGTTTCTTGGTGAAAAGGCTGCATACAAACATACAGGTACGGAAGAAGACATAAGTTTGAACATTTTACAACTCTTACACACGATTTGTGTTGACATATCTTCACACATCAGAGGGGTGTTCCACAAAGCAGGATTTCTCAGTTAGCTGGGTTAACTTAAGCTGGAAGACCTGACTGTCAGATAGGAGTGCTCCTTACCTAAACACTTATTGGCTCGATCATGACTTCTAGCTTAAGGTAACCCAGTTAATGAGAATTCCTGCTTCATGGAACACCTCTCAGGCCCTTAATGATGGGCGAATATTGGGACAAAGGAAGGCTAATGAATAACATGCACACAAATCATATGGAAAAAACAAGAATCCTTCATAGTACAGGGAAGCTCCATCACCTCTCTACATATGTAAAGACTTCCACAGGATGCCAGTAGGAGGTGCCGAGGAGCAGTCACTCACCCAGGACCCGTGCAGGAGGAGCCTCAAATGGGGCTGTTCCTGTCTTGCTCTTGAAGGAAGTGAAGAGGTGCCGGCACAATTCCTCAGGGATGTCATTCTCAAGGTACGTGGCCATGAAGAGCTGGAAGCCTTCATAGTCGATGGGCTGTGGGGGGAGGGGGGCAGGCAGAGGTGGGACATGAAGGGCAGAGGCTGCTGGGAGATTTATGGTGAAATAAAAGTATATGTGAAACAATGCACCTCATTGTGGAGTCTGGAGGTCAAGAATGTCATGTCTGAAGTAGCATCCTACTGTTTTATTTAAATATAAATACCTGAGAAAATGGCTCTGTGGTGTGTTTTAACATTGCGACAGCAACCAAAATGTTTTATAGGAACAGACAGAATATACATTTTCAGTGGTAGTTGGAACACTTCGGTCATTAAAAGCTTCATTTAAGCAAATCTATCACTGCAGCATTAACAGGCTATAGATTGCAATGAAAATGCTGGCTGTATGCATACAACATCATGAACGTGAGGATGTATATTGAAAGAATTAAGTGTCAGGTAAGCATGTCCAAATAGAAAGTTTCATTGGCGAGCAATGTTCTTCCAATATTCCTCCAACATTGGCCACCAGGCTGCAAAATGGGTAGTTGGTTGAACAGACTGGAGAAACACATGGCTAACGACAAGGAGACATTGGATAGATAGGGTTAGGGCTGGGGAAATGATTAGCCAGCAGCTGATGGCTCAGTGAAGCCATTATTCTCCACAGTGGCAATGAGAGAAACGCTGAGGTTCTATGAGGACATGCGACCTGCAAACACAAACTCACAGGGCATGCATCCACCAGCGGCTTACTTGGTTGAGAACATCTTGCATCTGTTTGCCGGTGAGGCATAAAGGAGGAGAAGGGGGTTATACTGTACTGGGCAAGGAGAGGAGGTTGTCTCTGTTAGGGGCTGCTGCATAGCTTGAATTAAAATCCTATCATAAACATTGTGAGGCCAACAGAGGAACTCTTGGACTCTTAAAATCCTTGAACTTTGAATCTTTATCGGCAATACTTCAGAAGCATTGTGAGAAGAATCCTATAGCTTCATCTCTTCCTTTCAAAGAGCAGAGTATAGCTCTCAAATGAACAGTGATACCATGGTTCCACCATTAATTATCCCAAGACAGCTAGGATTGATGGTTGCAGGTTCTGATTGCAGCTCAATAGCCCCTGGATGAGATTTAATTAAGGCAATAATGTGGAAAAAGACTGTATGAAGAACAATTACACAGTAAGATTTCGTTATTAGTTTAGCAAGCTTAATGATTCCAAAGCCATTCCCAAACTGTGAAGAGAATAGATAAATCCATTGATTAATCAAGGACAGCTTAAAACTCAATGATGTGTTCCTCCAATGTGCCTATATGATGTAACATCCCATGAAGGTAATGAAACGTATACTGTTTGAAGCTATTACCTGCTCGGGGTTGTATTTGGCAAGAACACCATCTCCATGAAACTCCTCCAGCACATCTTTTAGGTTCTTTGTGGAATCTGAAGAAGGGAAGAACATGCACTTTGTAAAGCACACTGGGCACACAACTAGCACCCTAATCCACTGTGCTGCATCAGCTTGCTGTGATTAAGATTCCCAGAGAATGAAAATTGGTTCTTATTTCATCAGAAAAGTCTGGATTCTTTGCCCTCTCATCGCTCTACAGTAATATCTACTGGCACCCTGGTGCTCCTGCTTGCTCTCCCTGTGTTGTGGTTCCTCCCTCTCTAAAGCCATGCAGTGCAGTGATTTGTTGTCTCTATTGTCCATAGTGTAAAGGTGTGTGTGAGCATGTGCATGTGTATGCATGTTTATGCCTTGCATGCTGTACAGGATGCTGCCTTACACTGCACCATAAACTGCCTGTGATAGGCTCCACATACGTTGGAAGTTGGTTGGATGGATAAATCACTGTGAGATACTCGATAGTGACAGAATGGCCTATAAAAGAACATGGTAGTAAATTTGACAAAGATTCATGACAAATATGAAATTATTGTACAACCTTGGAATGATAGTAATTCTTAAAGAATGCTACGTAAAGGTTTCATTCTGTTGTGCCGGGCAGACTGAGGCACCGCAGAAACAGCAAATGATCTAGCAGCACAGAGGCTACAACGGGACCCTGATTTAATTAGTGACTAGGGTAATACCAGGCAGATGAAATTTAACATAGATAAATGTAAGGTAATCCATGCAGGGAGCAGAAATATAAAGTACAGATATTTTATGCGTTCCACTGAAATAAAGGTAGCTGATTATCAGAAAGACCTTGGTGTGTATGTTGATGCTTCCATGTCCCACTCTCGCCAGTGTGGGGAAGCAATAAAAAAGGCCAATAGAATGTTGGGTTATATCTCTAGGTGTGTGGAGTTTAAGTCAATGGAGGTGAAGTTACATTTATATAATTCCTTGGTAAGACCCCACCTAGAATATTGTGTGCAGGTTTGGTCACCATACCTTAAAAATGACATTGCTGTCTTGGAAAGGGTGCAATGTAGGGCTACAAGAATGATTCCTGGCCTTAGAGGAATGTCTTATGAAGAGATGTTAGCTGAGCTGAATCTGTTTAGCCTCGAGCAAAGGAGACTATGATCCAGGTATATAAGATTCTAACGGGTCTGAATGCTGTTCAGCCAAATGGCTATTTCAATATTAGTTTAAATACTAGAACCCGTGGCCATAAGTGGAAATTAGTGGGAGAACATTTTAAACTGAATTTGAGAAAACACTTCTTTACACAGCGTGTAGTTAGAGTATGGAATAGTCTTCCTGCTAGTGTAGCGCAAGCTAAAACCCTGGATTCCTTTAAATCAGACCTACCTGTAGATAAGATTTTAACAACATTGAGCTATTACTCTAGGTAAGTTCTCCCCAAACGAGCTTGATGGGCTGAATGGCCTTCTCTTGTTTATACATTTCTTATGTTCTTATGTTATATGGAAGAACAGGCTCTTTTATTGTAATCCTTACTCGGATTATCAAGGCACCCAGCGAGCACCGAACCAAATTCTGCAGAATTCACACATGGTGGATAATTTATAAAATGCTAAAGACATGTGAGGGTTGGACAAGGTTCACGCAAGATATGGGCAAACACACAATCCACAATTCGGAATACAACAAGTATTAACAATCACAAACAGGGCTATGCAAATAACTTGCAAAACATGCTAGGATACGCAAATCCCAGCGGTGCTGGCATCGCAGGTGCCCTCTGGCCGCCGACCCTTTCCTTTACACAGGTTAGAGGGGACCTGCTGCCCCTCCTGCTCCCTGAGTCTCTGGACTGGGTGGCCTCTCATCACCACCCCTAGCAGGCTGTCTCCTCGATTAGTGGGGTGCATACTCGATCAGCTTCTGGCACTCCACAGCCAGAAAGTGTTCCCAGCAGAAGTCATCCCCAGGCAGTCATTTAAGTAAGCCGCCCCCTCCTGCAGCTCACAGCGCTTCTGGGCCATTCTGGGCCTCCAAGCCACGGCATGCGTCCTCCTGGCTGAGCAGTACCATCTCTCGGCTATGTAATGCTGCCTCTGCTGCCTCAGCCAGACATTTCTGGAGGTTGCACTCCAGGTCCCAACTGGCCAGTTCACCACGCATCTGCTCCAGCTCCTGCCTCTCCTGCTCCATGCAGTCATGCAGCCACCGCCGTTGTTCTGCCAGCTCACTGCACTCCTGGGCCAGCTGATCTTCCAATGTGCAACATACCTCCTCCTCATGAGCACGCTTGCGTTCCCAGGTGGCCTGCTCCTTGCAGAACTGCTCTTTGTTCTGCTCCCACTGCTAGTCCTTCCCACGTCACTCCTGATCCAACTGGGCCTCCAAAACACAGGACACCTCCTCATGGGCAAGCAGCATCACCTCTGCAGCCTCAACTTGCTGTGGTTATGCTTGCCGTTGGTGGGCTGGGAGCCCTCACCGGCTCAGTGAGCTGTCGGACACTTTGAGAGCTCTTGCCCTCCCTCGTCGCTGACATCTTTGACAGGGGTCCGGTGAGCTGGCACAAATGGCTTGAGGACACTCTGTACAGGTCGGGGGCACTGTGGCAGGACAGGGGTCTGAAGGGCTGGCAAGGGCGACATCAGGGCATGCTACACATGACCGGGGCTCTTCAGCCAGATGAGGAGGCACCTTCCTTGTTCAGACATCCTCTGCTCATCTGCCGGTGGCTCTGATGCAGGCTATCTGGGGAGTAGAATGCCCGGTGCCCTTTTCTTCTACAGCACCAGGGGATGAGCTTCAGAAACGTCGCTCTTTTTCCTGCTGCCTCAAGGTCTTCCAGGCTGGAGCAGGCTTGCCAAATGGTGGTAAGGAGTGACTGCTCCAGCAGCGCTAATGGGGTTGCTTCTGGCATCCCACTTCTGACATCACTGTAGTGCCGGGCAGACAGAGGCATCATGGAAAAGGCAAATGACTAGGAGACTTGCTTGTGGGGAAGAACAGACTAATTGTAGCCCTTACATGAACTATCACAGGCACCCAACAAGCACTGAATGAAATACAACAGAGGAAAGGCAGGGAGGTTAGACACCAGACAATACGGTAACTCACATGGTGGGTCATTTATACAACTCTAAAGACTTGCAAGGATCGGACAAGGTTCATGCAAGACATGGGCAAACACACACTCCACAATCGGGAATACAAATATTAACAATAACAATTACCAACAGGGCTATGTACATGGCTCGTGAGCATGCTAGGATACAATGTAAAATACTTTATACAAAGTACATACACAAAATACAAATATAGATCAGAGTGGCATATTGGTAGTAATGGACAAAATAACACTTCATGAACCATTTGCTGTATTTTTTGACCCCACTAGACAGAGTTTTCAGTTGGCTTTGAGGCATGCTTTTTGCCCTTTTTTGAACAGAGAGCACCATCTTGTGGGGTTAAAAGTACCATACATGGTTCATGAAGCGACATTTTGTCCATCAGCACATACTGGCATTCTCCAGAGACTGCGCCTGACTGTATATGTGACTGACACCATTCTCCAGAGACTGCGCCTGACTGTGTATGTGACTGACACCATTCTCCAGAGATTGCGCCTGACTGTATATGTGACTGACACCATTCTCCAGAGACTGCGCCTGATTGTATATGTGACTGACACCATTCTCCAGAGATTGCGCCTGACTGTATATGTGACTGACACCATTCTCCAGAGACTGCGCCTGACTGTGTATGTGACTGACACCATTCTCCAGAGACTGTGCCTGACTGTGTATGTGACTGACACCATTCTCCAGAGACTGCGCCTGACTGTGTATGTGACTGACACCATTCTCCAGAGACTGCGCCTGACTGTGTATGTGACTGACACCATTCTCCAGAGACTGCGCCTGACTGTATATGTGACTGACACCATTCTCCAGAGACTGCGCCTGACTGTATATGTGACTGACACCATTCTCCAGAGACTGCGCCTGACTGTATATGTGACTGACACCATTCTCCAGAGACTGCGCCTGACTGTATATGTGACTGACACCATTCTCCAGAGACTGCGCCTGACTGTGTATGTGACTGACACCATTCTCCAGAGACTGCGCCTGGCTGTATATGTGACTGACACCATTCTCCAGAGACTGCGCCTGACTGTATGTGACTGACACCATTCTCCAGAGATTGCGCCTGACTGTATATGTGACTGACACCATTCTCCAGAGACTGCGCCTGACTGTGTATGTGACTGACACCATTCTCCAGAGATTGCGCCTGATTGTATATGTGACTGACACCATTCTCCAGAGACTGCGCCTGATTGTATATGTGACTGACACCATTCTCCAGAGATTGCGCCTGACTGTATATGTGACTGACACCATTCTCCAGAGACTGCGCCTGACTGTGTATGTGACTGACACCATTCTCCAGAGACTGCGCCTGACTGTGTATGTGACTGACACCATTCTCCAGAGACTGCGCCTGACTGTGTATGTGACTGACACCATTCTCCAGAGACTGCGCCTGACTGTGTATGTGACTGACACCATTCTCCAGAGACTGCGCCTGACTGTATATGTGACTGACACCATTCTCCAGAGACTGCGCCTGACTGTATATGTGACTGACACCATTCTCCAGAGACTGCGCCTGACTGTATATGTGACTGACACCATTCTCCAGAGACTGCGCCTGACTGTATATGTGACTGACACCATTCTCCAGAGACTGCGCCTGACTGTGTATGTGACTGACACCATTCTCCAGAGACTGCGCCTGGCTGTATATGTGACTGACACCATTCTCCAGAGACTGCGCCTGACTGTATGTGACTGACACCATTCTCCAGAGACTGCGCCTGACTGTATATGTGACTGACACCATTCTCCAGAGACTGCGCCTGACTGTGTATGTGACTGACACCATTCTCCAGAGACTGCGCCTGACTGTATATGTGACTGACACCATTCTCCAGAGACTGCGCCTGACTGTATATGTGACTGACACCATTCTCCAGAGACTGCGCCTGACTGTATATGTGACTGACACCATTCTCCAGAGACTGCGCCTGACTGTGTATGTGACTGACACCATTCTCCAGAGACTGCGCCTGACTGTATATGTGACTGACACCATTCTCCAGAGACTGCGCCTGACTGTATATGTGACTGACACCATTCTCCAGAGACTGCGCCTGACTGTGTATGTGACTGACACCATTCTCCAGAGACTGCGCCTGACTGTATATGTGACTGACACCATTCTCCAGAGACTGCGCCTGACTGTATATGTGAGACGCCTTTCATCCCAGTAAGCAGAGCCATACAGTGAAGACCATTAGCGACCTCTAATCATTAACAGGGACGTGTCAAAACAAACAGGCCTTTGGCTTTCACAAGCGGAGCTGGATGCACAGGCCGCATCCACAGTGGGTGAGACAGGCTGCCACTGAGCTAACAGGACATCAACAGCTTGGAAGGAAACTATGAGGGAGCTCCACTCTGAAGCAGGGAACTTCTAGAAAAAATGATTCATTGCTCCACTCCAGAAGGTTCATAGGAGCAAGTTAACAAAACATTCCCTCGGTCTTTTTTAATTTGGAAATGCACTTAAAAATGAACAGTGCAACATATTTGCAAAAAAAGCTGATATGCAAGCATTACAGTATCACCAAAATGTGTTCTAGGCAGCTTGCAAGGTAAAATGACCAGAGAATTGCAGAAAAAAAGAAAATGAAAACATCTTGTTCTGCTAAAATTAGAAGTATAAAATGGTCACAGCTAGTTCAAAATACTGCCTGCAATAAATTAACAATAAATGTGAAGAAAGCTTTAAGGAGCGAGGAGCAGTACACTAAAATAGAAAACACTAAAACAGGAAGAACGGCAAGCCCGAGTAAGTTATCATCATTCTAACTGCATATAATGTCGATAAGCTAAATGACTTTGGAAGCCATTTTTGGGCATGTCTCTAATAGCATGACCCTGTGGTAGTAATCAGATACTGACTCCTCACATTCCATATAAGAGATATTACAGCCATGAAACAGTACGATGCAAACAACAGAAATCAAAACAGAAAATGTTCAGATAAGGTCATTATACACGTCACAGAACAGGGCAAATGAAAGAAAATTACAAAGTTACAAAGGAAGTACTGAAGGCTTCTAAATTATCACAAACCAAATCAAAACTGGTCAAATTTCTTAACCTTTTCATTGACTAATTTGGATATGGTGCTACTTAACTGCTGGAACATAAGGATGTGGAATGACAACTTAAAACAGGAAAGAAAAAACAGATATGAGGGGCAAGATTAAAGATGTTTAAGAAAAATACTGGGCGATGATACCAAAATCATTGAGGCTTAAATGATGATAGATAAAATACAGTGGATATATAAAGTGTACACATCCCTTTTAAAAAGCCAGGTTTTTGTGATGTAAAAAAATGAGACCATGATAAATCATTTTAAAGCTTTTCCCACATTTAATGCGACCTAAAACCTGTACAATTCAATTGAAAAAACAAAACTGTTAAATAAATATTAAATAAACATACAGTAAGCTGGTTGCATAAGTGTGCAAGTCTATGAGCATGTCCAGTTCCATCTGAAGAAAAACAGCCCCAAAGCGTGATGCTGCCACCACCATGCTTCACCGTGGGTATGGTGTTCTTTTGGTGATTGTTTTTGTGCCAAATATAAAACTTTTGGAATTGTGGCCAAAAAGTTCATCCTTGGTAACATTAGCCCATAACACATTTTCCCACATGGTTCTGGGAGATTTGATGCATTTTTTGTGAAATTTAGCCGTGCTTGGATATTTTTCTTTGCAACAAAAGGCTTCCATCTTCTGACCCTACCCCATAATCCAGACATGGAGGATACAGAAGATTATTGTCACATGTAGTACACAACCAGTTCTTGCCAGAAATTCCTGCAGCTCCTTTGGTGCCTCTTGACTCAGCCTCCCTGACCAGTTATCATTTTGTCTTCTCATCAATTTTGGAAGGACGTCCAGTTCTTGGTACCATCACTGTTGTCCCTTATTTTCTCCACTTCTTGGTGACTGTCTTCACTGTGTTCCATGATATATCTAATGCCATGGAATTTTTTGTACCCTTCTTCGGACTGATGCTGCGTTCCATTTGAACTTGTAACTCATAAATTCTGAGTTCCTAGTCGGAAATTTAAACTGGAACACCCACTCAAATCAGAATTCCGAAGTCGGAGGACTCGATGTAACCCCAAGCTCAGAATCCAAGATGGCTGCACCCTTTATCAAGAGAAGTTAAAGCTGTAGTTTTATATTGCTTATTAGCACATTTCTTATTTGTGGCTCATTAAATTGTGTGCAAAATACTGCATAATATGTTGTTTTCAACTGATATTGCTACCAATGGCTAACAACCACCCAGGCTAGAACTGGGGACAGTTTCAGTAAGCAGGTTTTTTTTTTTATTGACTTGTTGGATTTAAGGTAGTCTGGGCTAAATATAACTGAACGAAGATGAAGGCCATTTAAACTGGGGTAAATTAAATTCGACAACTTCTCTAGGTAAGCAAAAAATCTTGCTTTTTGAAATGGGTCCCTGGTATTGTTAAATGGCTTTCTGACTTGCTGTACTGGAACGGGGTGTGTACACTTTTTATATCCACTATATCTGCACAATAACTGCAGTGCATAACATTCATGGAAAAAATCTAGGAAATTAGGTCCCATTCATGGTTACTGATCTTCAGAGACCTTGATCAAAAACTACAAACCAAAGAACCCCACGCTGACTTTCTTGGAGCATTCCAGTCAGGTATCTTTTTAGTAGCGGTATCAGGCGTAACACTAGAGCAAAGTATAATTTCCTGAGTAGTATGAAGTGGCATGGAAAGCATAATGTATAGCGGTACGGTGAGCGGTATCATAAATGGCATGGAGAATGACATGATGAGTGGTATGGAGAGTGGTATGTTGATTGACATGGAGAGCAGCAGGGACAGCGGTACGATGAGTGGCACAGAGGGCAGAATGGAGAGCAGTATAAGGAGCAGCAGGGAGAGCAGTATAAGGAGCGGCATAGAGAGCGGTATAAGGAGCGGCATAGAGAGCGGTATAAGGAGCGGCAGGGAGAGCGGTATAAGGAGTGGCAGGGAGAGCGGTATAAGAAGCGGCAGGGAGAGCAGTACAGTATAAGGAGCGGCAGGGAGAGCAGTATAAGGAGTGGCATGAAGAGCGGTATAAAGAGCGGTCTAGAGAGTGGTATGGTCAGTGGCATGGAGAATGGTATAAGGAGCGGCATGGAGAGCGGTATAAGGAGCGGCATGGAGAGCGGTATAAGGAGCGGCATAGAGAGCGGTATAAGGAGCGGTCTAGAGAGTGGTATGGTCAGTGGCACAGAAAGCAGTATAAGGAGCGGCATGGAGAGCGGAATAAGGAGTGGCATGGAGAGCGGCACTAAGGTGGGCGGGGTAGCAGATACTAATCTAGCAGCAGAGAGGCTTCAACGGGATCTGGATTTAATTAGCGAATGGGCTGATACTTGGCAGATGAAATTTAACACAGATAAATGTAAGGTAATCCATGCAGGGAGCAGAAATATACAGTACAGATATTTTATGGGTTCCACTGAAATAAAGGTAGCTGATTACGAGAAAGATCTCGGTATGTATGTTGATGCTTCCATGTCCCACTCTCGCCAATGTGGGGAAGCAATAAAAAAGGCGAACAGAATGTTGGGTTATATCTCTAGATGTGTGGAGTTTAAGTCAAGGGAGGTGATGTTACACTTATATAATTCCTTGGTAAGACCCCACCTAGAATACTGTGTGCAGGTTTGGTCACCACACCTCAAGAAGGACATTGCTGCCTTAGAAAAGGTGCAACGAAGAGCTACGAGAATGATTCCTGGTCTTAGAGGAATGTCTTACGAGGAGAGGTTAGCGGAACTGAATCTGTTCAGCCTTGAGCAAAGGAGACTAAGGGGGGATATGATTCAGGTCTATAAGATTCTAACGGGTCTGGATGCTGTTCAGCCAAATGACTATTTCAATATTAGTCTAAATACTAGAACTCGTGGCCATAAGTGGAAATTAGCGGGAGAACATTTTAAAACAAATTTGAGGAAGCACTTCTTTACACAGCGTGTAGTTAGAGTATGGAATAGTCTTCCTGCTAGTGTAGTGGAAGCTAAAACCATGGGTTCCTTTAAATCAGAGCTGGATAAGATTTTAACAACTCTGAGCTATTAGCTAAGTTCTCCCCAAACGAGCTTGATGGGCCGAATGGCCTCCTCTCGTTTGTAAATTTCTTATGTTCTTATGTTCTTATTATGAGTAGCACAGAAAGCGGCATAGAGAGCTGGAAGATGAGCAGTATGGAAAGTGGCATGGACAGCGGTACGATGATGGTTTAGAGAATGGCACAGAGAGCAACGCAGAGAGCAGTTTCACCCACAACTCACATTCGCTGTACTGCTGCAGCTGGTTGAACTCGGCTGGGCTCAAGCATTCCCAGCTCCCGTCACCCATCTTGACAGGGAGATGCCGATTAGGACCGTCCCTGACCGTGGTCCAACTTGGAGCGCAGGAGACTCGGCATTGTTCCAATAGCCTTTGCCCCCTGGAGGCAGGGAGGAAGAATGCCTTCAGTGCTTCACAGTACGGAACAGCCCAATGCTCAGGATCTTCAGGTTTCACACACACTTCTCAAGCAGTCTCTATAGGTTCTCCGACACATCTGCGCAGGTGTGGAACCGTGCTCAGCAACATCTGGAAGGAGGAGCACAGTTTAGGAAAGGCAACCTGGGTCTCCTGGTGAATTACAATCTTTGACAATCAGAGCGCATTAGCAAATTTAGAGAAATTGGAAGAAATTATGTACTACTGTGCATGTAAGGTCTATAAACAGGTACATCACAAAGCCAAAGCATGTCCATATGACTTGGAGGAAATCTTAACCTCACATACTCCTCTCAATAGCAATGGTATGGAATCTTCACGCAAAAGGCACAAGATGACTGACACCAAATAACTGGGTTACGTGGGTCACCACACAAAGACAACAAATATGAAATGTTTAGAATACTACACATATAACAAGGTCTAAAGCAGGTAAAATTAAATTTGCCGGAGTACCATTAATTTGCAGAATGAGTAATGTTTCTTTTCCCGTAGTGGCAGTAAGGCAAGCACACCTATGCTACACAGGTATGAAGTTGAGCCTTAGACCACAGAGTGCAGCTTGGTGACTTAAGGTGGAGTTCAGGAAGCAGAAGGTCCAGGATGAGCTGACAACCTCCTTTTCCTGCCAGCAGTGGGCGCTGTCTTTGAGTGCACATCGCACTCGCCTGATTACAGTGTGACGATCATAGGCAGCATTGCCAGCTTGTACTTAAGGCCGTGGTCTCCAAACTACTTTTAAAAGGATAACGGTCTAGAGAGCTACGGAGTTGCTACGGTATATTATGCTGAACTGTCGCCAACTGTCGACTCTCATCAGCAAGTCCTGCAGGATCAAGACATTTGGACACACAGCTGCAGGTTCAGAAAGAGTAGCAAAAGCAAACTGAGTGGACTCAGGTACTGCCTTCTGGAATCAGGGACTTTTCAGTCACAGTTGCTGTTCTGCTTCAGCTCTGTGGTAGACAATCACACCATCGTAAGTTATTGCAATATTGCCACAACTCTGGGACAGGAGTTTAAAAAATAATAATAAAAAATTTACTAATGAGATCCAAAGCAATGAACACCATCACTGGCAAACAGGCACGCACTGAACTCGCCCACTCCCCCCCCCCCCATATCCACGCACTTGTACTCCCCCTCACCTTCATTCGCCCACCCATTCTATCCCCCCCATTTTCCCCTCTCTCACCTTCTTCTGCTCCTGCACCTACACTCTCTCCCCCTCCTCCATCTTACACATCTGCCCCCATCTTACCCGCAACCCTCACCCTCTCAAACACAAATCCCCCAGACGTCCATCTATGGCAGGGTTATTCAACTCACGGTCCTCGAGGTCCGAGCACTGCTGGTTTTCCAGCCTTCCTTTACCTGTGTGAAGCCTCTGACCAATCAGGATCAGTAATTCGAGGTCCAGAGTTGAAGAACCCTGCCATAGATCAGGGTTCTTCAAATCTGGACCTCGATTCCAAATCCAGGCCTTGTTTTCAGTTCTCCCAGGTAGTTAGTTTAATAATTACTGATTCTGATCGGACCTCGAGGACCATGAGTTGAATAACCCTGATCTATGGAGTGGCTGTACTCAGCATCAAGCTGGAGGCCCAGGAGAACAGAACACCATATCCAATGTCCATCCCATGTGAGAGGACTGCATTTCACACTGACCCCACAATAACTTAGTCATTCTTATTGTACACCATCTGTACTATAATATAGGCGAAGTACAAGGATTCCTGAAAGTAATTTAATTTCTGCCTAAAGTTTTGACATTATAGCAAGAGACTTTCAGTAGATAATGCCAGATTTATTTAATACTCGACTTGTTGGAGTAATAAGTTGCTACCCTGTTCTCTTTAAGAGTGCTATGCTTTTAAAGAATTAGCTGCTGGATTGTGCTGACATAGCAAACTACTCCACCCATTTAAATCTATTCTCGAAAATCTCACATCTCATACAATACGGTTCTCAACCATAACGTTTGGCAAAAAAAAATGTCTTATTGTCAAATGTATTTTTTGGTTCTTGACTAACTAACCTTTCATGATAAAACCTGTCTGACAAAGTACGTGTCTTTTTACGCATAAACGAAGAGTGCGTGAGTCAGTCTACCGATAATGCCCACGTAGTGAACATCTCCACTGAATTGTGCTGTGAATATTCTCATGCTTTTTTTTTTAGCTTTTGTTGCTTTTATTTTGTTATAAGATACCATGTGTCCTAAGAAGGTTAGTAATAGCAATCAGCAAACCAAAACGGAACGCTGGGAGACCCACGACTGAGCTTAAAAAAGAAAATAATTGCAAAGTATTATAAAGGTGCTCGTGTGTCTAATCTCACTACCGAATGGTGAATTTTTGGAGAAGTATTTATGAGTTTTAAAGTTTTTATTTATGGTTTTAGCAATAGTTATGTGTTTATACAGGTTTAAATAGGCAATCATTTGGGGGTCTGGGACGGAATAATCCAATTTACATTATTTCTTATGGGAAAAAATGATCTGATTTTCGACCAGATCAGCTCTCAAACAGCCTTCTGGAACAGATTAAGTTCAAGAACTGAGGTTCCACTGTACTAACACTGCAAGGAGACAAAATTTTCTCAGAAAAGGCACCTTATGGCAAGATATCACATATGTACCTCTAACTATGCAAATACATTTTCTATGATAGGACAGCAATCATTCTGTAAACACTTTATCTTTCATATGATTACATCTGCTGTGCCTGTCATTGGAAGGCTACCGGTTCAAATCCCAGGAGCGGCATAGTGATTTCACTATTGGGTCTTTGAGCAAGGCCCTTATCCACAATTGCTTCAGGGACTGTCTGACCCTGTTTTCTCAATTGTATGTCACTTTGGATAAAAGTGTCTGCTAAACAAGCACAACTGTAATGTAATGAAAGGGTACCCTAGGAACAGTAAGGTAATCTATCTCTACCAAAAAAGCACTCTGATTGGTGTTTAATAGTATGAAGCTGTACCCCTCTCTGTTTTGGAACATCAGTTGCTGTTCCAGGTTAGGAATTTTCAGAAGCTCATCCAACTGCTGGATGTGTCCAGCAGCTTTTATATCTTCTCAAATGCTGTGTCCTCCTGGAAGCATGGAAATTATAAGACTGCTTCAGAAGGTCAGTGTTGCATGATAGAAACAATACAAGGAGATGCCACAGTTCCCAGACATCTACCTGCCCCGGGTAGTTGCTCAGGTCACATATGCAGCTCCCTTATCTGGGAAGGAGCTGCATAAGAACATAAGAAATTTACAAACGAGAGGGGGCCATTTGGCCCATCAAGCTCATTTGGGGAGAACTTAACTAATAGCTCAGAGTTGTTAAAATCTTATCTAGCTCTGATTTAAAGGAACCCAGGGTTTTAGCTTCTGCTAGACTAGCAGGAAGACTAGTCCATACTCTAACTACACCCTGTGTAAAGAAGTGCTTCCTCAAATTTGTTTTAAAATGTTCTCCCGCAGGTGTCCAGGGAAGGGGAACATAGGAAGGAGCTGCAGGACTCCAGGGAAGGGGAACATAGGAAGGAGCTGCAGGAGTCCAGGGAAGGGGAACATGGGAAGGAGCTGCAGGAGCCCAGGGAAGGGGAACATGGGAAGGAGCTGCAGGAGCCCAGGGAAGGGGAACATGGGAAGGAGCTGCAGGAGCCCAGGGAAGGGGAACATAGGAATGAGCTGCAGGAGTCCAGGGAAGGGGAAAATGGGAAGGAGCTGTAGGAGCCCAAAAAAGGGGAGTACAAGTTGGGAAGCACCACTACACACAAAGAGGGATTCTGTTTGCCTTCAAGGGTTGCCTGGCAACGTGTCATCATGAAGCTCATGCCACAAGTAGTGGGTGGCTGGCCTGGTAAGGCTGAAAGCTGTATGTGTGCGTGTGTTTACAGAGCGAGAGGAGAAGCCGGGCAAGGTGACTCATCTCTTAAACAACACAGAGACAGACAGCAGAGGGCTGGCAGCCAGGCCCACAGGCCACATCCAGCAGCAGCTGAGTGCTTTGCTCACAAATATTTAACCACCATACAGTATGAAGCTCTAACAACTCTTCATAAGTAATTCAGGGCAGAATTACCACATTTGTGCCAAAATAAACATTAATTAAGATTAATGAATTTGTAGAAAACAATGGTATTATGCTTCAGAATATTCACACAAATACTGCAAAGTAATTTTAGGTTTTACAGCGACATTTACTGGTGCCTAATCTGAGACGCACCCACCCCAGCCCAGATTCAATGTAAAAAAAATGAATGCATCCAAAACCTAAAATGACGCATTTGATTTATACCGATGTATAATTTCTATGCTATTGCCATCTATTCTTCATTAGGTATCCCATGCAGAGCCAAACAGGACCACCTTTTTCCTCCAGAACACCTTCAAGGGTTGAAGAGTTGTACATTCAGATAAGTCCTTCTGCATATCACTACTATACTGAATTATTTTGTTATTTCTGAACTTCTGACCTTCCTGTTAGCTGAGCCTGGCCAATCTGATCAGCAACGCAACTGCCTCTGACTGGATGATTTTATTTATCACACCGCTCTCTATACACTCTAGAAACTGTAGTATGTAAAAATCCTCTTCCTGCTGGAATGGCCACGTCCAGAACCAACAATCATATTGTGTTTAAAACCACTTAGATCACACATACAAGCCCCCTTCAGAGCTTCGTCAGCAGCAGGGGTGTTGTTAGGCCTATTTAGCCCCCTAAATTGTTTTCAGCCCCCTCCAAATAAATGGGTATTTATTGGCTTATTTATTGATCAGGAGTAGCTTTTTATATTATAATATCGTATACAGTACATATACTGCAATCCAGTGATTCGCAACACGTGGATCACAATCCAAATTTTGGTCGCAGCAAGTTCTGAACGGGTCGCAAGGCAAAGTTGGAAATGCAGGCCTTTTTAAAACCAGCAAGCTCCTACGCTGATCCATGATCAGATTTCCCAATCTGAAGATTTTATGGGGTCTGCAACTGCTTAGCGCAAAACTAATGAACACTACCGTTGCAAGAAACCAAAGCAGATTCATTTAAAATTGACTGGCACATCGAATCAGATTTGTGCTATAGGCATTGATTGGTGTAAATTTCAGAGTGCATTGCACGTTTGAACATAGCACTAATTAACATTAGCTGGCATAAATATGGACAAACTCTTGCAATTTAGCAAACTCTTGCAAACTTCAGAACCTAAGAGACAATATAAAAAGACGTATTACCCAGATTTTCTTGCCTACAACGTTAAAAGGAGTAAGCACAAGCACAAGTGTGTCCCGTGCATTGAACTTATGGCTAATGAAAGCATGAACCCTTCGAAGTTAAAGGCATTTATAAACAAAACATGCCAACTACAAAGACAAGCCTCTGGACTTTTTTTAAAACATAAAAGCAAAAATATTAAAGCTTCCCATCGAACTAAAGTTACGCCAAATTTTCAGTCTTATTCAAGAGGCAACCCCAGGTTTCTCAATACAAAGTGTATCATAAAATGTAAGTTGATATTCCATTATGTTAACCTGTTTCCCCAGCGTAAAATGTAAGAATGGCTTATTTCATATCAGAAACATTTGTTTTCGGTGGGGCTGCCACTAACGACTATTTTTCTATGGATTAATCTATCGATTATTTTACCGATTGGTCGGTTAATCTAAATGATTAATTTTCCTCCAGAAAATCAAACTGAAAGTTTAATTGAAGTTTATTTTGACAACAAACTATGTCAATGCAGCGATTAACATATATAAAACGGAGCTTTTCGGCAATATACGGACATTATTTTCGCCCACATTAGATTAATGAAATCGACATCTTCTTAATGGATTGGTTAAACTATGTAGAAAAACTTTGGTGGCGTGGCGATACTTTTTGAATATTAATAGACAATTAGATTTTTAAAAAATACAAGGACAAAAGATATTAAAATGCTCTCCGTACTAATGGAAATTTAATAAACATAAATATACAGTGCTTACAGTGTTTTTCCCTGCTCTGGCGGTCCATCATCCAGAAAAGCGCTCGCGCGTTCTCTTCAGGCGCTTGTGCCTAACGCTAGTTCCGCTGCTGTACGCCATCGAACTTTACAGTGTACAAACCACCTTTTTGTTTTGTGATAATTTTAAGTACTCCTATAACTACGTAGTGATATTGAGTAAAACATTTGTTATACTTAAGTGACACATTTTAGAAATCACAAAGTCTCGATATTTATTAAAAAAAAAACGATGCGCCGATTTAAAATATAGACGTCGTCGACGTAATCGACTACATCGACTAATCGCCGCAGACTTATACTTGATATAGCTGAGCTGACATGGTAAAAATTGGATCGCAATGCAAAAGATACTTTTTTATGTTTATTACCCAGGGAAGGGGTTTCACTAGACCAGTGTCTCAATTGGTTACCAAAAAGTCTAGGGCTTTAGTATTCGGCACAGGCAGCAACAGGCGGGAGTTCTGAAGAGAATCGTAAAAAGAGAACTAAGTTATATACTGATACAACTTTAAACCAGAGGGAAATTTGTGCCGCTTTACAAAACTTGATAATATGAAAGAAAGCTGTATTTAAGTAGCCAATACAGTAACATTTATAATAAACACATTTAATAATTAAAACAGACCAATAAGAGTTTCTCATGTTACCTCATGATGTCTTAAAAAATCCTTTGAAAAACCCATATTTAACCGAAATAATCCAACTCATTATAATCATAATCATTCTATCTGTACAAGACTGAAATGATGCATTTACTATGCATTCAGCCCACCCTAAACCCACAAACAATTTACTAAATATACATTTACGTGAATCTTTTTTTCATCGTTAAATTTTACCTGCTGCCTTTTTCATTTAATTTAAAACGCGTCTCACGAGCTATAGTTTCCGTCGTGTCTTTTCGATGCTGGTATGATTGAATCTGGCTGAACTGCGTTCCTTTGTCGTTGTGAATTAGGCTGAGCCTCCCCTAATTTTCAAATCCCAGAATTGCCCCTGGTCAGCAGTAATTTTGCCCTGTCTGCATGCTGTATATATTCAGATACAGCCACACGATTGACTGCGCAGAGATCAGGCTGGATATGTTAATAAACAGGTGTGTCTAATCAACTGGCTGCTCAGTGTATTTCACAATTTGAGCAGTAAGAACAAGAGTACAATAAATGGAATGAAAAGCCCATTAAATGGCTGTTATACTATTTTCACCTAAAATAGTATTTTCAGTGCCTCCATAATATTTGGGACAAATTTAGACACATTTTTCCTTGATTTACTCCTCTGCTCCACAGTTCAAAATTTCAAACCAAGTCAGAGGAGATTAAATTGCACATTCCAGATTTTAATTTAAGGTTATTTGCAGACATTTCAGTTTCACCATGTAGAAACTGCAAGACTTTTTATACATACTGTAGCCCCCACCGTTTCAGGCCACCATAATGTTTGGGACATAGCAATGGTAGTTATAGTAAAGCATGTTTAGTACTTTGCTGCATATCCCTTGCATGCAAGAACTGCTTGAATTCTGAGATTCAAAGACATCACCAGGTGCTAAATATCATTTCTGGTGATGCTCTGCAATGCCTCTGATGCAGCGACCTTCAGCTCGTGCTTATTTTGGGGGCTTGCACTGTATATGTGATATGATAATCTGCACAAAAACTTATATAAAATTCAGAATAATGTTACATTGTGTACATCTGTGGTCACCAACTGGTGGACTCCGGTCTGCATCTGGATTAAAATGCCATTGAATCCTGACCACACAATCATTTTTCTCATAGGGCAACCACACCGAGCTTTATTTTTTTTTGTATGCTAACCAAATACAAACCAGTTTTACTTAATAAACTTGAATTATAAATAAACTGGAGATCACCGACATACTGATGTGGGTTTCCCTTGGCTTTTATTTCACAAAATACCGCATTTCTCAGTTCTTCAAAATTCTTGTTGGATTGTTTATCACAGCAATCCTTCAGTAAACTCAAACTTGCTCGGAGCAGAGGGGTATTCGTTGTACGTGGTTTAAAACATCCAAGTTCAAAGGACTAATCCAGGATCCTCTAATCGTGCATATGGTTAATTTCTTCCTGTTTCAAGGAACTGCAGGTTATTGTGTGGCTGAGAGATCGCGGGGGGTTCAGAGCCTATCACGGAGGCCACAGGTGCAAGGCAGGGAACAGCCCAAGGTGCGACACCAACTCATAGTAGGGCACACTCACACACCTATATAATTGATTGGCAATGATATACAAGAAGAGGAAGAGGGAGTGAATGGGAATGCAAAAGTAAGTAAGAGTAAGACTCATATGCAGTATTATCTTTCTGTCATCTTTCATAAGAGATGACAGACACCCTAATGCAGTGCTTCCTAACCTAAAGAACTCCCAGATGGTCCACATTCTTGCTCTTTCTCAGCTCCCAACACACCATTGGCAGGTATTCTGTGTTCCTGATTGGACAGGAGGTGGCAGGAAGCAAAACTGTGGACTATATGAGTGCCCCTGAGGAGAAAGACTGCCACAAACATAAAACGCTAAACGAGACTGCAGTTGTTGATCTAGTTGGGGAGAATGATGGCATGCGCCTGAGGGTCATCGTGGAGATGGCACTGCTCTCCCAAATACTGGTCAGGTGAGCTGCATCTATAATAAGCCAGACATTTGAAAAAACAGCAGCTCGGGGTGAAACAGGTGCAACATGTTCCATCCAAGAGATTCTCATAAGCAATATGTGTGAGTGGGTACTTTTGTAATTGATAGTTTACTGTGACTGTGACAAAGATCTGTTGTCGTTTAGCTGCTGATCATCACTGTGGGTGCAGTAGGTCCAGTTCTGGTCATGCTTTCTTTTTGGTCAATGACTTGCGTGTTTCTCCAATCCGCCATCAGCGACAATGTAGAAGAAACCAATCAGCAATACTGTGAATATCCAGCACCATGTCATGCCATAGCTCACCTCCAAGTCTTCTAGGATAATTCTTGGGCACCTTTGTCTCTCCAGACGAAACAAGGGACGAAACAATATATGAGCAACTCATATATTTCATTCTTTGGGACCATGAGGCTTCCCCCTATAGGGTTCTGTGTTTCCTTAATCTATTCAAAATATGCCAAGGTTCACAGTCTGATACCTTTCATCAAACCTTCATTCTCCAACCCCAATGAGTAGTTCTTCATAGGCTGACGTCTGTAGCAGCTAATGGCCCTCATTAAATGCCATGTGAAGAAACCAGTTCTGACGTATTTCTGCGACATATTATAGCTGATGGTCCATTTTAGGTGGCGTGTGAAGAAATCGGATGTAAGGTATCACTGCGAGAGAAGTTTTAAAGTTGCTTGACCAGGCAAAAAATAATCTGTGTATGAAATGGATGAGACTTTCTGATTTGACCTGCCATGTGGCCACAAATGTATGAGTCCACTTAGTGGTAACCCTCTTACTACATTCCTCAGTTCACCCATAAATTGAAAAAAAGAGACATCCTTATTTTTACATTAGTGCAACTTGTGTAACAGCTCATTCAAAATCACGCATACAGGCTTTTATATGAAAACCAATATATGGTATATTACTGCAGCAAAGAATAGACCACAGGATTGCACTCAAAGCCACTTTTTAACCCCCCAGAAACAAGAATCATCAGATCCTACAGCCTGGAAAAAGGCCAGTACATTTATTTTAGTAATTGAAATTATTGGTTATGTTTATGTTGTAGGGCTCATTGGACTAATGGAACACATAAAAGGGCATGTTTGCAAAAAACTTCTTAAAGCTAAAGCTAAGTCCTCCAAACACCTCTAATTATCCTCATATATTAAACCCTACTGCTCTCCCCTGGCCTCTTTGTTGTTTGTTTATGCATTGCCTGCTTCTCTGATAATACAGCATGAGTACATATGAGCCCACATTTTCCATTATTTCATGCTTGCCTCCATACAAAGCTTTAACTCCCAATGCTTTTTGCAGCGAACCTGCCAGTTTCTTTTAATCTTATTAAATCAAGTAAACAATTTATGACCCAAATTCTTCTATTAATCTCTATTAATTGTACTATATATCTTAAAATTCTTTATTGCTATTCTGTCCATGATTTAATTGTTTAGTGTAAGCCTTTGTCTACAGCATCTTACACACCTTACTGCTATACCCATTTAACCGCAATCGTACAGACACAAGTACAGTTTCCTATTTCCCGGGTGCACCATCATAAAGGTGAGACATGGCGTAAAAGCCGTACAGATACATGCTTTCCGTGGACTAAAGGCCACCCAGCGAGGGATGTGGAAAGCAGGCCGTGGCCTGTCCCTCCTGTGAAAGCGGCAGCTGTAATGCAGCCGTTACTCAGTAGCATCCCTATCACATGGCTGGCTATTAGCCACATGCAGGAGACACTTTGTGATTGTACGCTCTATGCTCTATGAGCTGATGAAGCTGTGAGGGCCAACGACTCCCTCAATGACTTGTCTCCATCTCACTCTCTGCCTCTCTTCGCCTGTTGTGCGTTCTCTCTCCGCCCTCCCTACATTCCCTCACCACCTTCTCTCTGCTCTCCTTCAGTCCATTGCCTACTCTCCCTCCACCCATCCACTGTCCCCTCTCTTTCCACCATCCCTACACCCTCTCTCAATCCTCCCTCTTCCCACTTGCAAGAGCAGAGCTGTATGGATAATAGCAGGAATAGTAACTACAAGCTAGCAAACCAAAACACCACTGGGGACAGTATGCCAGTGAACACCATGGCACAAGGCTTGAGACACCCTGGAGAATATGCCAGTCAATCACAGGGCACAAGGCTGGGAACATCCTTGACAGTATTCCAGTCAATACCAGGGCACAAAGTGGACATCCCAGAAAGTATGTTGGGCAATCACAGGGCACAAAGCAGAGGACATTCTGGACAATATGTCAGGCATTCACAGGACACAAGACTGGGGAAACCCCGGACAGTATGCCAGGCAAGCACAGGGCACAAGGCGGGGGACACCCTGGACAGTACGCCGGGCAGTCAGTGGGCAGAAGGCGGGGGACACCCTGGACAGTACGCCGGGCAGTCAGTGGGCACAAGGCGGGGGACACCCTGGACGGTACGCCGGGCAGTCAGTGGGCACAAGGCGGGGGACACCCTGGACGGTACGCCGGGCAGTCAGTGGGCACAAGGCGGGGGACACCCTGGACGGTACGCCGGGCAGTCAGTGGGCACAAGGCGGGGGACACCCTGGACGGTACGCCGGGCAGTCAGTGGGCACAAGGCGGGGGACACCCTGGACGGTACGCCGGGCAGTCAGTGGGCACAAGGCGGGGGACACCCTGGACGGTACGCCGGGCAGTCAGTGGGCACAAGGCGGGGGACACCCTGGACGGTACGCCGGGCAGTCAGTGGGCACAAGGCGGGGGACACCCTGGACGGTACGCCGGGCAGTCAGTGGGCACAAGGCGGGGGACACCCTGGACGGTACGCCGGGCAGTCAGTGGGCACAAGGCGGGGGACACCCTGGACGGTACGCCGGGCAGTCAGTGGGCACAAGGCGGGGGACACCCTGGACGGTACGCCGGGCAGTCAGTGGGCACAAGGCGGGGGACACCCTGGACGGTACGCCGGGCAGTCAGTGGGCACAAGGCGGGGGACACCCTGGACGGTACGCCGGGCAGTCAGTGGGCACAAGGCGGGGGACACCCTGGACGGTACGCCGGGCAGTCAGTGGGCACAAGGCGGGGGACACCCTGGACGGTACGCCGGGCAGTCAGTGGGCACAAGGCGGGGGACACCCTGGACGGTACGCCGGGCAGTCAGTGGGCACAAGGCGGGGGACACCCTGGACGGTACGCCGGGCAGTCATTGGGCACAAGGCGGGGGACACCCTGGACAGTATGCCAGACAATCACAGGGCACGTACACACAATACGGACAATATAGAGACACTAATTAGCCTAAGTACACATGGTTGCTCTGCAAGAGGAAACCCATCGGACCTGGGGAGAATATGCAAAATCACTCACATACACACACACACACACAGAACAGAGATGGGATTTGAACCCGAAACCCTAGAGGTGTGAGGTATGAGTGATACTGAGCCACCCTAAATAAACCAGCCAAATTAAATAAACAAATGAATTGGTCTTTAATGTTTGTCAAGCTGCTTAACTATAAAAGAAGTCTAGCTATGCACAAATACCCGAACAGCTAGTCTGGTAGTAGAGAGCAGTTATGTGATGTTGATGATCAATCCTAATCAAAGTTAAAACAGATCTTAATATTGATGACAATTTTTGAATAATATAAATAACAATAACACATTGTCAATTGGCATCCATGTCAGAGCATCATTATGGTGAGTGGCATTTGGGGAAGTTCTTTAAAACCTTTTGTAAAAACATAGTACAGAATGTGGCTCCATATTACAGCTACTGAGAATGTGTGTGTGTGTTTTTAATTAGTTAATTAATTAATTAATTAATTTTTCAGTTCATATCATCTCTCCCTGACACTTGAAACTCAGTACCGGCAGACAGAGCCCAAAATACACGTGTCACGGTGACGGAGCTACTGGCTGCAGGATGATAAGCTGCCATGTCCCTTTTCCAGTCCCTCTGCCAGAAAAACAAATATTAACCACCTGCAGAATCGTCTGCTTTCTCAGAAGTAACTGCAAAAATCCCGGCAGAATAATGGAATCCACGGTGAAGCCAGAGATGCCAGATATTTCCTATCGACCGCCGTCAGGCACAGAACACCGACGAAACAGCTGCATCCAAAGCGTGGTGAACTTATGAAGGAAGTGATGGAGAACAACAGACAGAAAGAGAGGCTAAGAGGGAGGTTCTTACCTGATAGTCATTCAGGGAGTGGAATATGGCATCAGGTTAACTGTAACAGTCCCAGGCAGGCAGACTGTGGGGAGTGTCTCTATCGCCGAAGGAGAGTCTCGCTGCCGTGCACCGTCACACAGCGAGCAGGGTGTTCCTGGCACTGAAGCTGCCTCCAGCCCTTCCAGCAAGAATTAATGAAGCTTCGTGCCCTGCTTCCCCTCTTCCTTACTCCCGGTGTCTCTCTCTCTCTCTCTCTCTCTCTCTCTCTTCATAATTCCCAGATCCTCTCTCTCTCTCTCTCTTTCTCTCTATTACCCTTGGTAATTCCCAGATCATCTCTCTCTCTTTCTCTCTCTCTCCCTCTTCCTAATCCCCAGCTCCTCTCTTCCTAATTCCCAGTACCATTTTCTCTCTTCCTAATTCCCAGTTCCTCTTTCTCTCTCCCTAATTCCCAGTCCGTCTCTCCCTCTTCATAATTCCCAGTCACTTTCTCTCCTTCCCAGTCCCTCTGTCTCTCCCAGATTCCCAGTACCTCTTTCTCCCTTCCTAAGTCCCAGCCCCCTCTCACTCCTTAATTCCCAGTCCATCTCTCCCTCCTCATAATTCCCATTCCCTCCCTCTCTCACCCTCTTCTTAATTCCCAGCCCCTCCCTCTCTCCATTTTCTCAATTCCCAGTCCTTCCATCTTTCTGTCCCTCTTCTTAATTCCCAGTCTCCCTCTCTCTCCCTCTTAATTCCCAGTCCCTGCCTCCCTCTTTCTCTTCATAATTCCCAGTCTCCCGTTCTCTCCCTCTTCTTAATTCCCAGACTCTTCCTAGTTTCCAGTCCCGCTCACTGTCTCCAGGATCCAGACGATCAACAGGCAGCTGCACTTTCTTTTCAACTGGCTGTTTATCCCCCCCCCCCCCCCATGCAATGTCACCAGGCTCATCCTACAGCTGCCCCTCCCCTCGCAAAACCGCTGGAGTCTGTGCTTCTCCATCTGCCCCCCCCCCCCCCCGTGCTACACTCTCCCCATCTCAGTACCTCCTGATGTTCTGCAGAATAACAGCTTACGGCTGCCAATTACCCCCTCCCCAGTGGGCCTGTGAACACTGGCATGTGATCCTGTGGGACATTTGTGCATTATTGTCTGTCATGTGGACACATGTAAAGTACGCAACAGCATATTTTGTCCTGTTCATCAAATCTATATGAGCAGGAGATGTACATCCACATTGCAGGATGGAAACGCGTTTGTGGCTTAGCCTTATAATATAGCATAAATGTTTCTCCATGGAGTAATTTGTGATGTAAAAGGAATGCACTGTTTGGTGGGTAATTTGGCCTAACAGATATGTTCACTGGCCTGCGCAGTACAAAAGAGCCATGTTCCAGTGGAGAGGACACAGTGAACTCACAATGCTGTTAGCGGCTGAGTAGCTCCTTACAGCCCCCCGGAGGTTCTTAAGAAGTCAGCTGGACCCTCATAAAGCCTTTCATTGTGAATCACTTCCGCCTCTTCTGCTCTATATCCCGTTTCTATCTCCTCAGCTGTCTCTCATCCACCCTCTATGTGTTTATCAGGCTATTTCTGTCTCGGCATTCACTTTGATCTCTCAGTCTCTCTGTGTCCATGTCTTCCTGTCTACCTTCCTAAATCTGTATTCCCCCCCACGCAATAGTACTTTGGTCTGATCATACAGAGAGGAGCAAAATGACAAGAATCTCTCTCTGTGTGTTTGGTGAATATCAGAGCTGGGGTGTACAGTATGCTAGGCGGACATGGTCACGGACAGGCCGCTCCCATGCGATGGAGAAAGGGCGTGTGGGGGCAATACATTCTTACCTCAAGATTAGATGAAACCTCGGGGTTGTATTTACAGAACATAAAAGAAAATGCTACAATGAAAGTTCACCTGTCAGTATTCACGGCTGATAATGAAGTTATTCTCCCAAATGATCATCAGGACAAAACCCATAAGGACAGAACTGTTGTATCTCTGTCGATGTAACAACTGTAACAACTAATGGGATCCAAAAGCTCCTGTTGAGTCTGCAGATCTCTCAGTTCACCTCAAAAACTGAATCTGTTGAATCTGTCTCTGGCAACTGGCAAGGGAATTAAGGGGGTTGAAGAGAAGGGTTACCTTCCTATTGGCACTAGGAGATTTAGGAGGGAAAGTATTGTGTATGGGTTGGAGTTAGGGTTAGGGTTAGGGTTAGGGTTAGTAGGAGCTAGAAGGTCAGCTGGAGAGACATTAATAGCACCTGTCATTGACAATGGGTCTTAGGCTCACATAGGTTTATGTATTAGGGAGTATCTGTATATATAGTATTTTTCCTGGTAGGGGATTTTCCATTAGCACATATATCAGAGGGTTCTAAAAGAGAAGGTGTAACAAGTGTCCATTCAGAAAGTACAGGATATATGTGCTGTTCTGTGCGGCCAACACATCATGCAGGAAGAGCAAGGCTGAGCCCCCTGAGAAGGGCATAGTCAGCTTATTACTGTGTGAATCAGAGAACTGGCAGCAGGACGGAGAGGAAGGGCACCCATGTGCTGATCAGAAGATCTGTCTGCCTGTGCTGATACAAACAGTCCCATTGAAGTAAACTGAAACCAGCTGACATGTATATTAACGTTTTATTAATTCAAGTTTTAGTTTTAAGATTCACAATTCACAAGCTCACAATTTTAAAATGCAGATAATGTATTAAAACTGCTACAGGATGAGCTCCTTGCAGGACAGCCAATCAGGACAGACCATCAAAGCAGCACCATTCATCTCAGAATATTATTATCTCTAATATTCATCTATAAAACCTGCAGAAGGTTGTATTATACAGATGCCCCCTGGTGGCAAACTCAGTAAAAAAAACCGTATTAAGTGTGTATTGCTTATGTGTGCATTTTTATCAAAGTCCAAGATAAGTGCAAATTTGTTTAATTAGCGCAATCTCCTTTTGTGCTTGCGTGTTGCTTAAACTGAGAAAACAGAATATCTGCAGAAATAAATGTACCACATATATGTCATGTATGTTTGCAATGTGTTATTTGGCGTGCTTCTATGTCACTGGATTACTTAGAACCTTCTTGTCACAGGGAGATCAGGCTAACTGAAAACACAAGGAGCAGAGTTAGGGCTGCAAATGACGAGACCAATGGCATCAGGCCACAGTGCTACCCAGTAAGCCGCCATGCCACCTATTGGAACAAATATGTATTACATATATCATCAGTGATTTAGTAATTAAATAAACCATTCTAAAAAAATCCTATTTTGCCTTCATAATAATTGATATTGATATATTCCAGTTACTCCATGCAAAGCATCCAGCCTGAGCAGCTGTATCTAGCCAAATAAATGTGCTCATAAAGTGATTGTCATCTGCAGGGCTCATTAAAGGAAATTAGATTACTAATTACTGGGAAAAAAATCTAAGAGAATTTAGTCTGAAAGGAGCTTATTAGTAACATTTTAAATGTACATGATTTATAGTACTTGTGAACTAAGGAGAAAGAAAACAAAATCCTTTTTTTTACAAATTGACTCCCTTAATGTTCACATTAATGGGCATGTGCCTTGTGTATTCACTGTATCTAGAATGAGGAAGAGGGATCATGGCTTAACTTTCCTAACCTGGACACCCGGATGGCTTAAGCAAACGACATAAGAAGTTTGTGATCTCTATGCATGGGCGTAAATTACAGGGAGATGGGGGGAGGGGGTTGTAACCCTTCCAATAATTAAAACCAGCCAATACAACCCCTCCAATAATCAAGTCTCCCCTAAATGGTTGGAGACCTCAACCTCTCCAATGTTCAAACCAAAATTACGGCCTTGTCTCTATGGCAACAATAATGACAACATAGAAAAATAACTGTAAATTCAAAAATAATCATAAATGTTACAAAAAAAAAAACTTTATGGGCATTAACAGTACATTAGCAGTAATTGGTCAAACATCAGTTAGGGTGTCATGGGTGCCATTGCTTAAATTGCTCTTTAAGCAAAAACAAACTAAAAAAAAAACACGTCATAGGTTTCTAGTGTTAGGGTAATGTTGATGTGAGTGATTTGGAGATGCACTAGATGTGAATCTGTTTATGCCATAATAAAAGCCAGAGCACTTTTGACTGTCTAGCAGAAGCAAGGTAGCCAGTGTTGTGGCCTCCTTGGTTCTTCACCAAATGGATGATGGCCCATTGCATCCCAATTAATGAGAGTTTCAGAGCAGACTAGTGCTCAGTCGAAACTGGCTGGACGGTATAAGTGCTGTTAGCAATATGACCACTCCAGGACAGATCCTCCCCAGGCTCAGGATCTGCTTCATCTCCACTATGTTTGTGTATCTGGTAATTCCCTCCTTGACGGCCAAGCTGTAATAGATTTTCCAGGCTTTTAAAAGAGTGGCATTTTCGTGAAGCTCTGGAGCAGGTGAGTGAGTGCAGTCACCCCAGCCGTGCCTCAGGGGAGCAGACAGGGCTGGAGCAGGATGGACATCGGGGTGCTTGCTGCTCCCATCAGAGTCCGGCTGCCGTCGATCAGCAGGACACGTTCCGTCTCCCTCCTTATGAGAAAACTCACAGGCTTTGCTTTTGCTTTTCCTTTGGAAAACTGCCAGGAAACTGTATAGATAAGACATTCCCAGTGCCACGGCCGTTTGGCTTCACTACTTTTCCAATCACACAATGCCTTGTCCAGTACTCAAAGACAAAATGCGTGGTCCTGCTGGAAGTGCCACGAAGTAACAGAGTGACTCCAAAACTGCATCTAAAGGTGTACTGCCTCACTGCACATTAATATAATGGCCATGCAGTTTGCGTCATATTATAGATCGATGCATCCTCATGGTGCCATGGCTAACTCACAGCAGCCTCATCCATTAAACAATCCAGTTATGGCTCTGTTAGCTGTGGGGCTATTTATAATGCATGTCGTCATGGAGACTGATTATTTTCACCGCACCCTTTTTCTAAAAAGCTGGTTGTTGTTTTGCATTGGCGTTCAAAGGAATGGACAGGGAAGTGATTGCTATGCAATCCTGAGATATTATAGATTTTAAATTTTGTTCCATTGGGCATTTTGTTTGGAAAAACAATTCCAACAGCATTCCTGGTTCACAGGTCAGCTTATGTTCCTCAGTCCTGGATAGCCCTCAGCAGAAGGCTCAACAGCACAAACTCGCACTGGTGCCTGATCTCCAAAAACTCCTCCAGAAGGCATCGTGTCGAACACACCCTGACTCAAAACACGCATAAGCAATGGCCAATCAGAGCCTTTTCAGTCCTAGAACTGATAATTTTATTAAGACATAAATGACAGAGATATGCCAAAGAGCAGTTTAGGAAATTACTCTGCACAAATGCTGCTTAATCAAATTGCTTTATGAGGGCGACAGTGGGATGGTCAGCATAGCAGTAAATCGTATCTGTGACCCAAAGGTTTGCAATTTAATTACCAGTGAAATTCTCAGTGTGGTTTTAACTATCCACTATCCACCCCATGACAGTAATGCCGCGTAAGCATGAGCGGCCGGCGTCGGATCTCTAGGGTATAAAGTTATATCTCCTGCAGGCCCTGTTCTGCGTGGCCAGAGCAATGGACTCTGAATGGTGGTAAAGCATATAATCAGGGATCATGGATAGCGTGCTGGAAGCCTCAGTGCTGGTGGCTCCCCATCACATCACAGTCTCAGCAGTTTTTAATTAAATTGTTCCATTCCTGCCACCCACCCTGGCAGTGAAATATTGAAGTATCTATTTCTGCGTTGGGCGCTGGCACGCGGCCGTATACCCGACCGGCACGCTGTTCTTCGCCGCGGCGTTTTTAAATTGATGTGACGATGACTCACTGTTCAGCGATGTTTAGTGATGTATACTATGTAAACAAATACAAATCTGTACAATTTATACAAGATGGCGCTCTGTAATGACAAACGCAGGTGGTTGGATTATGGAATATTATTCAGCGCTGTATGTCACGCAGAGAATGTAATCATTAGGACATTTTGAAGAAGATGCTAATGTAACCTGCAGAAAGTGCAACTTTGTAACCTTTAGAAAATGTAGATCAAATACTGCGGCACAATCTAACCAAAATAAATATGTATCTGCAACTAATGTTAGTCTCTAAGTTCCTGTTAAGCTATCTTCTGGTAGCCCTGGTTGTATGAAGATCCACCTTAGTTAGCTGTGCATCTTATCACTATGTTGAAGGCCAAGAAATATGATTAGCACTGTGGCTAAGCACTACGTTGGCAGCATTTTTATTAGTGAAACCTGGGAAATTTTGCTTTCCCACTGTAGTTCGGGGTTTTTTGCCAGAAATATACAAAAACATTGTAAGGGTTATTTTGCTATGATTGTGTTTTCCAGAACCTTTGACCAATAAAAAAGATGACTGGCAGCCCTACCATATACTGTAGGGGCGGGGAAGTAACTGGACCCCAAAAGACAGGAAATAATGGTGGAGACACATAGGGGAGTGGAATACCTGAACCCCGTAAGGAGAAACACTATGGTAGCATATGGTCCTGGTAACATGATGCTTGGGATGCCCATTGTGATGGATATCTACTGTAGATAAGAGAGAAGAAAAGGGTATAAGAACTAGTATAAGCCAACAATGGACACACTTCTGCAGAGTGTCCAGCCTTTGATGTACCCTATGTGGATACAATAAAAGACGAACTTTGGAATTCTACACAAGCGGCTCCTGACTCCTGATTGGCTCAATGGGATTAACCACAACAGGATCTTCAGCATGGATACCAACGTTTGTAAATTTCCAGACAGTCCGTAAAAAAATGTATTAAGTTCGCCCTGTCTGTAAATCCATTTTAAAGCTTTTTAAAGGCAAACACATGATGACAGTTGAAAACATGGCATGTTAATAAAAACACAAATTTATGGTCAGTAACCCTGACATGTCAGTCAAGTAGATTTGGTGAGAGCCTAAATACACATTAAATCGATTCCTAGAACCAAAAGAACTGACTAAACTACCGAATTGCATATTAATGCTTAAAAAAATGGACCACATTCAAACTCCATCACTAGCCCTGTATAAATTCCATCACTGGCCCTGAAGCACTGGATATATTATTATTTGCACCTGTATGCAAAGAATGAATTAGAATGTGATTCTATTCTGTCCTGGGTGACAGCACCGGCTGCACCATTATGGGATTGATGGGAATGTTCTCCATGGTAGTTACCTCCAGGTTGCAGTCCACTTGGAGGTACAGTACTCATATTAATTATATTTCCCACCATATTCACCCACAACTACTGGCACAGTAAGATTTGAATTTTAATTCAACCAGTGGGTATAGGAAATGGATGGATGGATGGATGCTCATTAAATTCACCCCTCAGCATCATGCATCATGAGAAATGGATGGATGGGTGAATCTACTTTTGTTGCCAGGATTTTCTCACCAAGAGCACTGAGATGAGACCAAGTGGGTCACCAACCCGCTGCTGGAGAGTTGTGAAGGTCTAGTGTATCCCAGATATTTTGAAGGAAACATATGGATTTCACAATGGTTGGTTTGAAAAGAATCATGTCAAGCTCCTTCATGAACCCTGTATAAACTCCATCATGGACCCCGTGTGAACTCCGTCACCGGCCCCGGATAAACTCTGTCACTGGCCACACATAAACTCCGTCACTCTCCCCACATTCACTCCATCACTGCCCCCACATAAACTCTATCATAGGCACTGTATAAACTCTGTCACTAGCCTTTTGAATGCCAAAGCTTGTGGCCGGCCTTGTACTAACTCCGTCACTGGCCCAGTATAAATTCCATCATGAACCCCATATAAACTCCATCACTGGCCCAGTATAAACTCCATCACTTGCCCCAAATAAACTCACCAGCCCTGTGTAAACTCTGCCACAGGCCAAGGGCCCCGTATAAACTTTGTCACCAGTCTTGTATAAACTCTGTCACTGGCTGTATATAAACTCTGTCAGAGGCTCTATATAAACTCCGTCACTGGTCCTGTATGAACTCTAATACGGGTTCTGTATAAACTCCATCACTGGCCCAGTGTAAACTCCATCACTGGTCCTGTATGAACTCTAATACGGGCTCTA
Source organism: Paramormyrops kingsleyae (assembly GCF_048594095.1). Classification (NCBI taxonomy): domain Eukaryota; kingdom Metazoa; phylum Chordata; class Actinopteri; order Osteoglossiformes; family Mormyridae; genus Paramormyrops; species Paramormyrops kingsleyae. Next base: position 10,153,607 of record NC_132812.1, read on the forward strand.
TATAAACTCCATCACTGGCCCAGTGTAAACTCCGTCACTGGTCCTGTATGAACTCTAATACGGGCTCTATATAAACTCCATCACTGGCCCAGTGTAAACTCCGTCACTGGTCCTGTATGAACTCTAATACGGGTTCTGTATAAACTCCATCACTGGCCCAGTGTAAACTCCGTCACTGGTCCTGTATGAACTCTAATACGGGCTCTATATACTGTAAACTCCATCACTGGCCCAGTGTAAACTCCGTCACTGGTCCTGTATAAACTCTGTCACATGCTCTGTATAAATTCTGTCACTGGTCCTGTATGAACTCTAATACGGGCTCTATATAAACTCCATCACTGGCCCAGTGTAAACTCCGTCACTGGTCCTGTATAAACTCTGTCACATGCTCTGTATAAATTCTGTCACTGGTCCTGTATGAACTCTAATACGGGCTCTGAATAAACTCCATCACTGGCCCAGTATAAAATCTATCACTGGCCCTGTATAAACTCTAAAGCATGTGGCTGGTTCTATATAAACTCTGTCACAAAGTTTAGCAGGCAGGTCAAACAAACCACTGCAGCATTCTGATATCGCCCTGTACCTCTCAGATTAGGTGCAGCTCCAAGTGTCAGCAGATGTGCTCAAGCTTGTTCATCCATTCTGTTGTTCGCAGTCTCCTGGATTTAAGTAGGATATGTACTCAACATCGAAGGCTGCAGCTGAGACATTTACTGTGTGTGTTAATATGTGGTTTCAACATAAAAATTAAAACAGTTCATCCTGTCAGCTCTTGAACCCACATGTGATTCTATGAGCTCTGATCTAAAGAAGAAGAGCTAAATCCCAAGGCCTCATTCATAATTTGAATTAATTTATATAAATGCAAATGCCACTGTGATAAAAACTGAGAGTATTGCTTCTCCACTGCTATGCGTGAGGATATTAATTAATCTCTGGTCTTCTCCTGGAGACAGTGTGTTCTTTGAAAGGTAAGGAGAATCCTCACACTTTTTTCCATGTGTCTGTGGTTTAGCAAATGGCCTTGAACAGGTCCACAGGGAATCGCTATATGATATATATAGGTTGCCTTCTCAGAACAGACGTCATAACTTTCAGCCTTGCTAGAAGACAGCAGCTCAGGTTCGCAGATGATGGAAAAATCTCTGTTGTGTTTTGAAGACATCACTCTCTTATTTGGATTTCACTCTGGGGGCAAGATCCATCTGCAGGTCTTCCACGCTTCGGAGTTGGTTTATTTTTCCCAGACACCTTATGACATAATCTTCAGAACACATCATTCAGGACCACACCGTGGAAAGTTCCCAAACAGAGTTTGGTTTCTGGGAAAAACCTGGTACCAACTTCTCAAAAGCATTTGTTTCCACATATAAGCCATCGTCCGTACAAAATTCTAATTTCACATGATCCGTTTTTGTTGATTTTGAGATGTGGCTACCAATGAAGTCAGGCTTCCTTATCATATGTTACAGTATTTGGGACCAAACCTCATTAAGTCCTCATGTAATCCAACAAAGACCGTCCATCAAATTTGAAAATTTGATCTCCAATTAGTAGGCATGTAAATTGGCAGCATTTTAGCTTTCACAAACGAAAACGGCAAGAAAAGCACAGACAAGACAAAAACTGCGTGCAAACATTGTAAAACACGGATAACACACACAAATACCACAACGAACATGCTTCAGCATGTCCACCGGCACCACAGTGAGCTCAATTCACCACTGACAGAGCAAAGATTATTAAAAGGGCAAACCACGCTAAATGCAAGCCTTAGTTTATTTGGTAACACTTTATATTAAGTGCACCTTCATAATGCATTCATAGAACATTCATAAGCAGCATGCAAGTACACCTTTACATCCTAACATCCCTTAACAGCTTTAATATATAATGATTGTTATTAATGTATATTACAGCTGTTAAGGGATGTTAGGATGTTAAGGTATACATGCACGATGTTTATGAATGATTTCTGAATACTTAATGAATACATTATGAAGGTGTATTTTTATAAATGCAATATAAAAGCATTATGAAGGTTCAGTTAATATTTTATTAATTTATTTTGATTTGGGATTTTTTTTAAACAGTATTTCATTCAATTTCAGTTGCACTGTTGAGAAGAGGACACATTTTGCACAGTTTAGATAATAATAAATAATAAAGGACTATTTTTGAATAAATTTGTCTGCAGCTCATTCTGTTAAAAAATTGTGAGAAAATCGTATCGTGAGTTGAGTGTATTGTTACATCCCTACCAATTAGGCAACAAATTAGTCATCAAAGTCCGTTAAAAACATTGTATCACAGCTAAGAGACTGGACAGACATTGTTCTTGAGTTCATGTCAGGTTTTTATCTGGTACATTGGTTTCAGAAATGGCTTATACTGCGTTTAAAGTCACTGAGTGTATCTCTCAGCAAAAAGAACAATCAACCCATATGAAGAGGAATGTCATACGAGGAAAGGTTAGTTCAGTAAATCTGTTCAGCCTCAAGCAAAGGAGACTGAGGCGGGACATGATCCAGGTCTATTAGATTCTAACAGGTTTGGATGCTGTTCAACCGAATAGTTACTTCAGCATTAGTTCAAATACAAGAACTCGTGGCCATAGGTGGAAATTAGCCGGAGAACATTTCAAACTGGATTTAAGGAAGCACTTCTTTACACAGCGTGCAGTCAGAGTATGGAATAGTCTTCCTGATAATGTAGTGCAAGCTGAATCCTTGGGTTCCTTTAAATCAGAGCTAGATAAGATTTTAACAACTCTGAGCTATTAGTTAAGTTCTCCCCAAGCGAGCTCGATGGGCCGAATGGCTTCCTCTCGTTTGTATAGTTCTTATGTTCTTATGAAAAAAACAGCATGGTTCATAAAAGGCTATCAAGCATTTTTCTTATTTTAATTATATGTAACACATCATATTTTTTACATGTTCACTACAAGTCAGTATTTTTTCTTATATGATTATGGCCACATTAGTATCAAAAATACACTTGAGTAAGGCACTCAAGGCAAAATTCTACAGGAAAAATATAAAACTTTTACAAGAACTTTACATTTTACCATACATGATAACATATGGCTTTAATAGGAAATACTTGTTCATTGTTTGTTGCTTCTTAATAAAGTTTTTATGGCTTTTATATAATTCTAATGAAAGACATGCATGATTTCTCCACATTCTGTTGCTTTAATTAGGCTTCAGAAAATTCAGCGAGATTAACTCAACTATGTTATGTTCTCTGAACAAAGTGAATGCATTGAATGAAAAAAGATGTTTCCTATTCAAAATACTCTTTCTAACAGAGCCACTGTTCAATGAATTATGCATAAAAACAAAAACTATATATTAAATCTACTAATTTAATGTGCATTGTACATCAATGTAGAACTTATATGCTTGACAATATATTAATTTTATATATATTTTACATGAATAAAGGGCATTTCTGACTAGTGGAACATTAATTTAATATGGATTGTACATGAATATAGGGCTTATATGTTTGACAGTACATTCATTTCATATGTATTTCACGCGAATAAAGCACACGTATGTCTTATGACACATTAAGTTGATATCCACTGCATATTTATTTTGGAGTTTATACATATAAAGAGCTTATATTGTTATTGTTATATCCACTACCTGGATAGTAAATGCAGCTGTAGTAGTGAAATAGTTGATATTTATTATTACTTGCACTTTTTCCCACAACCCACTATCCATATTACATACTGTGTATGGGTGTACATAGGCACTACTGCTGTATTTAGTGTTTTATCTTATTTTATCGTATTTTTTTTCTTGTATTCTTATTCTTGTATTTTTATATTCTTGGATTACTCTTGTACTCTTTTCAGGCTATCTGTCTAGAGCTGTGGTAACGCACAAATTTCCCCACTGTGGGATCAATAAAGTCCTATCCTTATCCTTATCCTTATATTATATGGGTAAAACGCAAAAGAGTAATATGTTGTTAAAGAAATCCACATGGAAAAAACACATGAATTGGGGAAACTGTCCCTTGCTATCATCACCCTCAGGCTACCTGTGTGCATAACTTTTGCTTTGAGTGGGTGGGGCAGGGGGTGTCATAAAATGTTACAGAAGATGGCTGACGGTGAGGGGGGGGGGGTTGCTTCCCTTTGCACAGCAGACTTTACATGGTGTTACTCCTGAAAACAGGCTACAGCGCTGGGCTTCAAGCAAACTGAAAGGAAAAGAAGACTCATGCCTGCATGTGTGTACAAACAGTGGATAGTATCAGAATGGGGACTTCTGAGGCTTGAGATGCTGGGAAGATAAAGGGCACCACAGGACAACAGTTTCCATGGCGATGCTTACGTCACATAAACCACAGGTTATTTCTTTGCCCCAAGCACCAAAGGAACAGACAGGAAATATGTGTGTATGCATAAACAAAAGTGTTCGGTCAATGCACTTGATTATACTATCCCTACTTTTGTAATTTATTTAATCAACTACTTAGATAGCTCATTATTATACCAAACATTGCATTATTATGCGCTTTCCTAGGGCTGCACAGTAGGGGCAGTGTGTGGCTCAGTGGGTTTCGGATGCTCTGCCTGTGACTGTAAGGTCACCAGTTCAAATCCCAGCATTGGCTAAGGGTTTTAACTGTTGAGACCCTGAGCAAGACCCTTGAGCTCTAAGTACTCCAGGGACTGGAGTATGTCATTTACGCCTTCAATTAAGGCAGTATTCAGTGCTGTTTGCTTGAAAATGGGTAGCATTGTTGCCTCACAACTCCAGGTTTGAATCCCAGATTTTGCTGTGTATGTGTGTGCACTTTTACTGATTCTGTGTGTTCGGGCGCCGTGATGGATTGGCACACCATCCAGTGTGCTGCCCTGTGCCCTGTGAAGGACTGGCATACTGTCCAGGGTGTCCCCTGCCCCACAATATTATGCAGTTACTTAACGAAATGTATGCAAACATTCAAATGTGGGCTGTCAGTGTGTTCCAGCTGGACACTGTGAACTACAAAGCAGTGGTTCTCAACATGTTTGTGTCATGCCCTACCTGTCACGTCTGAATGACCCTCCTGTTTTCCTCTCTGGCGTGGTCCTAACAAGCCACACCTGGTGCTTGTTTGTCTTACCTCTCGTTAATGCCCTACTGTTAATCGCTTCCAGCTGCCTCCTGTTTGCTCCCTTGTTGGTTATGCATTTTAGTGCTCCCCAGTCCCATGTTCCCCAGATCTGTCACTGATGTTGTAACACTGTGTCATCTATGCCCTGCCCATCTACATTTTCCCTGTTTGGATCCCCTGTGATCCTGTTTGTTTTGAATTTTGTTCTGTCATATTTTAATTTGGATACTGTCAAACAGTGTAATTTCTTTTAAACATGACTCAAACAAGGTCACTCAACTATGTCAAGCAATATTTTTTTCTATGACATAGCTGTCAAAACAGAAGGCGAATGCTTATGAACAAAATAAATTGGTGACACATTACTTAAGGTAATTTTTTTTAGGAATTTATAAACACATTCATAATGCATTATAATGCCTTCATAAATCATTATAAACATGGCTGTAAATATATATAAAAAGGCATAACACATTATAGGTATGTTTATTATGCATTATGACAGCCGTATGGAACTCTCATGTATAATGCATTATAGATACCTTTATAATACAGTACAAAGAATCCTTAATGCTTATACTGACCAATTCAATACATACTATAATTTCTAAGAAAAATCTTTAATAAAGCCCCAATTTTAGCACTTAATGTATATAAATGTATATAAATATGAACGGTTTTGTGTCATCATATGTCTCATTTTGAAATTATATCGAAAGCATATTCACCCTTTTTCTACCATTCAAGAAAATTGCACGCTCCCCCCCTCCCTCAGTCCTTCTGGTTGAGAACCACTGAAAGGATCAGGAAGGAATGCGTATCAGATAAAAACTGCACGGACAATAGTGACATCTAGTGACAGATAAGGGAGCTTCTTCTGTGAAAATCCTGAACTAAAGCAGTTCACTGATTTTCTTCAGAGAAAATACCATGCTTGAAAAAAATGAGATGTGTTCCAGTTAAACCAGTTGTGATAACAGTCTGCAAATTTCTCATTTTATTTCAAAAAATGTTTTCACCATTTAATCTTTTGACCCTTCCTGGAAAATGTGCTCCTCTCTTGTAAGAATTTGCAGAGCTGATGATAGAATGTTGTGACCCTTTAAACTCTTAGGACTGCTTTATATAGATCTCAGTCTTCACACGGTGGCAAATGCCTTTTCTATAATGTTACCTTTCTAAATTTAATTTAAAGAAGGAAAACATCTGCATTGAATTTCCCACTTGATGACCTCTGCTGTCCTATCCATTATCAGTAACAGAATCACTGAGAGGCAGTTATAATTAGAGTCACATGGTCAAGATTCAATGGAAAGTCAGGATCACCACCCATCCATTTTCTATAATATTATGGGTTGTCGGGGGTCCGGAGCCAGAGACTCCAGGCAGGGAACAGCCCAGGATGGGGTGCCAACCAATTGCAGGTCAAACTCACACTCCTAGAGCTGATTTGCTAACTCCAATTAACCTCAGTTTTTGGACTGTGGGGGAAACCCCACGACAACACAGGGAAAACACAGAAACTCCCCGCAAGGAGCCATGGCAGCGGCTCAAACCCCGGCTCCAGAAGTGTGAGGCGACAGTGCTAAGCACTGCACCACCATGCCGCCCTTCAGCATCACCAGTTTACCTGAAATGCTTTCTGGGTCGCCTGGTGGAGAGTTATACAGATCATTTTCCAGCTGAAATGCTATAACCTTGTAAAGCTGCATATAATGTATGAAGGGACATTCAATGTGGTTCGGTTTCAATGCTGTTTTGCTGTTAGCATGGCGATCTTCATTTGCCTGCTATTGGGAAGCTACGGAATGAGGCCAATCACAACTGATTTGAAGGCTTTAAATGTTTTTGAATGGAAAATAGATTTTCATAATTTGTGCATTCTCGGCAGAATGGTGTGTGAGTGTGCCCTGCGATGGGTTGGCGCTCCATCCTAGGTTGTTCCCTGCCTTGCGCCTGTAGCCCCTGGGATAGGCTGTGGAATCCCCACAACCCTGAATAGGACAAGGGGTTACACCAAATGGATGGATGGATGGATAGATGGATGGATGGGTGCGTTATCACTTGCCAGTCACCTAAGGAGGTGCTGTTCCGTGGTCCTCTGCTGGCCATCACAAATCCCCCTCTCTATCACCCCTACAGGAAGACAGAGGTCATGTCTGAAGGAGGAAGACGGGGCCATGCATGTCGATGTCTCTGTGTGAGCGGAGAAGCAGCAGCCCGAAATCTAATTAAAGGCCCAGCGTGCCATCCGTGTGCGGGACGCCAGCGTGTCATCCGTGTGCGGGACGCCAGCGTGTCATCCGTGTGCGGGACGCCAGCTGGGCCCAGCCATCCATGAAAGTCACTGCTGGCTAATGAGGCAGCTGACCCAGGCGGGATTATGTGGCAATGACCCAAGGAGAGATGGCCGCCTGAGGCGCTGCTGCGGACAGGTCTGAGCGGGCGAGAGGGAGCAGAGGACACAAGGTCCCCATCCTTGATAACTGTTTTATTTTACAGTTTGGGGTCACCAACCTTTTTGAAACTGAGAGCTACTTCAAGGGTACTGAGCCATACGATGGGCTACCAGTTTGAAACGCCCTCCTAAACTTATCTAAACTTCATGTATAATAAACATGTTTTTTGTTGGTGACCCCTGGGTTAAAGGATGGCAAAGGTTGTGGGGACATGATTGACTAGCATAAGTGTACCATAAAGTGGCATAAAGTATTGTTTTCCTCATAATCAGAGCGCACACCACATCGCTGGTGGCAATGGGAAGTTCAGCATTCTTACATCTGTCTCGGCCATTGTTCCTTCCGTACAAGACCCAGAGAAGTGGTGGACTGTGCCCAGCTTGCTCCTCCACTGCAGAATAAACACAGAGAATAAACACTGGCGTTGGATCAGTCGTGCCATATTTTGTGTGGGCCAAACTTTTGACTGTCACTAGCCGGCATGTTGCTGAGCACTTTAATTATATTGCTTTGCTCACTTTTGATGATCAGATAAAAAAGCAGCACTTGGATACAGCTGCAGCTGTAGTTCAATAGTTAAATGGCATTTTCTTGTGTGACACATATATTTTACAACGCAAATAAAAAGTCCCGTGTGAGATCGTAGAAAGTCCAGACTGACAGCAGCCCATTTCATACTGCTGTTGCTGTCCCTTCATTTACCTGTCACCACTTTGCTGCAGAGTGTATAGGCACAGTTGGTGTACATGCTGCAGGGCTCCTGTGCATTCAGACTTTATGTAACTGATGCAGGACTCCTGTGCATTCACAGTTTGTGTAACTGAAGCAATGCTCATGTGCATTCACAGCTGGTTTAACTGGAACAGGGCTCCTGTGCATTCACAGCTGGTTTAACTGGAACAGGGCTCCTGTGCATTCACAGCTGGTTTAACTGGAACAGCTGCTGGTTACTACAGGCTCCTTATTTACTGAAGCTCAGAACTTTAGCTTCCAGGAATCCCTTTTCCTTCAACATTACATCCTGACACAGCTACTGGATACTGCAGGGCCTCATCTGTCAGGTAATTAACATCAGCTTCAAGCTAATCAACCTTTACCAGCTTGAAAACAACGTACGTGTATTTACATTGAGAAATTTCGGAAAGCTAATTACAACTGAGCATCTCTGCAAAAGGGGGTGAGTGAGCTGGAGGCAAGTGACATGCAGCTGGTTTCAGTACCGTTTTTAGCTTTTACGTAGTTACGTAGTTTTACGTAGTAGGAGTCTTTCTGATGGTTCATTTTATACATTAGTAAGGAGAGAGTTATGAATATATGAATACAGGGTGTCTTTTAAGCCAATCTATCTATTTTTATCCATCCATCTGTCCATCTTCCATAAAAATTTCCACAAAAGCCTGTACTGGATAATGGAGAGGTATTCCTGTAACACGGGGAGCACAGGGAATGAGCCAGACTGTCACTGGATACACATTCACACACAATCATACAGTGAAAGGGCAATTCAAAGCCACAAATTCACCAGCTTGGTGAAAACAGCAGCAAACATGCAAAGAACAGGGGAACTCCACACACCCAGACTTCAAGACAGGACTCAAACCCAAATTTGTAGAGGTTTGAATCTACAGTACCACCACGGACCATATCGATTTATCTTTGATTTAAAGTCAGGAAGTGCTTGCAAAAGAATGGGTGTGTCAGGTGATTATGTCTGAGTTTTGGACTTTTAGACACCAATGCTTGGTCAGCTTACCTGTGAGGAAAGTGTTTATGCTGAAAAATATTCCAGCAATGTCACGTCAGCATGATCCCATTGACATGCGCCTGAGTGAGCATCAGGGCTTTGGGCCTTTTGTGCAGCTCTGGATCCACATCTATTCAACAGCACAGACGCCACTGATCCATCAGCACCACAGCCTGAAAAATGCCCCCCACCGCACCATTGATCCCCAACCCCCCAGTGGCTGTTAAAAGAATAAAATCTAAATTAATTCATTTTAACGTGATGTTTGTGTGTTCATCGTTGCTTTATGCACCATTTTGTATTCATGGCTTTGTTTAAACATACTGTTATTTAAACAGTATCTGTTATTTAAACAGTATCTGTTATTTAAACAGTATCCTTGACCACATATATTTTTAAAAAGATACAGATTATATGTGCAAGCTACTAATTTTGCTTTACACAGTTTAATTTTCAAACATCCTCACAGATTTATTTGCTCATTCATCTGGAGAGATATTGCTGCTCAGTCCTTAAGCAACAGGAAGGGATTCTGTGTCTCCTTATGTTGCCATGGCAAGCGGCCGGCAGTCCTGAGCCTACAGATAACCCAGTTAAAAATTCCCAGCTGACTTTGTTACGGCTAGTTATTGGGTCAGCTGGGTGAAGGGCAGAGGATTGCTTTGTCAAATTAATGCATTAAAATGTATGATTTTCTGCATGCCCTGCAGACCATTGCATATGTGTTTATCTCCTTTGCCCGTTGAGAATCGTTCAGTAAAACTGATAAAAATAATGATATCCTTTTATTTAAATACCTTTCAGTCTTCCGATGGTTCTGTTGGCAGTTAAAGGTGACTTGTTTATGAGTGTGTATGGCGTGTGCTGAGCTCAAAAACAGCAGCAACATCAAGGTAATGTCTTCAAAACAAGATTGTGTCAGAAATATTGTACATTTAATTTAATTTTAAAGACACTGTACATTATAAGATACAAGGCAGGGGAACACAATGGATGGGATGCAAGTGCATCACCAGGCAGGAGAACAACAACAACAACAACAACAAATTTATTTTTGTATAGCGCATTATCACAACATTACATTGTCCCAAAGCACTTTACAGCATCCCCACCCAAAGCCCCCAGTGAGTAAGCCATAGGCGACAGTGGCAAGGAAAAACTCCCTAGAAGGAAGAAACCTTGGGAGGGACCAGACTCAAAGGGGGAGCCCATCCTCCAGGGGCCGGCAGGGAGAGTCAAATACAGTTAAATCTGAAACACAAACGGGGAGCAGGGGGGAGATGACAAGCCGGTGCCACCGCTCCCTCCAATCGCCAGGCAGCCAGAAGGCAGGGAGCACTGTGTATGGCATGTGAGTACATCGGCAGACAGAGGAACACCATGGATAGGATGTGAGTGCATCAGCATACAGGGAAACACCATGGATGGGATGCGAATCCATCACAAGGCACAGACAGACAATCATACACTATGATATCAGTTAGCCTGCATGTCTTTGGATCATGAGAGGAAAGGAGAACATCCTAAGAAAATGGAAAGAACATGCAGGATTCACAGTGCTGCCTGTTAAATATACCCCATTGCATAGCATTTAGAATATAAATATGTCCAATAAAAAAGATCAAGCTTTCAAGGTCAATTGCGTGGTGTATGTACTCAGTGGAATAAGATCTTTACCGTGCTATTACTGTGCACTGCTATTTTCAGATACAGAGTTCCATATAGCCTCAGCGTTCATTGGAAATAGGTTGGCAGAAGCAGCCCTTCCACAAGTGCAGAATGTCAGTACAAAGAAAACTCACGACCTTCTAACTGCTTCTCCTGGCCATAAACATACTGTAGGGTGAGCATGCAAACTTCTTAAAACATAACCATAAAAAAAATCGTTGTGAGAACATTGAAAAGTCCAATAAACGGGACTAGTTCTTAAGAACATAAGAACATAAGAACTATACAAACGAGAGGAGGCCATTCGGCCCATCGAGCTCGCTTGGGGAGAACTTAACTAATAGCTCAGAGTTGTTAAAGTCTTATCTAGCTCTGATTTAAAGGAACCCAAGGATTCAGCTTGCACTATGTTATCAGGAAGACTATTCCATACTCTGACTACACGCTGTGTAAAGAAGTGCTTCCTTAAATCCAGTTTGAAATGTTCTCCCGCTAATTTCCACCTATGGCCACGAGTTCTTGTATTTGAACTAATGCTGAAGTAACTATTTGGTTGAACAGCATCCAAACCTGTTAGAATCTTATAGACCTGGATCATGTCCCGCCTCAGTCTCCTTTGCTTGAGGTTGAACAGATTTAGCTCAAATAACCTTTCCTCGTATGACATTCCTCTAAGACGAGGAATCATTCTTGTGGCCCTTCTTAAGGGAGAAGGCAGCAGCAGAGACACTAGCAGATCTTGAAATTTCCAAGAAGATGCTGGAACATCCATTTCAATGGATCACTGACGCACATACAGGCAAAAAACTTTCAGGAGGCTAACAGAGTCAGGATGGTGTGTCAATGAGATGCCCATATATGGTCACAAGCACTACATGATCTCCAAATGCAAGTGTGAGTCCAGCTCTGTCTGAGATTTTACCTGAGAACATTGTTTACAGTATCGGTTTATTTATGTCATTCTTCTGCACTGGATTAACTTAAGATGCAAGAACAGATGCATCCAAAATTGGAGAAGCAGGTGAGAACATACATACAATATCAAAAAGGCTATCCTATTAAAGTTAGCAACCAGGTAAGAAATCCAGTTGGTATAATATTTTGTTAATCGTGTGGTCAGCAACAAGGATATTATCTAAAATGGGAACCACCAGCCAGAGATTACCAATTGATAGGGAAGGTTTTGCACTACACAAAACTGGCTTCTGAGTGAGGGTTGCAAAATGAATGCTGCTTCTAAGACCAACTTTATTCATACACAAAATTTCCAAGAAAGCCATGAAACTGCCCTAGATAGACCTTCTGGAAGATACTGCAGTATGATGAAGCTTAAGGTGAGATTCAGGCTGTAGTGAACTGCGCACTTTTCATAGGCCTTGTGCATCACATATACTGTATATAATGAATGATATCTTGTGCTTCTTGCCAGGATACAAAATACATATTTTTCAATATCTGAAACACAAGTTTCCATGCATGATTTCACCTCTGACAAATATCTAGATAATTAAATCTTGGTATTATTATTGTAACAAAGTACACTGCAGAAAATAGCCAAAATAAGCTTTTAGAATATTAGGCATTACGCTTATGTAAGAGTCAGGTGAGGTGAGGTGGGGGAGCATGTGCTGATGCAGTGCGTTGCCGCGCCAACCACACAGCGAAGCTCCTCAACATCCTGGCTGGCGACCCCCCCTGGCAGATACATGGTCCAGTCCCACCCTCTGGAAATGACCATCCATCTGCCACAGCCAGGTGTTACGTGGGCGTCTCCTTGGCCTGGTCCAACCACTTGGGTCCTCAGCAATGAGGATCCTGCGAGCCGGATCACCCTCAGGGAAACGCGCCACATGGCCGTAGTGCCATAACTGATGCTCCCTCACAATGCAGGTAATGTGTTTCATTTGGGACTCCTCTAGCAACCACTCATTTGACACAAAGTCAAATTACCTGTCATTCATAAGGACCATTCCATCACTCAACTTGACTGCAAGTCTCCGAGGAACAGATTCAGATGTGCGTAATGCTTCGATTCCTCTGTAAGCAGGACATGGGTCACTTGACCACAGATGGTGTGTCACCTGCTCACAGATTCATCTGACAAACGCCTCCTTATCTGCCCTCAGAGCCGTCACAGCCATCCTTCTCAGTTCCCAGTACAGACTGGAGTTGCCACCAAGTCGTGCGCTGCGACTCCTCTCGATAATATCCAGGGTGCCTTGCGAGATGAAACACCTCCTTCTGGGAACACTGGTAACACCAACACAACCCTCGGCAAGGTTCAGGGTCTTACAATGGATAAGGTCTCCCACATCACATTAGAGCCAGCAGTCACACCCAAGTCTGCAAGTTCTTCACACAATTTGTGTGCAAACTCCAAAGTCCAACGATACGGCTCAGGGCATTGGAACCAGGATCCAGTGACCCGCGACCCCAGAACTTTCGCAAAGTCAAGGAATATGGAGCCGCTTTCACCATGGTCTCCTGACCCATGGGGACTGACACAATCCTCATAGCCAGCACTGTCAGTGCCAGTGGTCACATTGAAGTCACCCATGACCAGAGGAGTGTCACCTCATGGGCACCCTTCAACCACTGAGTTGCGAGTAAAATGTCTCTCTAAATGAGACATCACTCACCGCATTTGGAGCATACACTGAGACAACAGACAAGACACCCAAGGAGTGCCTTAGTCTGAGTCTATGCTCATTGAAAGGAGTGACATCAGACACCATCAGAAGGAGCTGATCCGCTACAGCAACAGCTACTCTCTGAGTGTGGCACCCATCAGACTGACCAGACCAAAAGTAGGTATACCCACCAACAGAGATCTGACCACTGCCCGGTCTGCATACCTCAGAGAGTGCTGCCACCGAAACGTGGAGTTAATGAAGGAAAATGAGGAAACTGGTCATCTTACCGGAGAGACAAGACAATCCAAGTGCCAACCCAGATGGGTCGCCTGAAACTGGGACCCAAGTGCCGCCATGCTGAACACAGGCAGGAACTAAAATACTAATGGGTAACGAGACTAACACAGGACAGGTGAGGCTAATTGATGCCTTACCACCACACCAGCCCCGATCCCCAGCAGGCCTGACCCTATTAGCTCTCCGGTGGTTTAGACTCATCTGGCGATGGAGCTCCTAAAGGCTTTCCCCCATTACCTTCATGATGTGTGCAGCCTTCCTGCGGGTGGCTGCAGCAGAGCTACTCCCGCGGAGAGCAGAAGAGTACCGTGCTTGCTTGTATCGAGCAGTTGTGAGTTAATTTATGGTGGCTGGAATGCCAATCGTGCCACCAACTCCCAAAAAATTGACCGCTTGCAGGGCCGGATGCAGTTTAACATCATACCCAGGACATGTAAGACATGCATGTAAGAGTGAAAGAGAAAAAGCTTACAGACTGTAAATGCATGCCAAGTCAGATAAACATTACTGTCCATACTGGAAATAGGAAAGGGCTTCTCTGTAATGATGCTGGTCAGGGTTTTAGACAAAAGGGCAACAGATTCTGGACAGATATACAAGCAGCCAGAGACCTGACTTCCGAGATCTGAGGACAGCTGGAAATGATCATCATACTCATGGGCAGGGTATGTAGCCAAAATGTGTGCAGGCTGAACTATGCAGGTGTATTAGTGATAATCATCAGCTTTCACAGTCTTGAAATCACCAATGAGCTGAATAGGGTCAGTGCTACAGTAGAAGCAGAACTGGCACCTCATTCATTTTCTCTTCAGAGTACCTCTCATATTCTGAAGGTGCTCGTTTCCACTTTAACCAGTGAATAAGGTTCTGTCCAGCAGGAACTTTAGAAAATACTTTTTATACTTAAAAGCTACCTATTTTCTTTTCCGAAATGATTGACATTAAATATGTAATCATTTGATTTCAGATCACCTTCTACGAGGACAGGAACTTTGGGGGTCGCTCCTATGAGTGCAGCAGCGACTGCGGTGACCTCAGTTCCTACTTGAGCCACTGTTACTCCTGCAGAGTGCATAGCGGCTGCTTCATGCTCTATGACCGCCCAAACTACATGGGGAACCAGTACTTTGTGAAGAGGGGCGAGTACCCCGACTGCATGAGCATGGGCATGAGTGACTGGTTCAGATCCTGCCGCATGATCCCCATGGTAAACTCTTTAACAGTGTTACTGTTAAAGTTCTACCTGTAGAACTTTTTAAAAATTAACTCATATTCTGAATAAGTTTATCATTATATTGCTCTCACAATTTGCAGTGAACTGAATTCTGTTTCTATGTTTTTCAAACAATACAGAGGATCGTACAGGATGAGGATCTACGAGAGGGAGAACTTTGGCGGTCAGATGATGAAGATGATGGATGGATCGTTACCGTTGGTCCAACTGCATGTCCTGCCACGTGATGGACGGCCACTGGCTCATGTATGAGCAGCCCCACTACAGGGGCAGGATGAGGTACTTCTGGCCTGGGGAGTACAAGAGCTTCAGTGGCATAAGGTTCGAGAAATCATGGAGGCAAATCATGGATTCCCGTTATTAAAACAAGTAATGACTTATTGACAGTGATATAGTTAAACAAAACTCATTAAAGATACAACATGATTTTGCAGTTTTGTGTAATTTCTATGTCATGGATGTTACAGAGGGAACTGAGTTTGTTATGGTAACTTGTTGTTGATGTTATTCACAGTGTTATGTCCTCCACAAGACAGCAATTTGACTCATTGTATAGCATATTTCATTCTTAGAGATAAATAAATAAAGTTCAAACTCAAATGCCAAATACAGTCATGCGGCGAATAAAAATGTTTCGGTCAATGACAAACCACACATACAATGGTAGTTCCATAAAATAATAATAATAATAAATAATAATAATTATAATAATAAAACTATAATTATTACCTAGTGACATCATAGTGCAACGCATTACTAATGTGTTTGTAGTGATGCTGGTGTGAGCAAACCTACTGCACTGACAGTTGTATAAAAATATAGCACATAGAATAATGTAGAGCTCAACACTTGATAACAATAAACAATTATGTTATTGGTTTATGCATGTAATATGCTATACTTTTTAATTCCAATTTTAGAGTTCTAATGAGTTTCTACTCGTTAAAAAAACATAGCCTAGGTGTATAATTTTTCTGCCATGCCAGATTTTTAATAAGCTAATTATCCCAGCGCACACCATTAGACACATTTTTTCTTCATCTAAACCACCATTCATTATTTAATTATTAATACGAAAGCTTATTTTATTTAATGTGTATATAAATAATATACATAGCGCACCTGGCCAGTTCTAATGGCACACCGGTTGAAATACACCATAGTAGGGTGTACCATCTAGGTTTGTGTAAGTAAGCAAATTTGATGTTTGTAGAATGACACAATCGTCTAATGCCAATAAGAGCTTAGATAAAGAGCATTCCTGTTGGACAGTCATGTCTGTAAGCTTAAGTCAACTCAGCTCACTGAGAAATCCTGCTTTGTGGATTACCCCACTGGTTGATTAATTTCACCCAGGGAATCAGCTGCAGGTTATCATCCTATTCTAAACCTGTATCAAAGATATTCCAAAACCTTGCATATGTACTTTTTAAAAAGCCCATGAATCAATTCTTACCTACAAAAATAAGCTTTCGAAATACATGTCCCACAGCACTTAATTTAAAGTTATCGTGTTTCTTAAAGGGCTTGTACTGTTCACCAGTCCAAATCTTTTTTCCTAAAGTAGATCGGCTCATAAAGTGCCTGAGTATCTAAGAACCAGTTTGGCCTGTAAAAGTTTCAAATATTTTGAATGGTTCTTAAATCAGAAATTGTTATTAACTGGACATGGGTAATCCCTAATGTTATGTTTCATAAATGCTTTTTTGGGTTTGATTGATCATTCACTGGATAAGTATCAATGTGAAGCACATATTTTGTAAGCGGTTTGGTTTCCTGCGTTATCTACAGTATAACCAGTTCTGACTTCCCTGGAAGCAATTTCAACATATTTGATTGGCTACACTGTCCTCCATGTCAAGAACATCTATTATTAGCCAGAGAAAACAAACAAACAAACAAATAAGCAATCAAATACATAGTATATATATCTTTAAGTAACAATTATGCTGATAATTATGTCTACAATTCAGATAATTTATGTTTTTTAAGTGTTTTATTCTGTCACATACATACAACTGCATACATGTTATTCCTTCCTATTCTTCCTTTATATTTTACCTTCCTTTTTACATTATGTGGGGAGTTAGATATGTTTCCCACTTTATAATGGTATTAGCAGTTGTATTTGTTTTTACTTAATCCAATCTTGGTTATGACAGGACATCACTTTTTATTAGATTCTTAGCCTGAATTATTGAAATACTGAATTCCAAGTTAAGAAAAAACAATTATCTAAATCTGATGCACCTATGCTTCCAAATTATGCAAGTAAGATTAGTAAACGGGCATAGGCACCAATTTTGTTTGTTGCTGGTAACGTACTATATACTGACAGAAATTCGGTCAAGTTCTTTGTTCAGTATTCTCCCTAGATTTTTTGTGCAAAAGATACAATGCAGGCATGTACCTTTTTGCAACTGTGCACATCAGTGCCATTTAATGCCCGCACAGTAACACGAATGGGCTTCTGTGTCCTGTTGCTGGATCAGGGATTTAGACAATGAGACCATAGATTCAGGACAGATATAAAAGCAGCCAAAGAACGAGTGTCCAGCAGATCTAACGGAGGACAAACATCACTGAGACGATGAGCAGGGTAAGTGACCAAAATATGCCTGTGTGCCAACTGTCCAACCTGAACTCCAACTTTATGTCTGCTGTAATCTTCAGAATGTGGGGAGGTGGGAATATTTATAAGCTATAACTCAACAGTATAGCTCAGAAAGAAGCTTGCTCTCATAGATTAACTCTTGCTTCCAAGTTTATGAAAAGTTGCAACAATCTGATTTCAGATCACCTTCTACGAAGACAGGAACTTCGGGGGTCGCTCCTATGAGTGCAGCAGCGACTGCGGTGACCTCAGTTCCTACTTGAGCCACTGTTACTCCTGCAGAGTGCATAGCGGCTGCTTCATGCTCTATGACCGCACAAACTACATGGGGAACCAGTACTTTGTGAAGAGGGGCGAGTATCCCGACTACATGAGCATGGGCATGAGTGACTGGTTCAGATCCTGCCGCATGATCCCCATGGTAAAGTATTTAACATTGTTACTGTTAAAGTTTTACCTGATAAAAGGACATATAGATATCTAACGTTCAATAAATTAACTCATATTCTGAATAAGTTTATCACGATATTGCTGTCACAATTTACAGTGAACTGAATTGTGTTTCTATGTTCTTCAAACAGTACAGAGGATCGTACAGGATGAGGATCTATGACAGGGAGAACTTTGGCGGTCAGATGATGGAGATGACGGATGACTGCGACTCCTTCATGGATCGTTACCGCTGGTCCAACTGCATGTCCTGCCACGCGATGGACGGCCACTGGCTGATGTATGAGCAGCCCCACTACAGGGGCAGGATGAGGTACTTCTGGCCTGGGGAGTACAGGAGCTTCGGTGGCATGAGGTTCATGTCCATGAGGCGCATCATGGATTCCTGGTATTAAGAAATATATGTAGATATGACATTAATTAAGCTGTATTCATTGTAGCGCTGCAAGAAATTGAATAAATGAAATATTTAAATTTGATTCAGAACATTTTGGTTTTGTTTATTGATTATAACAGGGGGTCATATCCTACAAAGAACATACCAAAGATTGATTGATTGATTGATTGATTGATGAAACCCTTTATTGCTGTTGCAATACACCATGTCACTAGTCACAAGTACCAGCGAAAAAACTGGCCATCAACCTGACCATACATATACAAACATCGCATACACAAATAGGGGGTAGACAGGTCAGGAAGAGAGGGGGCTATAGGAAAACTCAGAGAAACAAGATTACGTGAGGAGAGTGGAGGTGAATAAAAAAAACAGCCCCCAGACTGTACTCCAGTAGGGAGTACAATATACAGTAGGAACAGAAAAAAACACCTCAGCAATAAGCACATAGTCACCACATCTCACAACACTAAAGTCGAGACTTGCAACAGGGGTGGGGAATGGGGAGGTGGAGGTAGTCCAGCATAGACAAACAGCCGTCCGGTCCTGCAGCCAAACGGCGCTGTACAAGGACCCGCTCGTTCACACTGGGGGTATGAAGCGGCGAAGGCGTGGGATCGGGGTAGGGTGTCCTTGTGGTTGGGGGAGAGGAATGCAAGAGAGTCTCACTGCCTTGTTCTTCAGGGGGAGATGTTGAGCTCAGCAGAGGCCTTGGCCAAGGCCCGTGCTGATTAGGGGGGGAGCCAAAAGCAGATAGAATGGGGTTGTTTGGGTTTTCAGGCGAGAAACTGTAATTTCGCAGCTCCTCTAATGTCCATGCTGGTCTCCGCCATCCAAAATCCTTTGCAGAGCCGTGAGCCTCTCCGTGATGTTATGAAATCTGCGGTCCATAGTCACGGTGATGTTATTAAATCTGCGGTCGTTAGACACAGTGATGTTATCCAGTTTGCGATCTATAGCCATAGTCTGGGCGCCTACAGCTCTGCCAAGTCCGTCAATCATCCCGGCCAGCCTAGTTGGGCCTTGACCGGCTGTCACCGTTTTCTTCAATTTCCGATAAGTCAGGGCAATGCCTAATCCAATCAGCATCAGACCTGTAATCATGGTTCCGAATAGGTAAATGTCTTCGATGTCCTCCACGGAAAGAGCTGCCAGACACACGACCCTCCACTTCTCCCATCCGTCCATCGTGTAGCCAGCTGCGTATGTTCCTGCAGGACAGTCAGGTTCCCCTGAACCTGGGCTTCTCGTCGAGAAGATGGTGTCAATTGCGTTGAGAGACCAGTTGATCAAATCCATAATTTCCTTAGTTTTGAAGAGCAGGGCTGAGAGAGTCTCTCAAGTATAGACAGTAAGACAGTAGACTAGACGAGACGAGAGGAGCAAAGCAGGGAAGATGAGGGGAGGGAGAGGGAGAGAAGTGCATCCGCTTCCGCTGAGAGCAAAGTTAGAATTAGACCATCAATGTTGACTTTTTAAAGAAACTTGTGCATACAGTAGCATGTATGTGAAGTACAGACAAATGAACACATGGTGTGAATGCAAATAAGTAAACATAGTGCAACAATTTTTCAACTGTACCCATTACACTAACAGATGATTCTGAAAGGAATTTTTTTTTGTCCCATTATTTTACAAAACACATACTTGTGGAAGACAGCTTTCACCCCCAGCTTGGAGAAATATGAATATCTAGTTATGCCATATGGACTGGCCAACAGCCCCGCTGTCTTCCAATCCTTTATGAATGAGGTATTTGCTGACATGCTCAATAGATCTGTTATGGTGGATATTGATGACATGTCAGTTGGGTATGGCAGGTCATCCAATGCCTAAAGGAACTCTATCTCTTTGTGAAGGGAGAAAAATGTGCATTATGCTCTTAGTTATATCATCCATCCAAGGGGTGTGGGGATGGACAGAGGCAAGGTCTGAGCAATAAAAGCAATAAAATTCAAATACCTTGAATGAGCTCTAGAGGATTCTAGTGTTTTTAAGGATTTTGCAGGCACTTTTTCTGGGGATTCAGCTCTGACACCACCCCAGTAACCTCCTCCATTGAAAGAACAAATCACTCCACTGGACCACTGAAACCAAAGTAGCCTTCCACTACCTCCAAAACCACTTTTGTACAATCCCTATTCTCAAACAATCAGACTCGACCAAAAGTCTGGATCTTGAGAAATACTGCTCTGGTGCCTGCCCCCTTATGAATGATGACACTGCAATGGATTCATACTTCTCTTGGCACTAGACACCTCAGCATCTCTACCAAACTCTGCCTGCTGTCACTCCGTTACTGGTGGCCTAACTGTCGAGATGACAGGAGTTGCCTCCTGTCCTGCTTATGCTCAACATAAGGCTTCCTGACTAGCCCCAGACTTCTGAGACCACTACCTGTTCCCTTGAGTCCATGATCCCATATTGCACTAGATTTTATGACTGATTACCCTCACTCCCAGGGCAACACAGTCATCCTTACAGTTATGGTCTGCTTCTTGAAGATGTGCAGATTGATAACCTTGTCCAGGTTGCTCTCTGCATCTGAATGAATCGACCTCCTCTTCCAGTGGGTTTTTCGGTATTACGACATGTCAGAAGATATTGTGTTGGATAGGGGTCCGCAGTTCACAATGACCGGAGTCTTTTGTACTTGCCATAATGTCTCTTCAAGTCTCTCTTTCAGCTATTACAGCTTAATAGCCCAGTATGATGCTCCCTTCACTGGCTTCCAGTTAAGTCCTGGATTGATTATAAAATACTGTTCTTAACTTATAAAGCACTGACTGGCTTTGCACCAGAATATCTTACAGATCTACTGGTCTCTTACAACCACCTGCTTTGCCTGCTTTGATCTCAAGGAGCAGGATATCTATTAGTACATAGAGTAGGAAGATCTATGGCAAGCTGCAGAGGACTCTCTTACAGAGCTCCGGAGCAATGGAATAGTCTCCCAGCGGATGTGTGAGAGTTAGGCTCATTCTAAATAATCACGTCAATACTAAAAACACTTAGCTTATTGGGACTCTAGTTCTAGCACTAGCTAATGACTCACCCCAGTTAGACCTACAGTGTGAGGTACAGAGCTGGGTGGAGAATGGGAACTGGGAATGACGTCACACATGAGATAACAGTGTTCCAATACAGCAAGTTGGAAAGGCATTTAGTAATACCAGGAACTCGTTTCAAAAAGCAAGATTTCTTGCTTACCCAAATAACTTGTCAGATTTAATTTACCCTAGTCTAAATGGCCTTTATCTTCGTTCAGTTACATTTAGCCCAGACTAGCTTAAATCTGACAAGTCTTCATCCTGCTGGATGACAGGGAGGCCTATGCTGTTGGGGCCCTCCTCAGCTCCAGGTATTGGCAGGGCTGGCTTCAGTATCTGGTGGACTGGGATGGCTACAGTCCGGAAGAGTGCGCCTGAGTTCCACCCTCCAATGTTCTTGATCCAGCCCAGGTTGAAGCCGTCTACTGCTAATACCTGTCCAAACCAGCTCCTTGTCCTTGGGGCCGTCCTTGACACTCTGGTCAGCCTCCAGGAGGCAGCTATCAGGGGTGGGGTCTGTGCCACCATGAGATATCAAGCATTAGCTATTATTATCCACACCTATTCTCATTACTTTATATTCTCACCAGTCTTAATCTTCAGTGTGAGCTAATGTCTTTATAAAACATACTAAGTGTTTCTCCTTTTCTTCCGTGCTTTCCTGCATTCCCATACCATTCCAGTTTCTAAACTCCTCTACCTCTACTTACCTTGTGTCTTCTTAGGACTGATTCCCCTGACTTTCAACCTTTTTCCTTCTGCCAGCAAGACCAAGATTTCTGCCTGCTGATTACCATGTTTGCTGGCTCATTCCCTGAATTCCCTTTCACTGCATTTGGGTCCCTAAGTGTTCTTTTGTTACTATGGAATAACAGCCTAATACTAATAACAGCCCAACTGTGTTTTATTTTTGGTGAACCATAAATAAGATTCATTTGATTGTCTACAGCTCCTTTCAGAGTAGTTTCCAATACACATTGAACACTTTGCAAATCATAAAGAAAAACAATAAATAATAAGCATTTTGAAGAATGTAGTGCAGTACTCTATTGCCCGTAGGTAATGTAAACACTTAAACACTTGTCAAAATTTGACCAGTTCAGCCAAACTCTTCAAATTTCAGTATATAATCCTGTTCAAGATCCTTGATGGCAAAAAAAATGCAAACTAGAAGTGTGCAAATGAATATGGAATGAATTCCCGTTCATTTGCTGTACTTGTGGACTGCTTGTGCCAGAGCAAGCTTCTTCACTCAATTGACGGAAATTCAAATACTGCAGATTTTACAAATCAGTGTTTTTTAACTTGCCGTAGAAAAGGCAGTAGTCAAGGCAGCGAAGTGCTGAGAAACATAGCAACACATGTAGGTGAAAACCTCATTAACTCAATTAATTATCTCAAATTAGTGCTAGAAGGTTCAGAGACATCTGCTTACTCTGAGTATCCCAGACAGGCAAGGTCTCCACAAGCTGTTGGTAAGATGAGCCAAGGTTTATTGCTGACTTTAAATGCTTAAGGAATTTGAGCTACATGATGCAAGATAAGATGAATGTTATTGGTCCTTGAGGGAAATTCATTATTATTATTATTATTATTATTATATCACTAATATGCTGAAGAGAGGTAAATCTCTTTGGCAGGATCTAGAACCTCAACAGGGGAAGACCTACTCCCTCAATAATTACAGGGAATGCAAAAGTTTGGCTGAGGTGGATCATAGCTGCTGAAGGACATGTTATCCATTTAAAACTTCTTTTGTGGATGGTATTCTTTTATGTATTTTTGGGTTTGTCTTAAAGAAAGTACATGTACAACTAAAAGCTCCACAGGTTTTAACCCTGAAAATGAATTTCTGCATAATGACAAAAAAAAGAATCAACTGTGTTATGTAAGTTTCCAGAGAAACTGGCATTGGACAACTGGCAAGCAGGGGCGGATTATTGCATAGGCTGTAATTGCTCATAGCCTAAGGTCCAAAGATAAGTTAATCTGCCCCTGCTGCTGACAGTAAATTCTAATTTCCATCCAGGGATAACTGAAGAACCATCTCCTCTCTCAACTAGCTTAGACAGTTAAAACTTCATCACTTTGCTAGCAATAAAAAGGTTGATGCAGGCAGACTTAGCCAGTCAGGGTCAGAATTAGGATTGTGTTATATATTATTTATTAAGTATTTTTTGAACCATATTGCAAATTGAATCTCACATTGATCCAGTGTCTTAATACCAGGAATCCATGATGCGCCTCATGGACATGAACCTCATGCCACCGAAGCTCCTGTACTCCCCAGGCCAGAAGTACCTCATCCTGCCCCTGTAGTGGGGCTGCTCATACATGAGCCAGTGGCCGTCCATCGCGTGGCAGGACATGCAGTTGGACCAGCGGTAACGATCCATGAAGGAGTCGCAGTCATCCGTCATCTCCATCATCTGACCGCCAAAGTTCTCCCTGTCATAGATCCTCATCCTGTACGATCCTCTGTACTGTTTGAAGAACATAGAAACACAATTCAGTTTATTGCAAATTGTTTCAGCAATATCATAAATTAATTCAGAGTATTATGTAATTTATTGGAAATGATTCAGTCTCTGTTACACACAGGCAAAACAATGTTAAATACTTTACCATGGGGATCATGCGGCAGGATCTGAACCAGTCACTCATGCCCATGCTCATGCAGTCGGGGTACTCGCCCCTCTTCACAAAGTACTGGTTCCCCATGTAGTTTGGGCGGTCATAGAGCATGAAGCAGCCGCTATGCACTCTGCAGGAGTAACAGTGGCTCAAGTAGGAACTGAGGTCACCGCAGTCGCTGCTGCACTCATAGGAGCGACCCCCAAAGTTCCTGTCCTCGTAGAAGGTGATCTGAAAGGAATTTATGAATATCAGAACCTAAGTTAAAAAACCTACATTTTCAAATATCATCTTGCTTAAAGATATTTCTACTTTTCTATTTCTACTGCATGATTTGTACACCTGCCTAGCAAAATGCAAACTCCAAAAACATGTTGTGGTTTCAAAAAAAGTTAATTTAGTTTAATTACGTTGCACATTGTTCAAATATTAAACATTCCTTACCCTGCTCATGGTGATAGCTAAACTCACGCTGCTCTCCTCATACTTCAGCTTCTGCCACTTTTATACCTGTCCTCATCCAAAACCTGACACCTTATAATGGAAAGTCCTGATCCAGCACAATGAAACCAAAGCCCATTTTGCACCACTGAATAGCAAAAGGTTACCATGTGACAATATGTGTAGCTGTCGAGCTGATGTCTACACTGTCTGCTTTACATACATGGCAGAAACACATGAGCTGTAGTGTGTGAGTACAATGACTATGTAAAAAGCACATGCTCATTGAATTTGACCACAGAGAAATGTATGTGTTTCAGCTAAAGAAAACAATCAAACCGAAAACATCAGGAGTTTTCACACTGAAGTCAGTGATTCTTGGAGCCGGACAGGTATAAATCTGGCAGGAGATGGTGAGTGGCAACAGGAGACTGAGAGATACCAATCAACAATGAGCAGAGTAAGTGTGTCATCAGATACGAAACCCCTGTTTCAGTGCCTGATTCCAATGCGCACATTTTTTATCTCATATTCATGCTATACTATTTAAAAATGCTGTTCATAATAATAATGAATGTATTTTGGAGTTTATACTTTACTGTACTAATTTAAAATTTATTTGGAAATTACACTGTGAACATCTTTAAAAGTTATTTTAAATTGATGAATTTTAAGCTTAATTTTTTATTTATTGAATTTTGGATATTAAAAGAATTCATAAATTCCTTTCAGATCACCTTCTACGCGGAGAGGAACTTTGGGGGTCGCTCCTATGAGTGCAGCAGCGACTGCGGTGACCTCAGTTCCTACTTGAGCCACTGTTACTCCTGCAGAGTGCATAGCGGCTGCTTCATGCTCTATGACCGCGCAAACTACATGGGGAACCAGTACTTTGTGAAGAGGGGCGAGTACCCCGACTACATGAGCATGGGCATGAGTGACTGGTTCAGATCCTGCCGCATGATCCCCATGGTAAAGTATTTAACATTGTTACTATTAAAGTTTTACCTGCAAAAAGCAGACATAGACTGTCTAATGTTCTATAAATTTCTGAATACATTTATCATGATATTGTTGTGATCATTTACAGTGAACTGAATTCTGTTTCTATGTTCTTCAAACAGTACAGAGGATCGTACAGGATGAGGATCTATGACAGGGAGAACTTTGGTGGTCAGATGACGGAGATGACGGATGACTGCGACTCCTTCATGGATCGTTACCGCTGGTCCAACTGCATGTCCTGCCACGTGATGGACGGCCACTGGCTCATGTATGAGCAGCCCCACTACAGGGGCAGGATGAGGTACTTCTGGCCTGGGGAGTACAGGAGCTTCGATGGCATGAGGTTCATGTCCATGAGGCGCATCATGGATTCCTGGTATTAAGAAATATATGTAGATATTAATTAATATGTCATTATCCTAGTACTGCACAAAATTGAATAAATTAAATATTTTAGTTTGCAACAGAATATGTGTTTTGGTTTTGTTTATTGATTATAACATGGTCTGATTTCCTGCAATGAACATACTGAAGATGTCCCTTGACCTTTTTTAAGACAAGATAAACTTTATTGATCCCAACTGGAAACTCTCGTGCATACTGCAGCAATGTCTGTAAAATGCAGATAAAACAAACATGGAGTGCAATATAGGACAAAGAGTGAAAATAAGTTTTTGCAGACAAATTCAGAAATATACACAGTACACAAACAGAAGATTCTGACAGGAACATTTTGGCCTTCTATTTTATAAAATGCGTACATACTAATTGCAGTCCAATTGTGTTTTATCAGTTTGCTGAACTGACAAATAGATTGATTGGATTGTCTTTAGCTGCATTCACAGTAGTTTCCCATACACATTTGCAAATCATAAAGAAAAAGAATAATAAATTATATCCATCCATTTTCTGAAACTGCTTGTGGAATTTAGGGTCTTACGTGGTCTGGAGCATATGTGCTCAAGGCAGGGAACAACCCAGGATAATGTGCCAACCCATCACAGGGCACAAGGCAGGGAACAACCCAGGATAATGTGCCAACCCATCACAGAGCAGATTCACACACCATTCACTCACACCAGCCATCTCATAACTCCAGTCAGCCTCAACATGTTTTTGCACTGTGGGGGGAAACTGCAGTACCCAGAGGAAACCCCACGACAACACAGGGAGAACATGCAAACTCCACACACATGGAACCCTTGAACTTGAACCAATGTCCCAGAGATGTGAAGTGACAGTGCCAACTACTGCACCACCGTGCCACCCTCATAAATTAAATCATTTAAATCAGTTAAATCATTTTGAGGAATGCAGTGCAATATTTTATTGCTGGCAGGTAATGCAAACAGAGATAAGAGAGAACCAGTTCAGCTAAGCTTTTGATAATAGACAAATTTAAGTGTAACAAAATCATGTCCAAGATCTTTGATGGAAAAAAAAATCTTGCAAAATAATGTGCAAATGAAATTCAGAATGAAACCCAATTCATTTGCTGTACTTACAGACTTATGTCAAATCAAGGCAAAAACCAAACTAAGATTCTTCACTCAGCTGACTGTGAAAGAAAAGGTTTTACAAACCAAGCCATTTTGTCTTTTGACTTGCCAGAGAAAAGGCAGTAATCATGTCAGCTAAGTGGTCAGAAACTTAGCAGCACATGTAGGTGAAAACCATATTAACTACCTCAGATTAGTGCTAGAAAGCTTAATGACATCGGCTTGCTTTGAGTACCCCAGATAGGCAAGGTCTCTACAATCTCTTTGTAAGATGAGCCAAGGTTTACATCTGACCTTAAATGCGTTAGAAATGTGTGGTCTGTGATACAAGATAAGATAAATGTTATGGGCACCTGGGGGAAATTCTTTATGATTATTTTAAAATGCATTTATACTTATTTTATTTAGTACAGTATGGTACATTAATTGGTACATCAGAAACATGTGGTTGTTGAGCAGTTAACTAGACGTAAGTGCAGCTATGAAGACCTGCAGCTATGAAGACCTGCAGCTATGAAGACCTTCTAGTTAATGCCCAGTTACAAGTGTAAGTAGTACAGGAGCAACAGCAAGAATCTAATTAAACAATTCAGTGATGAGAAATTCAACAATTATCACATTCAGTGAACACAGAGAAACATCTGACTAATAGCGGAATTCTGGGATAATACGGGTCTTCAGGTGGAGAAGGAATTTGATGACTGGATGTGGTCCACGTGTGAGAAACATCTGGAGTGACACATCTGGAGTTCTCACATGGCAGAGGAATCTCCAAGTGGTGGTGGCTTGTTGATGTGGAGGCTGAGATGGGATGTAGGTCTTAAGCAGCCTCGTGAAGATGGTTGCCTATTCATTGATGGACCAATAAGTCAGCACCATGGAGCTGAACTTGAAGCGAGTGCCTATAGGGGGCCATTGGAAAGAGACAAGGAGGGATGTAACATGAGAGCATTTAGGCTGATTGAATGCCGCATTTTGAATCTAATTATTATTATTATTATTATTATTATTATTATTAATAATAATAATAATAATAAGAAGAAGAAGAAGAAGAAAAAGTAGTAGAAGAAGAATATTACTGTTCATGTTAGCATTAGTATTACTATTGCTATTATTTTCATGATTATGCTCAAGATAAGAGAGTTTCTTTTGGGGGATCTAGAAAGGGGTTCCAATTTCGTTCCTGGAGGGCACGAAAGTGCAGATTTCCCTGTTCAAACACACCTACTAAATTTTGTAATTAGCTGATTAAGATGTGTTTCAGCAGGGAAACCTACAAACTGTGTTGGATTCTGGTCCTCCAGGACTGAAATTGGAGAGCCTTGGTGTAGAACCACAGCAGAGGAAGATCTACTCCCCCAACACTGTCAACACTATGACATTTGATTGTTTTCTCATTTACAGGAAGTGCACAGATTTGAGTGACCACTAATAAAAAGCCAGAACATCATCATAGTGGGAACACCCATGTTTTTTGTTGTCAGTTTTCACTGTCATTGTGGTCCCTAAATGCCAGCTCTTGTCGACCCAAGAATTAGATTTCATCAATCAACCTTTTCAAAATCTTTACTTTGTGGTTATGTTTGACTAAATGGAGACACATGACTTCCTAATCAATCAATTCTCACTATGCCACTTTTAATATTTAGAAATTAGGGAGGCTACAATGATAAAATTCGTGTGGGGGACGTTGGATCACAAGGTCGAAAAATATGAGGGAAATTGTGTTCCGTATTGGTTCAAAATGGGACTGGCTGGGTTTAACAGAATTTTATACGAGATGGGTGACAACTCTAAGTCTCACATTCCCCAAAAATCTTGACTGTACAACTGCAATAACAGGTGCTTTTTGTGCAATAATAAAATTGAAACAAATA
The DNA here is from genome assembly GCF_048594095.1 of Paramormyrops kingsleyae. Classification (NCBI taxonomy): domain Eukaryota; kingdom Metazoa; phylum Chordata; class Actinopteri; order Osteoglossiformes; family Mormyridae; genus Paramormyrops; species Paramormyrops kingsleyae. The sequence goes on from NC_132812.1 coordinate 10,182,736, forward strand.
CTTAATGCTATTTACGGTATATGCATGCAATTCAAACAACTTTTAAATAGATCCCTCTGCTCCTTAACTTACAGGAGAGCAATGCCTTGTTCACAAACCAAAACGGAATACTAGCAAATAAGTCAGTTTATATTGCGTGATGGCTAAATCTGCATTCTGAATGGTTTGCGTCGAGAATATGCAAGAGTGTGTGAAACTGGAAAGACTGGGAGAGGCACTGCTTCACTGGCTGGGTTTAAAAACTACCCTGTCAACTACTAAATGGAAGGTGATATGAAATACATTAAAGTCTATTGCACTGGTGAGAGAGAACATGTTTTGCTTCACTGAAGTTTGTTTTATCAACCTAAGGGGGGTGCTGTTTTGCACAATACTTTCTCAGATATAATTTGAACTGCCACATTGTGATGATACATTGACATGAAAAAGATATAATATGAACATTATTTTTTTCTTTCTTCTTTTGGTGAGGCACTGCTATAAAACAAGCTAAAACATGCTGGTATGAACATTGATAACCAGGGGTGGATTAATGCACAGGCTGTCCTAGGTTATAACTGAGGGCCCCAGCAAACATCAGGGCCCCACCCCGCCTCAGGGAAAATGGAACTGCTACTTAATTATTGGCGATACCTGAGTGTCCATGCTGGTGTCAGCCAAGGGCCCACAGGTAAGTTAATCTGCCCGTACTGGTAACAGTAAATTCTAATTTCCATCTGGGGATCAATGAAGAACGATTTCCTGTCTCAACTGTCTTAGGCAGCTAAAACTTCATCACTCTGGTGGCAATAAAAACACTGATGGAAGCAGACTTGGCCAGTCAGGGTCAGAATTAGGATTGTGTCATATATATTTTTTATTAAGTAGTTTTTGAATCATATAACAAATTTAAAAACATATTGATTCAATTACTTAATACCAGGAATCCATGATGCGCCTCATGGACATGAACTTCATGCAATCGAAGCTCCTGTACTCCCCAGGCAAGAAGTACCTCATCCTGCCCCTGTAGTGGGGCTGCTCATACATGAGCCAGTGGCCATCCATCACGTGGCAGGACATGCAGTTGGACCAGCGGTAACGATCCATGAAGGAGTCACAGTCATCCGTCATCTCCATCATCTGACCGCCAAAGTTCTCCCTGTCATAGATCCTCATCCTGTACGATCCTCTGTACTGTTTGAAGAACATAGAAACAGAATTCAGTTCACTGCAAATTGTGACAGCAATAGCATCATAAACGTATTCAGAAATTTATAGAGCATTAGACAGTCTATGTCTGCTTTTTGCAGATAAAACTTTAACAGTAACAATGTTAAATACCTTACCATGGGGATCATGCGGCAGGATCTGAACCAGTCACTCATGCCCATGCTCATGCAGTCGGGATACTCGCCCCTCTTCACAAAGTACTGGTTCCCCATGTAGTTTGTGCGGTCATAGAGCATGAAGCAGCCGCTATGCACTCTGCAGGAGTAACAGTGGCTCAAGTAGGAACTGAGGTCACCGCAGTCGCTGCTGCACTCATAGGAGCGACCCCCAAAGTTCCTGTCCTCGTAGAAGGTGATCTGAAAGGAATTTATGAATTCTTTTAACATCCAAAATTCAATAAATTAATCATGAAGCTTAAAATCCATCCATGCATCCATTTTCTATACCTGCTTCTCTTATGCAGGATCGTGGGAGTATACACCAAATTTATTTTACATTAGTACAGCAAAGTTTAAGCTCCAAAATATATTATTATGTAAAGCATTTTTTTTAAGTACAGCATGAATATGGGGTAAGATGTGCACTTCAGGCACTGAAACAGGGGTTTCAAATCTGATGGCACACTTACTCTGCTCATTGCTGATTGGTATCTCTCAGTCTCCTGTTGCCACTCACCATCTCCTGCCAGATTTATACCTGTCCGGCTCCAAGAATCACTGACTTCAGTGTGAAAATTCCTGATGTTTTCGGTTTGATTGTTTTCTTTAGCTGAAACACATACATTTCTCTGTGGTCAATTCAATGAACATGTGCTTTTTACATAGTCATTGTACTCACACACTACAGCTCATGTGTTTCTGCCATGTATGTAAAGCAGACAGTGTAGACGTCAGCTCGACAGCTACACACATTGTCACATGGTAACCTTTTGCTATTCAGTGAAGCAAAATGGGCTTTGGTTTCATTGTGCTGGATCAGGACTTTCCATTATAAGGTGACAGGCTTTGGATGAGGACAGGTATAAAAGTGCCAGAAGCTGAAGTATGAGGAGAGCAGCGTGAGTTTAGCTATCACCATGAGCAGGGTAAGGAATGTTTAATATATGAACAATGTGCAACATAATTAAACTAAATTAACTTTTTTTGAAACCACAACATGTTTTTGGAGTTTGCATTTTGCTAGGCAGGTGTACAAATCATGCAGTAGAAATAGAAAAGTAGAAATATCTTTAAACGAGATGATATTTGAAAATGAAGGTTTTTTTTTAACTTAGGTGCTGATATTCATGAATTCCTTTCAGATCACCTTCTACGAGGACAGGAACTTTGGGGGTCGCTCCTATGACTGCAGCAGCGACTGCGGTGACCTCAGTTCCTACTTGAGCCACTGTTACTCCTGCAGAGTGCATAGCGGCTGCTTCATGCTCTATGACCGCGCAAACTACATGGGGAACCAGTACTTTGTGAAGAGGGGCGAGTACCCTGACTGCATGAGCATGGGCATGAGTGACTGGTTCAGATCCTGCCGAATGATCCCCATGGTAAAGTATTTAACATTGTTTTGCCTGTGTGTAACAGAGACTGAATCATTTCCAATAAATTACATAATACTCTGAATTAATTTATCATGATATTGCTGTGATAATTTACAGTGAACTGAATTCCGTTTCTATGTTCTTCAAACAGTACAGAGGATCGTACAGGATGAGGATCTATGACAGGGAGAACTTTGGTGGTCAGATGATGGAGATGACGGATGACTGCGACTCCTTCATGGATCGTTACCGTTGGTCCAACTGCATGTCCTGCCACGTGATGGACGGCCACTGGCTGATGTATGAGCAGCCCCACTACAGGGGCAGGATGAGGTACTTCTGGCCTGGGGAGTACAGGAACTTCGATGGCATGAGGTTCATGTCCATGAGGCGCATCATGGATTCCTGGTATTAAGAAATATATGTAGATGTATGACATTAATTAACCTGTCATTATCCTAGTACTGCACAAAATTGAATAAATGACATGTTTTTATTTGCAACAGAATATGTATTTTGGTTTTGTTTATTGATTATAACAAATGGTGATATCCTGCAAAAAACATATCAAAGATATGATTTGACTTTTTGAAGATAATAGAAAATGTATTGATCCCAGGGGGACATTTTTGTGCATACAACAGCAATGTTTGTAATGGGCAAACAAACAAACATATAGTGCAAAACAAGATATAGTCTAATTAGTACAGACTTATTCAAAAATATATATGGTTCACAAAAATTCTGAAATTAATATTTTGGTCTTCTATTTTACAAAATGTACACATTCATTGCAGCCCAGTTGTATTTTATCAGTTTGTTAACCCAACAAATAGATTCATTTCATTGTCTACAGCCCCATTCCTAGTAGTTTCCCAAACACATTTGCAAATCACAACGAAAACAATAAAAAATTATGTTGAAGAACACAGTACAGTACTCTATTGTCTTCCAGTAATGTAAATACAGATTTAAAAAGAACCAGTTTGGCGAAGTTTTTGATAATAGACAAATTTAAGTGTAAAATAATCCTGCTGAAGATCATTGTTGATGTACCAAAAAGGTAATGCTTTACATTAAGTGCATCTTCATAATGCATCCATTATGCATTCAGTGTACCTTCATTATGCATTCATAGAACATTGATAAGCAGCATGCAAGTACACCTTTACATCCTAACATCCCTTAACAGCTTTAATATACATTAACAAACATTATATGATTATACAATTATAATGTTTGTTATTATTATGTAATGTTTGTTATTAATGTATATTACAGCTGTTAAGGGATGTTAGAATGTTAAGGTATACAAACATGATGTTTATCAATGTTTTATGAATATTTAATGAATACATTATGAAGGCACACTGAACGTTTTATAAAAGCATTATGAAGGTGCAGTTAATGTAAAGCGTTACCAAAAAAAATGTTTTAATGATTTAAGGTAGTATGGGCAAAATGAATGAATATGAAGTCCATTTAAACTGTGGTACCTTAAATCTGACAAGTTACCCCGATAAGCCAGTAACCCCGCTTCGTAGTACAGGCCTCTGGTTGCTCGGAGTAACACAGACAGGCAAGGTCTCCTAAGTTCTTGGTAAGATTTGCTAAGGTTTACTGCTGACCTTAAATGCTTTAGGAATTTGTGGTCTGAGATACAAGATAAGATAAATGTTACTGGTACCTTGGGGGAAATTCTTTATGATTATTAGAATTATTTTATATCGTATAGGTAAAACATTAAACTGGATTCAGCCCTGTAAGCAGTCCTCCAACTTGCGGGGAAATAAAAATTAGGTTTGGTGTCACACCCTGCTTGTACCGCCCTCATGTGGACCACGCCTACCTTATTAACCCTGTGTGGAATCCTTCCGTTTACCTGCTGTTTTGCATTTCCTGCTTGTAGTCCTGTGTATATTAGTCTGCATTCAAGTCTGCTTCCGCAGGTCTGTCATTGACGTGGTTTTGCTGTGTGCTCCCCTGTCTACCTGTCAGACCTAAATAAAACACCGTTTCATCGTATTCACGGCTCTCTCGTCTGCTTCCCCGCTCGTCCGCACGCAGTCATCACATTTGGTAACTGGATTGGCACTCCAGCCACCATAAATACATCTCACTCAGCTCGAAGGTAGCGGACAGGACTCTTTTCTTGCTCTCCCGGGAAAAGCTCTGCTGCAGCCGCCTACAGTTAGGCTGCATGCATCATGAAGGGGACAGGGGAAAGCCCTCGGGAACCTCATCCCTGGAGGAGCCGATAACACTGAAAAATCAATAGGGTTAGACCTGTTGGGTATTGGAATTAGTGTGGTGCTGAGGCATCAGTCAGGTCCTAAATTGAGGTGACCCATCCAGATAGGCGTGTGGGACATCTTGTCTCTTCAGTGCAATGACCATCTTCCCCTGCTGTCGGAGGGGCTTTGTAAACTCCACATTTCAGTGGCAGCACTCTCTGAGGTACGCAGACCAGCAAGTAGTCAGATTTCTGTAGGCTGGTTCACCTGTTATTGGTTTGGTCACTCTGATGGCTGCCATGCTCAGATCTGTTGCTCTGGTGGTTCGGCTCCTCTCAATAGTGTCCAATGACTCTCCTTTCAATGAGCATATTATGAGGCAGATTAAGGCACTCTTTGGGTTCCCTGTCTGTTGTCTCTGTGTATGCTCTGACCGTGATGAGTGATATTTTGGTGAGAGAGACATTTTTTTCACAACTTTGCATGGTGGTTGATGGGTGCCCTCTGGTCATGGGTAACTTCAACGTGACCACTGGTACTGACAGGGCGGGTTATGTGGACTGTGTCGGTCTCTATGGGTCTGGTGACTCTGGTGACTTTGTGGTAACTTTGCAAAAGTTCAAGGTCTGTGGGTCACTGGATACTGGATGCAGCACCCTGAGCTGCATTTTTGGACTTGGTACTGCAATACTGGTGGTGCAGTAAAGAAGATCAGCCACATCCTCATGGGCAGACACTGGAGGCTCCTATAGAACTGCAGGTCTACACAAGTGCCCACTATCCAAATTCTGACCACAGACTTGTTGTTGCTACCCTGAAGATTCAGCTTTTGGCTATTTATAATCCGCATGATCACCGTTACTACCATGAAAATAATTTTTACACTTTACTTTTATAAATTATTAAAATACTACCATTTTATGAACTGTAGAATGAACAAAACTGCTATAACCAATTATTTTGAACAAACTATCATTACTCAAATGTGCGTATGAATGGTCTTGAGTGTGCTTAGATTCTGTTCTTAGCAAAGAACAAATTCAGATAAGGAAACATTGGTGAATGTCAGAATCTTCATAAAAAAGTGCGTACGTGGGGATTAAGGACAAATTTGTTCGTAAGAACGGTTGGTGAATGAGGCCCAATGAGAAGAGCATTAACAAATCAAATAACTATGAAATAGATCTAATGGATCCTTAACTTATAGTAAAGCGATACCTTGTTCACAAACCAACAAGGAATATTAGCAAAAAAGTCCGTTTATCTGGAGTGATGGCTAAATCCGCGTTCTGAATGGTTAAGCATTTGTCAGTCATCTTTGCATCGAGAATATGCAAGAGTGTGCGTAACTGGAAAGACTGGGAGAAGCACTGCTTCACTGGCTGGGTTTAAAAGCTACTCTGTCAACTACTAAATAGAAGGTGATATGAAATACATTAAAGTCTATTGCACTGGTGAGACAGAACATGTTTTGCTTCACTGAAGTTTGTTTTATCAACAAGGGGGGTGCTGTTTTGCACAATACTTTCTCAGATATAATTTGAACCGTCACATTTTTTGGTATAACATGGAAAAAGTTGCTGGAATGATATATTGACATTAGAAGGATATTTTATGTAATATGAACTTTCCTTTTTTTGAATTTCTTTCTTCTTTTGGTGAGGCACTGCTATAAAACAAGCTAAAACATGCTGGTATGAACATTGATAAGCAGGGGTGGATTAATGCACAGGCTGTCCTAGGTTATAACTGAGGGCCCCAGCAAACATCAGGGCCCCACCCCGCCTCAGGGAAAATGGAACTGTTACTTAATTATTGGCGATACCTGAGTGTCCATGCTGGTGTCAGCCAAGGGCCCACAGGTAAGTTAATCTGCCCGTACTGGTAACAGTAAATTCTAATTTCCATCTGGGGATCAATGAAGAACGATTTCCTGTCTCAACTGTCTTAGGCAGCTAAAACTTCATCACTCTGGTGGTAATAAAAACACTGATGGAAGCAGACTTGGCCAGTCAGGGTCAGAATTAGGATTGTGTCATATATATTTTTTATTAAGTAGTTTTTGAATCATATAACAAATTTAAAAACATATTGATTCAATTACTTAATACCAGGAATCCATGATGCGCCTCATGGACATGAACCTCATGCCATCGAAGTTCCTGTACTCCCCAGGCCAGAAGTACCTCATCCTGCCCCTGTAGTGGGGCTGCTCATACATCAGCCAGTGGCCGTCCATCACGTGGCAGGACATGCAGTTGGACCAACGGTAACGATCCATGAAGGAGTCGCAGTCATCCGTCATCTCCATCATCTGACCGCCAAAGTTCTCCCTGTCATAGATCCTCATCCTGTACGATCCTCTGTACTGTTTGAAGAACATAGAAACACAATTCAGTTCACTGTAAATTATCACAGCAATATCATGATAAACGTATTCAGATTTTGAGTTAATTATTGAAGGTTAGACAGTCTATATCTGCTTTTTGCAGGTAAAACTTTAACAGAAACAGTATTAAATACTTTACCATGGGGATCATGCGGCTGGATCTGAACCAGTCACTCATGCCCATGCTCATGCAGTTGGGGTACTCGCCCCGCTTCACAAAGTACTGGTTCCCCATGTAGTTTGCGCGGTCATAGAGCATGAAGCAGCCACTATGCACTCTGCAGGAGTAACAGTGGCTCAAGTAGGAACTGAGGTCACCGCAGTCGCTGCTGCACTCATAGGAGCGACCCCCAAAGTTCCTGTCCTCGTAGAAGGTGATCTGAAAGGAATTCATGAATATCGGAACTTAAGTTAAAAAACCTAAATATTCAAATGCATTTTCCTTTAAAGATATTTCTGGCCATTAAGTAGCTACTACTTTTACACCTGCACAACAAAATGCAAACTCAAACGTAAAATATGTTGTGTTCCCAACAAAAGCAAATTTAACTAAATTACAGGAATTTAACATTTTTTATATATAAAACATTCCTTACCCTGCTCATGGTGATAGCTAAACTCACGCTGCTCTCCTCATACTTCAGCTTCTGGTACTTTTATACCTGTCCTCATCCAAAAAGCCTGTCACCTTATAATGGAAAGTCCTGATCCAGCAGAATGAAACCAAAGCCCATTTTGCACCACTGAATAGCAAAAGGTTACCATGTGACAATATGTGTAGCTGTCGAGCTGATGTCTACACTGTCTGCTTTACATACATGGCGGAAACACATATTTTCTGTAGTGTAACTACAACGACAATATATAAAAAAGCACATGCTCATTGAATTCACCAGAGAGAAATGCACGTGTTTCAGCTAAAGAAAACAATCAAACCCAAAACTGCACAGAACTGCTGACACATCAGGAGTTCTCACACTGAAGTCAGTGATTCTTGGAGCCGCACAGGTATAAATCCGGCAGGCGAGTGCCAGAAAATGAATTGGTATTCATGATGGTTGTTTTTGTATAGATTATATTGCCAATTTTCATTGCTAGCTTCATTGTTAATTTTGAATATAATGCTAAATTAGTTTGTATTTCGTTGACACTGACATATAATTTGCTAGTGTTACAAATACTTAGTTGTAAAGCACAAACCCATGAACAAATCACAAGTAGCTACTTGAGATAAAAGATGCATCATGATTCATTAAGGATGAACAAACATGAGATCAGTAATTCGCATTATATAGATCAGTGTTATTCATTATTTGTTCCTTCAGTAGTTCCTTCAGTAGTTCAAATAGGTTTACAGAATTAACAGCCATAGCAACAAATATAGTAATTGCCTGACAAAAAAAGATGTGTCACTAATAATGAACAAACAAATGATCAGTACATAACTTAGACTTAGTTTGTGGTTAATTAATACCTAAGTAATTGCATAATACTATATCATTTGTGCCCCATCAAGTGAGGTGTTATAAAAACATTCACTGATAGCTGTGTAAAAATAGTTTTCTATTTGTGGTGCTAATGGTCTATCATTTTGTTGTTTTAGGTATATTTTGTAAAGTAGTTTTAGAGAAAATGTGTTTTTATGGCCATAAAATTTTAAGGATTTTTGGAGATACGTGTTTCTCATTGGATAGTGACGATATCTTATAGCCAAGTAGAGCAGCTCTCCAGCATACGCTCATTGGGCACTTCATAAGGAACACTAGGGTGATACTGAGTATAGCCTCCCTTTGCTCTGAAAATGGCCTCAATTCTTAATGGCATAGATTCCACAAGATGCTGGCAACATTTCTGTGAAATTCTGACCCCGGCTGATATTATTCCATCATGTAATTTCTGCACATTTGTTGTGGCCAAGGAGAGATATAATCCAACAGACTACCCAGTGCTGCCTAAATATATCTGTAATTTGAATCTGGACTTTATTTATTAATGTCATATACAAAGGCCATTCAGAATGCTTTACAGAAAAATAAATAAGGAATAAGGTACAAATAGACATCCATCCATCCATCCATCATCTGCCGCTTGTCCGGGGTTCGGGTTGCGGGGGTAGCAGCTTCAGTAGAGGCACCCAGACCTCCCTCTCCCCAGCTAACCCCACCAGCTCCTCGGGGGGGACACCGAGGCGTTCCCAGGCCAGCCGAGAGATATAATCCCTCCAGCGAGTCCTGGGCCTGCCCCGGGGCCTCCTCCCTGTAGGACATGCACGGAAAACCTCTCCGGGTAGCCGCCCAGGAGGCATCCGCACCAGATGTCCAAACCACCTCAACTGGCTCCTTTCGACGTGAAGAAGCAGCGGTTCTACTCTGAGGCCCTCCCGGATATCCGAACTTCTCACCCTATCCCTAAGGGAGAGCCCAGACACCCTGCGGAGAAACCTCATTTCGGCCGCTTGTATTCGCGATCTCGTTCTTTCGGTCATTACCCATAGCTCATGACCATAGGTGAGGGTAGGGACAAAGATGGACCAATAGATCGAGAGCTTGGCTTTTTGGCTCAGTTCTTTCTTAGCCACGACGGACCGGTTAAGCGCCTGCAGAACTACAGACGCCGCTCCGATCCGTCTATCCAGCTCCCGATCTCGCCTACCCTCACTCGTGAACAAGACCCCGAGATACTTAAACTCCTCCACTTGAGGCAGTATGTCTTCCCCAACCCGAAGAGGGCAAACCACCCGTTTCCGGCTGAGAACCATGGTCTCGGACTTGGAGGTGCTAATCCTCATCCCTGCCGCTTCGCACTCGGCTGCGAACCGCCCCAGTGCCTGCTGGAGATCCCCAGCAGATGAAGCCAGCAGGACGACGTCGTCTGCAAAAAGCAGCGAGGCAATCCTGAGGTCACCAAACTGGACACCCTCGACGCCTTGGCTGCGCCTAGAAATCCTGTCCATGAATATGATAAACAGGACCGATGACAAAGGGCAGCCCTGGCGGAGCCCAACACGCACCTGGAACACGTCCGACTTATTGCCGGCAGTGCGGACCAAGCTTCTGCTCCGTTCGTACAGGGACCGGATCGCCCACAACAGTGGACCCCGGACCCCATACTCTCGAAGCACCCCCCACAGAGCACCTCGGGGAACCCGGTCGTAAGCCTTTTCCAAATCCACAAAACACATGTAGACTGGATAGGCAAACTCCCAGGCCCCCTCCAGTACCCTTGCAAGGGTATAAAGCTGGTCCAGCGCTCCACGACCAGGACGAAAACCGCATTGTTCCTCCTCAATTCGACTATCGATCTCACCCTCCTCTCCAGTACCCCGGAATAGACTTTCCCAGGGAGGCTGAGAAGTGTGATCCCCCTGTAGTTGGAACACACCCTCCGGTCCCCTTTCTTAAATAAGGGGACCACCACCCCGGTCTGCCAATCCAGCGGCACTGTGCCTGACCTTCCCCCTCCTGATACTCCGTATGGTTTGCCAGAACCTTTTTGAGGCCGACCGAAAGTCACTTTCCATGGCCTCACCGAACTCCTCCCACGCCCAGGTTTTTGCTTCTGCGACTGCCCGAGCCGCGTTCCGCCTGGCCCGCCGGTACCCGTCAGCTGCCTCCGGAGACCCCCGGGCTAATAATTCCCGGTAAGCCTCCTTCTTCAGCTTCACGGCCCCCCTCACCTCTGGTGTCCACCATCGGGTACGGGGGTTACCGCCACGACAGGCACCGACCACCCTGCAGCCACAGCTCTGTACAGCCGCTTCCACAATGGAGGTCCGGAACAGTGTCCATTCGGACTCAATGTCCCCTACCTCCCCCGGCATGCAGTCGGAATTCTGCCGGAGGTGCGAGTTAAAGCTCCAGCGAACAGGAGCCTCTGCCAGACGTTCCCAGCAGACAAATAGACATAAAATATGAAATATTAATATTAAAGTGTAAAAAAACAAAACATTTCAAAACAAATTAAAAGTGAGAGGATCTGAGAACTGGAGTAATGCGGGCTCTCTTCTAGATGCTAGGCTTCTAGCACAACTTTTACGAATGAGTTGAAGTTGTTTGATGGTCTTTTGTGGAAGACCCGTCTGGAGACTATTACAATAATCCAATCCACTGGAGATAAATAGATGCATAAGTTTCTCGAGGTCTTTTTTTAGGAAGACAGCCTCTGGTTTTAGCTATATTTTTAATTAAGATGATAAAAGGACACCTTAGCTATGGCTTTGAGGTGGTTGCTGAAGGTCCTTGTCTATTAAAACACCAAGATTTTGCCCTGTAGTCTTTGGAGCCTTAGTGCCCAGAAAAGCATTTAGTTTCAATATTTCAGCTTTGATAACAAAAAACATTATTTCAGTTTTGTCTTTGTTCAATTGGAGGAAATTCTGTTGCAAACAGTCATTTATCATCTTGAGACATAGACACAAAAAATCTACTGGATTGCAGTTATTTGGAGACAGAGCTGAAAAATTCTGGGTATCATCTGCATAACTGTCATGTACGATAGAGGGACGATCCATGTCCAGTGTGGGAGACACTTTATTATGTACATAAACACATAACATTACAAATAAAAGGACCATGAGAGTCCAAACCAAAGACAAGGAGGATCCAAACGAAAATGACTAGGGCTAATCTAAACAAAGGGGAAGAACTATAGTAAACCGTAACCAGTACCGGTCATAACCGATGTGGCACCCTAAGCGAGCATTACCATCGGCACCCCCCCCCCGAAGCAAAGTGAAGTTGGCTGGCAAGTCTGCACCCCCTTAGAAAGTAGTGGCCTAGGTGGCTACCTATGTCGCCACCCAGCCAGTAACAGACCCTAAGCCACATTACATCTTTATAAACACAAAATAAACAGCCAGAGAAATTACTCCTGGGTGCACAAAACACCTCATTCAATGAGCACTTCTCTCAAATGATACATGCTGTTTCCTATACATATAAGACTAATCTATAATGAAAATGTAAAAGCTTAAAAGTACTGTATCAGTTAAAAAGGGGGAAGGAAACAGAAAAGCATTTTATTTGACTATTACAAGTTGCTCACTTGAGACAAACCCAGTAGATGGTTCTTGCAGGAGCAGCAACACACTTAAAAAAATGAGTGTATTTCTGATACACTGATGATTCTGATGATTGTAATTATTCCCCATTCGCAAACACCTGAAAAGTAATTTCAACTCTCCATAGTGAATTTATGTTTGGAGTAACTGGCATTAATTGTAGCTATGTATTGAATTAACAAATGTCAATTTATCCAAAGTACGATAGTAACACTCTGCTCCTTGGACCACAGACAGTATCACAGTAATTACTCTCGATCAGATTATTATCGATGCCGTCAGTATGGGATACAGTAGGGAAGGGGTGCCAGGAAGACCAAAAAATATCTTTTATTTAATAAGATTAGCTTATTTAATAAGCTTTTAATAATCAAGAATTAATAATGAAAAATCAATATAAATAAATATAGTAAAAGTTCCCCCATCCATTTGCATCCTTTGGGGTGCCTATACTGCCTATACCAATGTTGGGTTGAGATTGTGTATATATTATCACTCATGTGTATTCTTATGAATGTATACCTTGTTTTATGTGGCAACTGTGTAAGTGCTTAACAAGTAATTTTCTATCACGTGCAGCAGATGAGCCCACCTCTGCTGTATGTTCTGTTGTTCCTATTTCCACTCCCACTTCCACATCCCATTCTATCCCACTCGAATTGTTGTTCACACCCACAATGTAACCTGATCACCTTAAAGTATAAATAAACCCTCTCGTGGTGCCACACCCTTGTAGCTACACTGCGGTGTGCACCCTTGCAAGTAAAACAGCGTGTGTCTCATACTCTGTGGGCCAGCAGCCGGGGGGGGCTGATCACTCTCTCCGACATAAAACTTGGTCCTTCGAGCCGGATCCATAAACCAGTGATCCGTGAGGATCGGGAATCCTGAGGACATCACCGGGACGCCGAGAGGAGCGACACCGAAGTCTGTACAGCCACTCGTCTAGGACGGGTCGAGAAAGTCCTGGAACGTGAATTCGTGACCAGGCCGGTGGTTAGAACTGCGCTCGACGCCTGGTGATGCCTGACGGACCCCGATCGTCGTGACTGACCCCAGAGGTGAGACGTTTGGTTATATTTCGCCGAAAGGAAATAGTTTGGTTATATTTCGGCGAAAGGAAATAGCCTAAATTGGTTATATTTCGCCGTAAGGAAATAGTCTAAATTGGTTATATTTCGCCGTAAGGAAATAGTCTAAATTGGTTATATTTCGCCGTAAGGAAATAGTTGAATTAGAATTTAATTGACCTGTTAATTGACAAAGGCTAGAGTTGGCCGTAATCAACTGGGTATGAATGTTTGTGTGAATGTAGAGGACTAAGTGATTTATAGAATCCTAGGCTGATTCTACTAGTCCTTTGTTTCTTTGCCTGGGAAGAAAGACGTACTGGCGATTGGGAGATCAAGGACGGGTTTCATCCCTGAAAACTGACACCGCTGCACAGATAGTGTGCAGTAGAAGGCCGTGTTAGTGTCCTCTCCCTAATCTCGTGCCAGAGAATTTCTGCTCAGGACCCTTGTAGTAATAACAATTGACAAGTAAAAGGATGGGGAAGGGGCAAAGTAAACAGCCATCCTTAGAGGGAGATGAAAAGTTTATGGAAGGATATGTGGAAGGAGCAGGGACTATAAGTAACAAAAGGTGGAAAAGAAAACATGGGTTTGGAGGAAGCCTCCATACGCCAGACATTCTTAAGCTACAGAGTGATTTAAAACTAGAAATGTTGCGCACTAAGAATAGCGGAAAGTTGGACAGACGGAAGAAGGAGTATAGAATGTTAGAAAAATGGTTGGAACAAAGTAGGTTAAGAGACGCAACTAGACAGGAAAAGAAAGGTAAAAGGAAAGAAAAGCTTGCGGCCGCAGTACTAGTTACTCCTGATGAGGAAAGTGTAGCAAAGGCCCCACATAGACAAGAAACATCTGCCACTCCCTCGCTGTCGCAGCAGACACCGGGAGTAGCACTAAAAGATAAGCAGATAGCAGCACCTAAAACACTGATAACACATTCTGCTCCATTAGTGTCATTGGCACCAGAATCTCCTTTCCATCCAATGGTGACCCGGAGCAAGGATTCTTCACTGTATCCAGTGAAAGACTTAGAGTCATATAAAACTAAATTTCACCCCAGTAATGAAGACGGGGCATCAACCCCAGAGTTTCAATGTTTCATGGTGGAAGTTGCGAATCCTGATAGGGGGCAGGATGGAACAGGTCCTGAAACAATGTTAGTGTACAGACCCTGGACAGCAGAGGATAGGTCAGCTGCTTTAAAAGGGATACCCCCTGTAGAAGAAGGTGTAGGAGAATTTTGGGAAGCGGTGTTAGAACTTCAAAGCAGCTTCCGCTTAAATGGGAGAGAAATGTTCCAGTGCCTGAGGCAACTGTTTACTCACAAATGGGTCAGAGTTGCAGGAGATTTCACAGGGCATGCGTACGACGGAACACCCCTCCCGCATGATTCAACTGCCCTGAGACACAGCCTAAGGCAGCTAGGAGAAAGAGTCAGAGAAAGATTTACGAGGAGAGCAGATTATGGTAAAATCTCACAATGTAGACAGAAAGAAGGGGAGGAACCAGAAGACTTCCTGGACAGATTGAGACCAGTTTTTAGAAGTAATTCAGGCATTCCCCCAGATGATGATGAGGCCGGAGTATACCAACAACAATTAAAAAGGGCATTTCTTGCCGGTCTAAGGCCTGAACTTAAACGGTATATAGATAAATATTGGGTCCATCAGAATACAGGCTCAGTGCAGCAAGCTATAGAGTACGCCCAGCACGCACAAAAGGCACAGAAACAAAAAGGAGAAGCGACCTTCGCAGCCTCTGGCGATACAATCGCAGTAGTCTATTCAGGCCCCCAGAGCAGGGGAAGTTACAGAGGCCGAGGAGGAAGAGGTAGAGGTCGAGGAAGAGGTGGTAGGTCAGGAAACTCGCCTCAGTATGATAACAACTGCTGGAGGTGTGGGAGACCAGGACATATAGCCAGGCATTGTAGAACTAAGCGCATAGATAATCCAAATTCCACAGAGAATGATCAGTGACGCCAAGCTGAGAAGTTGCAGGCACCACTTTCTCCACCCCCGCTAGGGCCCCCACTAGATAGGGAGGAGGAGGAGGTTGACCTTCAAGCGGTGTGTCAGCTGATAGCGCTTAAACAGCCTGCAGAACTGCCTAGGCGGCGGTTTATTATAAATGAAAAGACATATGATTGTTTGTGTGACATGGGAGTCTGTAGAACAGTATTAACTACAACTCCGCCAAAAGCAACATTCTCTACCTCAACAGTATATGTGAGAACGGCTGGAGGGCAATCTGAGACCCATAAATTAACTAATCCCATAACAATAAAAGATGAAGAGACAGGGACAGAGTGTGAGGTCCAAGTTCTGGTGAGCCCGACATGCCCAGTAAACCTATTAGGAAGAGACCTTATGGTCCAGATGGGCATAAGTGTTATTGCCACACCCATAGGCATGAAAGCAATAATAGACAGGCATGCCTTAGTGGTCCATGGATCGTCAGTTCCGCAGTATTACTGGTCTCTAGACCTAGGCCAAACACCACAAGCTCGGGAATTATTAAGGAAAACTAGAGTAAAGCAGGAAGCAGATAAGGTTCAATTTATGCCCGACGATGGCCTCCATGTGACCATGTGGTACAAACCCACACCTGGCCCTGACTACCGATATGATCGGCAGTTTCACGCTATGGGACCACCCCAGGTCACATTGCAGTATCTGTATGTTAATCCCACAACTGGCTACGCTGCAGCCTCAGTGTTATTGGGTCCCAAACAACAAAATTTATTCAGGGAAAAGGTGCCACATGTGTCATTATCAAAGCCACCCCAGGGCAGATGGCAAGATCTTGGGTATTTTGTGGAAGATGCCTCTTATAGATCTACATATTACCAGCCTGACCCAAATTCAGATTGGAAACATGATAAAAGCACAGGGGTTTGGAGGTTCCCCCTCGGATGGAGAATTAAAGTCACATCTGTAACACATTTAGACGAACCTGAATGACAAGATTTATTATCAGCCGAGGCAACGGAGGACCCTGGATTGAGCCACATTCCTGAGGGATTGTGGTCCAACTCCCCTACGGATGTAGGATAGATTAAAGGGTTCCCTCCTTACAAAGTGACCCTGAGGTCAGATCACCGCCCAGTGGTACGACAGTACCCATTAAAGCCTGAGGCTGAACAAGGCATAGCCCCAGTAGTGCAGGACATGCTGGCATCGGGGATACTGAGGGGGGCGCTAGAGTCCACGTGTAATACCCCTATTTTCCCAGTGCAAAAAGCGAATACGGGTAAATGGAGAATGGTACAGGATCTGAGACCAATCAATGACATCGTGCAACATGCAGCACCAGATGTCCCAAACCCCCATCTCCTACTTAGTTCATTGACACCAGACAAAAAATATTTTTCGGTAGTGGATCTGAGCAATGCGTTCTTCTCAGTACCCCTACATCCAGAGTCACAACATTTGTTTGGTTTTACTTATAGGGGACAAAAGTATACATATACCAGACTTCCACAAGGGTTTTCAGAAAGTCCACATGTGTATACTATGGCCCTCAGGTACTCAATGAGCACATGTCCCACACCAGACCATAGTCAGGTGTTACTATACGTGGACGACATACTGATAGCTTCGGACCCAGAACAACACTGTAAAGAAGCTACACTAATAGTATTAAGGCATTTGTACGAAACTGGTCACAAGGCATCAAAACAGAAATTACAATATTGCCAAACTGAAGTAGTGTACCTAGGACATAAACTTTCTCAGTATGGTCGTTCACTGCTAGAATCTAGGAAAAAGGCAATCCAGGAAGCACCCAAACCACATACGAAGCAACAGATGATGTCCTTTTTAGGGCTCTGCAATTACTGCAGGGAATGGCTTCCAGATTATGCAGCCTTAGTCCAACCTTTACAATCCCTAATATACGGGAAAGACATGGCCCTAAGGAACAAAATTGAGTGGACCAGAGAAGGGGAAGCAGCATTTACAAACCTTAAACTAATGCTGCAAACTAATACCACATTGGCCTTGCCAGACTACCAACAGCCACACTCATGTAAAGCCACAGTAGAGGAACAAACAAGACCAGGACATGATATTTCTCAAACGCCATTATCGAATTCAGTGACTGTGTTTGTTGACGGTTCAGCGTCAAAAGACAGTACTGGGAGAAATAAGGTCGGCTATGCTGTAGTTTTAACTGATAAAGTACTTGAAGCTAATGCACTTCCCCCGACATGTTCAGCCCAAGCAGCAGAATTGTATGCTGTCATCAGAGCATGTGAATTGCATAAAGACAGATCATTGACAATATACACTGACAGTCAATATGTGTTCGGAGCGGTTCACCATCACTCTAGAGTATGGAAAAACAGGGGATTTAAAACATCGCAGGGCACCTCCCTAACACACACGAATTTGTTATTGCGACTATTAGATGCCGTACAGCTACCATCTGCTCTTGCAATATGTAAATGTACAGCCCACCAAACTGATACCACTTTAACTACAGTAGGAAATATTTTCGCTGATGCAAAAGCAAAGGCAGCAGCACAGAAACAACCTATATTGAAAATGACGGATCTCCTACTGATTGACACAGATATACTAAGTGATTCTCAAAAACATGCGCCGCTCTCAGAAGTAAAAGCCTGGATCAAAAGAGGTGCAATTCAGATTAATGATATCTACTATATCGACGATAAGCCCGTACTTCCAAAAAATTTATATAAAACAGCGGCATTGGTGAGCCACGGGAATACCCATGTCTCAACAGGAGGGATGGTACATATAATACATCAACAATTCTATACTATAAATTTTTCTGATTATGCAAAGAATTTTTGTAGATCATGCCTTATCTGTTGTAAGCATAATTCCCAGGGCAACCTGAGACCAAAGAGAGGGCAGTTTCCGGTAGCAGAGCACCCGTTTCAAATTATTCACATGGACTTTATTGAGCTGTCATGGTCACAGGGAAAAAAGTACTGTTTGGTAATAATTGATACGTTCTCGAAGTGGGTTGAAATATATCCAGTTAAACACTGTGATGCGATGACGGTGGCAAAATGTCTGGTAGGCAGTTATTTCCCCACATATGGCATTCCTCAAACCATTAGATCGGATAACGGTACCCATTTTGTAAATCGAACAATGGACCTGTGCTCACAAGCGCTAGGGTTTAAACTAAAGAATCATTGCGCATACCATCCTCAGAGTGCAGGACTAGTGGAAAGAACCAACGGTACCATAAAAACTAGGCTAAGAAAAACAGTGGAAGCAGGGAGGCCATGGCCGGAATGCTTATCTCTGGTAAAACTGTGGATGAGAATTACGCCAACCCCAGCAGGTCTTACGCCGTTCGAAATAGTGCATGGTAGGCCTTTTCCCCTAGCTACAGAGATGAGTGACATAACAAAGGCGCACAGGGAAACAACACTCGCAGACTGGATGAGCAAACTGCTGCGCACTCATGAATTACAAAGACCCAGTAGTCTGCCAGTAAATTCTGCTTCTGTATTACAGGACAACCTCAAACCTGGAGATTGGGTTCTCGTCAAGGTCCTCCTTCGGAAGGACTGGAGCTCTCCCAGGTGGGACGGCCCGTATCAAGTGCTCCTCACGACCCCGACAGCCGTGAAGATAGCGGAGCGACCATCGTGGATTCACAGGAGTCACTGCAAGCTTATTAAACCCCTGCAGGAGCCAGTACAACCGACAGAGTAGCAGTGGAAGTCCGCTACAAAGGCGCGGTAACCAATAGGGTGCCGACGTCTCAACCCGGTGAAGAAACCAACTGATCTGCACTCACTTTTAGAATGGCTGACTGTAAGCGGTTCCTTATACAATGGCTTCTGATCCTCCTGACTGTAGTCGGCGGGTTGCTTTTGTGGACGAGGTCCGCATCGGATAACACTCGCCGCGTCCCCAGGTGGACGCATGATGGCTCCCACCTGAGACCTCTTACAACTGACCACTCACATCCCTATATGCAAAATTACTGGTATCGCTACGTACACGACACAGTTATGAAGTCCAATGTTTCTAACTGTTACATATGCTCACATATGCCCACACATGCGGAAGGTCCCGCAATATTTGCTAAGCCCATGAATAGATCCCAGGCTAAATGTGCTTCTTCGTTTGGAGGGGTTGGATATCAGCATTTTGGTATCACCATTAATGATACGAATCCCTATGCCCCAGGGCTTATTAATGGTACTTGCAGTCTTCTGTTCTGGATAGACTTCAATGTCACTAAATCCACTTCCTCATTTCCATTCTCTGTTTTCATGAACAAGGACCCAGGAACATTTAACCATACAATGTGTTATGACCAGATGTATGGTACACGTCCTTTAGGTAACACCACAAACTGTGACCAAATTGCTGTTTCAGGTGAAGGTGCACCAGTCAACATGTCAGGCCCCAGCAATGGGTCCTATTGGGTACAAGGTGTAGCCTGGTTATGTGGTAGTCGTGCCTACTTTGTGCTGCCACCCAATTGGTATGGGGTTTGCGCGCCCATCTTCATTTCAGATCATACCTTTATTGTATCAACCAGTTCTGTTTCAGGTTCCACTCGCAGACGACGTTCTACCGCACCAGCACTACAGCCACATGACAGCGTCTGGGGAACTGATGTGCCCCCAGAGTTCAAACATTGGTCCACAGACCAGAAGGTTTTATTAGCTCTGTTCCCCTGGGTCGGAGTAGCAAAGAACACTTTACGACTGGAAACCATAGAGTATCGTTTAGGGCTCTTTATTAATAATTCTATTGTGATTAATGAACAACAAAATGCACAATTGGATGTCACGAGGCAGATGGTGGTTCAAAACCGTATGGTGCTCGATATGTTAACGGCGGCCCAAGGAGGTGTTTGTGTTTTATTGAACAATACTTGTTGTACATACATTCCAGACAATGTCCATTCCCCTAATATGACTGAAGCCATGAACTATCTCAGGGATCTGCGGAGAGTCCTAGCCGCGGACTTTCACCCTAGCACATCCTGGATTGATTGGCTATTTCATGGGGGCTGGCTCAGACTACTCAAATTTCTTGCAATAATGGTTATTATATGTTTGATTTTTCTTTGTGTTTTTTCTATTTGTATTGTACCATGTTGTAAAGCTGTGATTAGCAGAATGGTTGTTAATTCTTTTGTTGTAGCATACACTAACCTGAGTCAACAAGGGTTCCTTACTGATGAAGAACATGATGACACCGTTATTTAGTGATGCCGCCCACAGAAAATGTTTAGACAAGATGTGGATGGTGGATGTAGAATACACGGTTCATGATAAACAGGAGGGACTGTTGGGTTGAGATTGTGTATATATTATCACTCATGTGTATTCTTATGAATGTATACCTTGTTTTATGTGGCAACTGTGTAAGTGCTTAACAAGTAATTTTCTATCACGTGCAGCAGACGAGCCCACCTCTGCTGTATGTTCTGTTGTTCCTATTTCCACTCCCACTTCCACATCCCATTCTATCCCACTCGAATTGTTGTTCACACCCACAATGTAACCTGATCACCTTAAAGTATAAATAAACCCTCTCGTGGTGCCACACCCTTGTAGCTACACTGCGGTGTGCACCCTTGCAAGTAAAACAGCGCGTGTCTCATACTCTGTGGGCCAGCAGCCGGGGGGGGCTGATCACTCTCTCCGACAACCAACTAACCCTAAGCCTAACCCTAACCCTAACCCTATACTGCCTATACCACAAGCCAGCCTTGACTGCAACCATAAACTCAAACACTGTTACAGAAAACTTCTACAACCACACTAATGACCTAGCTGGGAATTCAGGCCAGGGCAGACACAGAGATAATGAGGAATGAAGTAAAGACAGGTTTGGATGGTTAACACGTGGAAAACAATGAGGCGATTACGGGACAGCTAGCAACCTCAGCTAGCCAAACTGGAAAGGGACAGACTGACAGGGCAGGTCCTGAAAGTAGCTATGATAAGTTACCTTGCTGTCTCTAAGAGTTTGGCTGAGGGGGAGCATATAAATATTAAATAAGAGGAACCTCAGAATTGATCCTTGAGGAACTCAATAAGTCATGGAGGTACGTTTAGAGTCATAACTGCCTATAATTACAAAATAATCCCTGCTGTCTAGGTACATTTTGAAACATTTAAGGGCTGTACCTGATAGGACTACCCAGTCTTCTAACCTATCATGCAATTTTTTATGGTTAACTGTGTCAAGGGTCACACTGACATAAATATCACTGTGAATAAGAACATCAACATAAAGTTAAGATAATTAACTCAACTCCCTCTGTAACATCCAAGACATAGCTTGTGAAGTGTAATGACAACACAAAAACTCTGCAAAATCATATTGTATCTTTATTATTTTTATTAATATCATTGTCTTCAATCGGTCATTCTCATAACTTCGTCTAATACCAGGAATCCATGATGCGCCTCATGGACATGAACCTCATGCCACCGAAGCTCCTGTACTCCCCAGGCCAGAAGTACCTCATCCTGCCCCTGTAGTGGGGCTGCTCATACATGAGCCAGTGGCCGTCCATCACGTGGCAGGACATGCAGTTGGACCAGCGGTAACGATCCATGAAGGAGTCGCAGTCATCCGTCATCTCCATCATCTGACCGCCAAAGTTCTCCCTGTCATAGATCCTCATCCTGTACGATCCTCTGTACTGTTTGAAGAACATAGAAGCGGAATTCAGTTCACTGCTATTTGCAGAAAGTGATTCATTCTCAATCTGTTATGCACAGGCTAATATGTAACAGTAACAGTGATAAAAACGTTACCATGGGGATCATGCGGCAGGATCTGAACCAGTCACTCATGCCCATGCTCATGCAGTCAGGGTACTCGCCCCTCTTCACAAAGTACTGGTTCCCCATGTAGTTTGGGCGGTCATAGAGCATGAAGCAGCCGCTATGCACTCTGCAGGAGTAACAGTGGCTCAAGTAGGAACTGAGGTCACCGCAGTCGCTGCTGCACTCATAGGAGCGACCCCCAAAGTTCCTGTCTTCGTAGAAGGTGATCTGAAAGGAATTCAACAAATACCAGAACCTGTCAAAAACATAAATCTTGAATTCCTGTTTAAAGAAATTTAATAAAATGACTACTACAGTACATGATTTTTGCACCTGCATAGCAAACTCAAATGCTAAATATGATGTGTCAAAATCCATTGGACAGCTTTTATATATAAAACATTCCTTACCCTGCTCATGGTGATAGCTAAACTCACGCTGCTCTCCTCATACTTCAGCTTCTGGCACTTTTATACCTGTCCTCATCCAAAGCCTGACACCTTATAATGGAAAGTCCTGATCCAGCAGAATGAAACCAAAGCCCATTTTGCACCACTGAATAGCAAAAGGTTACCATGTGACAATATGTGTAGCTGTCGAGCTGATGTCTACACTGTCTGCTTTACATACATGGCAGAAACACATGAGCTGTAGTGTGTGAGTACAATGACTATGTAAAAAGCACATGTTCATTGAATTGACCACAGAGAAATGTATGTGTTTCAGCTAAAGAAAACAATCAAACCGAAAACATCAGGAGTTTTCACACTGAAGTCAGTGATTCTTGGAGCCGGACAGGTATAAATCTGGCAGGAGATGGTGAGTGGCAACAGGAGACTGAGAGATACCAATCAACAATGAGCAGAGTAAGTGTGCCATCAGATACGAAACCCCTGTTTCAGTGCCTGAAGTGCACATCTTACCCCATATTCATGCTGTACTTAAAAAAAATGCTTTACATAATAATATATTTTGGAGCTTAAACTTTGCTGTACTAATGTAAAATAAATTTGGTGTATACTCCCACGATCCTGCATAAGAGAAGCAGGTATAGAAAATGGATGCATGGATGGATTTTAAGCTTCATGATTAATTTATTGAATTTTGGATGTTAAAAGAATTCATAAATTCCTTTCAGATCACCTTCTACGCGGACAGGAACTTTGGGGGTCGCTCCTATGAGTGCAGCAGCGACTGTGGTGACCTCAGTTCCTACTTGAGCCACTGTTACTCCTGCAGAGTGCATAGCGGCTGCTTCATGCTCTATGACCACACAAACTACAGGGGGAACCAGTACTTTGTGAAGAGGGGCGAGTATCCCGACTGCATGAGCATGGGCATGAGTGACTGGTTCAGATCCTGCCGCATGATCCCCATGGTAAAGTATTTAACATTGTTACTGTTAAAGTTTTACCTGCAAAAAGCAGACATAGACTGTCTAATGTTCTATAAACTTCTGACTACGTTTATGATGTTATTGCTGTAATAATTTACAGTGAACTGAATTCCGTTTCTATGTTCTTCAAACAGTACAGAGGATCGTACAGGATGAGGATCTATGACAGGGAGAACTTTGGCGGTCAGATGATGGAGATGACGGATGACTGTGACTCTTTCATGGATCGTTACCGTTGGTCCAACTGCATGTCCTGCCACGCGATGGACGGCCACTGGCTGATGTATGAGCAGCCCCACTACAGGGGCAGGATGAGGTACTTCTGGCCTGGGGAGTACAGGAGCTTCGATGGCATGAAGTTCATGTCCATGAGGCGCATCATGGATTCCTGGTATTAAGAAATTTATGTAGATTAATTAATTAACATGTCGTTATCCTAGTACTGCAAAAAATTGAATAAAAGACTTGTTTTAATTTGCAACAGAATATGTATTTTGGTTTTGTTTATTGATTATAACAAAGGGTGATATCCTGCAAACAACATGTCAAAGATGACCCTTAACTTTTTTTAAATGAGATAAACTTTATTGATCCCACGTGGCAATTCTTGTACATACAGCAGCAATGGTTGTAAAGTGCAGACATAGAACAACATAGCATGATGTAAGACACATAGTGAAAATAAATAAATATAGTGTACACATGCAAATTTAAAAATGTACAGTGTAACCAAACAAGATTCTGAAAGGAATATTTTGGCGTTCTATTTTATAAAATGCAAACATACTAATTGCAGTCCAATTGTGTTTCATCAGTTTGTGAAACTAACAAATAAATTGACTGGATTGTCTATAGCGCCATTCTTAGTAGTTTCCCATGCACATTTGCAAATCCTAACGAAACCAATAAAAATTATCTTGAAGAACACAGTACATTACTCTATTGCCTGTAGGTAATGCAAATACATATTTAGAAAGGACCAGTTCTGTTAAGCTTTTAATAATAGAGTGTACAAATGAGATGAAAACTCCTTTCATTTGCTGTACTTCCAGACTGCTTGTGCCAAATCAAGACTAAGACTGCAAATACTACAGGTTTTACAAAGCAAACCATTGTGTCTTTTGACTTGGCAAAGAAAAGGCAGTAATCATGGCAGCTAAATGCTCGGAAATATAGTAGCACATGTAGGTGAAAACCTCATTAGCTACCTCAGATTAGTGCTAGAAAGCTTAATGACATCTGCGTCTTCCAGAGTAACCCAGACAGGCAAGGTCTCCATAAGCTCTTGGTACTGTAAGATTAGATAAGGTTTACCGCTGACCTTAAATGCTTTAGGAATTTGTGGTCTGAGATGCAAGATAAGATTAATGTTACTGGTACCTGGGGAAGATGGTTATGGGGCTAATGGTCTCTTTTATATTTGTATAATTGTTAGCTGTCTTTAGACCACCATTTTGTATTAATAAGTTGTATTTTAGTACTTGGAGACACAAGTCTGCCTTTCTCTTGGTAACTGAACTGATGCCCTGGCAGGTTAAGCTAATGGTGGGTAGGTCCTCGGGTAGGAGTTCCCAGGGTGGCATCAAATTGGGTCATCTATTCTTCTGAACCCGCCTCCTCAACTTGCCACAAAAGCAAGAATCTAAAAAGACAATTCAAGAATGACAAGAAGCGCAACATTAATAACATTCAGAGAACAAAGAGAAACTTCAGACTAGTAGAGTAATTCTGGGAAAATATGGGACGTGGAGAAGGAATTTGATGACCGGTCCACACATGAGACTCATCTGGAGAGATACTTCTCACGAGGCTAAGGACTCTCCAAGCTGTGGTGGATTGTTGACGTGGAGGCTGAGATGGGATGTAGGTCTTAAGAAGCTTCAAGAACATGGGTGCATAATAAGAATATTACTATCATTACTATTATTTTCACTATCATGCTCAAGATAAGAGACAAGTTTCTTTTGTAGGTTCTACACCGGGGTTCCATGATGGGTGTGTAACAACACATTATGTAACAATAGCACATTGTGTAATAACTCAATAAATTGTAACAAATTGAATGATGATAATAATGATGATAATAAATTTGTAACAGTTTGTGGAGTATTTACATAACGTGGTGTTATTACGTAATGCGTTGTTACATGATGACTGTCACACCAGCAAGCAGAGCGTCAATCAACACAGCTCCGGACAACTAAGGGAATGCCCACACTGTAAAACCGATAAGTTCATTGAACTTAAAAAAATTGCTGAAACTGATTACATCGAACATTTTAACAGACTCCAACTTATTTATTTAACTTACAGAAGGATTCTTTATTAAGTAGCTTTAACTAGATAATTATGTGATAAATTGATTTTTTAAGTTGAAATATCATTCTTTTCAAAGTTATTGTTACAAGGTGTTTTGCCTTCACAGTGCAAATTAAAATTAATTAAAGATAACTTATTTTTTTATTCCCTTCATAATGAAGTGCCTCTCCTGGAGCCGACACCTTATCGTGGTGGAGGGGTTTGCGTGTTCCAATGATCCCAGGAGCTAAGTTGCCCGGGGCTTTATGCCCCTGGTAGGGTCACCCAAGGGAAACAGGTCCTGGGTGAGGAACCAGACGAAGTGCAGCTCATCAGACCTCTTATGATGACAAACAACATACATTCATATTTTTCCTTGCCCGGACACGGGTCACCAGGGCCCCCCCCTGGAGCCAGGCCTGGGGGTGGGGCTTGATGGCGAGCGCCTGGTGGCCAGGCTTGCACCCATGGGGCCTGGTCGGGCACAGCCCGAAGAAGACACATGGGTCCCCCCTCCAATGGGCTCACCACCTGTAGGAGGGGCCATAGGGGTCGGGTGCAGTGTGAGTTGGGCAGTGGCCGAAGGCGGGGACCTTGACGGTCCGATCCTTGGAGGCGGAGGTCGCTGAGCTGGTTAAAAACCATGAGATCCGCCCGGAGTTCCTCAAGGCTCTGGATGTTGCAGGGCTGTCTTGGTTGACACGCATCTGCAGCATCATGTGGACATCGGGGGCGGTGCCTCTGGATTGCCAGACCGGGGTGGTGGTCCTCCTCTTCAAGGAGGGGGTCCGGAGGGTGTGTTCCAACTATAGGTGGATCACACTCCTCAGCCTCCCTGGTAAGGTCTATTCAGGGGTGCTGGAGAGGAGGGTCCGTCAGATAATCAAACCTCGGATTAAGGAGGAGCAGTGTGATTTTTGCACTGGCTGTGGAACAGTGGCCCAGCGGACCAGCTCTATACTCTCAGCAGGGTCCTGGAGGATGCGAGGGAGTTTGCCCAACCAGTCTACATGTGCTTTGTGGACTTGGAGAAGGCATTCGACCGCGTCCCTCGGGGAGTCCTATGAGGAGTGCTCCGGGAGTATGAGGTGCTGGGCTACCATATAAGGGCTGTTCGGTCCCTGTATGACTGGTGTCAGAGCTTGGTCCGCATTGTCGGCAGTTAGACAGACTCGTTTCTGGTGAGGGTTGGACTCCGCCAGGGCTGCCCTTTGTCACCGATTCTGTTCATAACTTTTATGGAGAGAAATTCTAGGCGCAGCCAGGGCGTTGAGGGTGTCCGTTTTGGTGACCTCAGGATTAGGTCTCTGCTTTTTGCAGATGATGTGGTTCTGTTGGTCTCATCAGACCGTGACCATCGGCTCTCACTGGAGCAGTTCGTAGCCAAGTGTGAAGCGGCTGGGATAAAAATCAGCAACTCCAAATCCGAGGTACAAGTCATGGAGGTACGTTTAGAGTCATAACTGCCTATAATTACAAAATAATCCCTGCTGTCTAGGTACAATTTGAAACATTTAAGGGCTGTACCTGATAGGACCACCAAGTGTTCTAACCTATCATGCAATTTTATATGGTTAACTGTGTCAAGGGCCACACTGACATAAATATCACTGTGAATAAGAACATCAACATAAAGTTAAGATAATTAACTCAACTCCCTCTGTAACATCCAAGACATAGTTTGTGAAGTGTAATGACAACACAAAAACTGTGTAAAATCATACTGTATCTTTATTATTTTTATCGATATCATTGCCTTTATTCTGTCATTCTCAGAATTTTGTTTTAATACCAGGAATCCATGATGCGCCTCATGGACATGAACCTCATGCCACCGAAGCTCCTGTACTCCCCAGGCCAGAAGTACCTCATCCTGCCCCTGTAGTGGGGCTGCTCATACATGAGCCAGTGGCCGTCCATCACGTGGCAGGACATGCAGTTGGACCAGCGGTAACGATCCATGAAGGAGTCGCAGTCATCCGTCATCTCCATCATCTGACCGCCAAAGTTCTCCCTGTCATAGATCCTCATCCTGTACGATCCTCTGTACTGTTTGAAGAACATAGAAACGGAATTCAGTTCACTGTAAATTATTACAGCAATAGCATCATAAACGTATTCAGAAGTTTATAGAACATTAGACAGTCTATATCTGCTTTTTGCAGGTAAAACTTTAACAGTAACAATGTTAAATACTTTACCATGGGGATCATGCGGCAGGATCTGAACCAGTCACTCATGCCCATGCTCATGTAGTCGGGGTACTCGCCCCTCTTCACAAAGTACTGGTTCCCCATGTAGTTTGGGCGGTCATAGAGCATGAAGCAGCCGCTATGCACTCTGCAGGAGTAACAGTGGCTCAAGTAGGAACTGAGGTCACCGCAGTCGCTGCTGCACTCATAGGAGCGACCCCCAAAGTTCCTGTCCTCGTAGAAGGTGATCTGAAATCAGATTGTTGCAACTTTTCATTAACTTGGAAGCAAGAGTTAATCTATGAGAGCAAGCTTCTTTCTGAGCTATACTGTTGAGTTATAGCTTATAAATATTCCCACCTCCCCACATTCTGAAGATTACAGCAGACATAAAGTTGGAGTTCAGGTTGGACAGTTGGCACACAGGCATATTTTGGTCACTTACCCTGCTCATCGTCTCAGTGATGTTTGTCCTCCGTTAGATCTGCTGGACACTCGTTCTCTGGCTGCTTTTATATCTGTCCTGAATCTATGGTCTCATTGTCTAAATCCCTGATCCAGCAACAGGACACAGAAGCCCATTCGTGTTACTGTGCGGGCATTAAATGGCACTGTGTACAGTTGCAGAAAGGTACATGTCTGCATTGTATCCTTTGTACAAAAAATCGAGGGAGAATACTGAACAAAGAACTTGACCGAATTTCTATCAGTAAATACTGTAGTACATTACCAGCAACAAGCAAAATACAGCTTGTGGTTACTTGATATATTAAGTATGAGTTCGTTCATGATTATTAAAGACTATGAGTATATTATTTGTGCCTCCTCAAGTAAAGTGCTATCAAAACAAATAATGAAACATCAGCCCTCCAAAGTGTGAAACACATTGCACGAAGTACAAAGAAGGCATTTTTTGCATGGCTGTTATTGTTTATGTAAAACCAGCAATGTAGACATATGTGTTCTCCAG
Organism: Paramormyrops kingsleyae; assembly: GCF_048594095.1. Classification (NCBI taxonomy): domain Eukaryota; kingdom Metazoa; phylum Chordata; class Actinopteri; order Osteoglossiformes; family Mormyridae; genus Paramormyrops; species Paramormyrops kingsleyae. Next base: position 10,211,878 of record NC_132812.1, read on the forward strand.
CCCTCCATGCAATCTGCAGGATAATAAGCCTTTGCCTTTGTAAAGAGCATTATAAACAGGCCTGTGTGGTGTGGTGCTGGGTCAGGATTTTTGACAATGGTGGCAAAAATTCTTTGAGTCATGTTAAGTATAAAAGCAGCGAGAGGTAAAGGCCATCAGCAGAGCTGTTCTGAGGCAAAACAGCCATCACCATGACCATGGGCAGGGTAAGTGACTCAGCTAACACTATATATAGAGATTAAGCTGATTTAAACTTAATTACACTTCAAATACTGATTTGCAAAGCTGGCACTTCTGGAGATCCCAGTGTTTATAGTTTTTTGTTTCAGCCGAATGTTTAAGTTAAGTATGATTCAGGTATCCAACAGATTATTTGTACAACCTAGTAATGTTGCTGGATGTGTTAATGGTAGAGATGGCACCAATCTGCTACCCACTATTGGTATTGGGCCAATAAATGCAAAAAATGCTGGATTGGATATCGGAGTGCGGAGAAAGAAACCAATCCGATTTTCCATCACACAGAATTATGAGAATGCTTGTCGCCTTAGTGCGACATACCGTAAACAGAAGTGAGGGTCACATGATGGCTAGATGCTCAGCAACACTTGTGTTTCGGAGCTGTCATGTCGGCTGAGTAGAAATACAGTTACTGTACTTTACACAAATAGCAACACTGCAAAATGCAGTGTATGTCCGGCTGCTGCTGCTTTTTCTCAGCACAGTAAAATTTATATGAACTAAATCTTCAGACTAATTAAAAGTTGTATCTGTGCCCTGTTGTAAATTTTGTACTGCATTCTTATGTGTACTTTTTGACTAGGAATGGTTAGTTGGGGTATGCCGCAATATTTTTAGGATTGATTTCTTTATTATATTTAATTTGGCAACAGATTGCACAGTTTGCACTTTAAGAAACATTTCTGTTCATTGTTCATTATTCTGTTCAAGTTGGCACTGAATAAAACAAAGAAGCAGATTGTGTAAGTCATGTTAGTCATGGATTTTTTCATATAGCAAAGTGGCATAGCTTTTGTTTGAGCAACACGGGCATTATATTTTTCAATTCTTAGTATATACAAATAATGCAGCTACAACACTAAATGCAGATTGTTTGCCATGATATTGAAATGTATTGATACAAATATTTCATTTAATAGTACTTGATAAAGGGGAAAATATATTGGATTTGTATTGGCAGATACTCAAAATTTTAATATTGATATTGGACTAGAAAAAATGATATTGCACCATCTCTAGTTTATAGTAATAATAAAGTTTCTTCATCAATTTATGACTGTGAAGCTTTAGGTTGAAAAAAGGCTAAAATTCACAGTTACTTGCTTGTGTGGTTTGTGTCATGTTTAAAGTAATCCTTATTTAATTTCAGATCACCTTCTACGAGGACAGGAACTTTGGGGGTCGCTCCTATGAGTGCAGCAGCGACTGCGGTGACCTCAGTTCCTACTTGAGCCACTGTTACTCCTGCAGAGTGCATAGTGGCTGCTTCATGCTCTATGACCGCCCAAACTACATGGGGAACCAGTACTTTGTGAAGAGGGGCGAGTATTCCGACTACATGAGTATGGGCATGAGTGACTGGTTCAGATCCTGCCGCATGATCCCCATGGTAAAGTATTTAGCATTGTTACTATTAAAATTCTACCTGATAAAAGGACATATAGATATCTAACGTTCAATAAATTAACTCATATTCTGAATAAGATTATTATGATATTGCTGTCACAATTTGCAGTGAACTGAATTCTGTTTCTATGTTCTTCAAACAGTACAGAGGATCGTACAGGATGAGGATCTATGACAGGGAGAACTTTGGTGGTCAGATGATGGAGATGACGGATGACTGCGACTCCTTCATGGATCGTTACCGCTGGTCCAACTGCATGTCCTGCCACGTGATGGACGGCCACTGGCTGATGTATGAGCAGCCCCACTACAGGGGCAGGATGAGGTACTTCTGGCCTGGGGAGTACAGGAACTTCGGTGGCATGAGGTTCATGTCCATGAGGCGCATCATGGATTCCTGGTATTAAGAAATATTAGGTAAAAAAATGTAAAAACAAATCGTACCAGAGAAATTAAAATTTAAATTTGAATTTTGTTACCATGTATGTTGTGTTTATTCATGTCATAGTATGAGTAACATTAAAAGACGGTGGGATGTGGCCAGGGGCCATAAAGGCCGGGAAAGTAAGGACAGGGGCCCTAAAGAATTTGAAACATATATGGACTGGTCTCAGTTGGGGGCTAAATATGATATGTTTTCATGGGGGCCAAAATTTCTAGCATCACCCCAGGATGTGGCAGTCCGCCAGGAACCCACAGTGCACCAGTCGGGGGCGATCAGCACCACACACGTGTGGTAACCATGGCTACTTCACAGTCAGCTGCCAATTCCTTGACATTATCAAACCATTCTTAATGATATTATCAAACTACCCACTCCAACAAAGGACAGACCCCATGTCCATTACACTCTAAAGCAGAGCATATCTGATACAAACTGATCTGATGGTCATGGCTGCATCTCAGCTCCTCTTACCAACAGCGAAGCTAGAAATCATGGCGCGGACGGGATGGCAGAAAAATCAGGTGGGCCTGTCCCATAATAATTCAGCTGGTGGCAAAATCACACTACAGACTCAACTACATATTTTTTATTTATCGGTTTTTCAATGACTTGAGGCATTCCTAATATCAAACGAAAAGAAAAATCGATTTGCGTCTCAGCAGCACATTTCCTCTGATGGAGCTAACCACGCACACACATACCTGTCAGACACATTGGTTTTATTGTGCTGTAATGCTCAGTGTATGCCGAATGGGTGGGCCGGAGTAAGCCTCCTACCACAGTCCATGCCAGTTCTGAGTCTAGATTGTTGCACATGACCTTCACATTGCATCTCTATATTAATTCTGCATCTGTGGAGGCCAGCCAGCCTGCAAGACTTGCAGTTTCTTCCAGGCGCTTTTGTGAAAATGCCATATTATGTTTCAGCTCCTTCCTGCCACCAGTACACAGGAGAGCAGAAGGGTACGACCTGGTGGCAGCTGACCAGTCGCTTACTAAACCCAGGCCCCCAGCCAACCATAGAGTCAATGTGACAATGACATTTCAGCAGGATGTAGTGTCGCGCAGAGTCATCTGCCTCAGTCACCAACCGGTGATCATCAGCTGCATCTGTTCAGCCCCAGTTGTTGTCGTCCATGATAAGCCACATTTTAATATAGTGATTGCAATTGCAATAGCCATAGCAATAATGTAATTTCATAGAAAGAATTATCCTTTACTTTCTTCAGAGCAATATTTTTTAAATGTTCTATCACCTTCTGTATTTAGTTATTTATTTTCCAATACTTATGTAAATCATTCAAACACACTTGCTTGGAAAAAGTGCTGTACTAATGTTAACATAATGATTATTTAAAGTCTGTATAATTTGCCAGTTTAAGGAGTCGATAGATTTGTCACTTTTCCTAGCATAAACTAACAGAAATATGGACTTGAATGACATGTCAGCAGAAGCTGTGTATAATGTGGATAAACAGACCATGAATATCACAGGTGACATACAAGTGCATGTAATGCAGAAGTTAAAAGATTACGGGCTTATGAAGGAGTGAGAGGCTAAGGATTTGGTAGAAAGAGTGAGGTCAGGTTAGAAAAAGTATGATAATCTCTGAATAAGGGAGTGGACAAATGGGTTGAACTGCAATCAGAAATACATCTGTGTCCAACCAGATGCAAGGAGAAGGAGAATGCAGGATGCTGATTGGCTGACCTGGGTGATCTGCCGGCCCCTTTTCAGTACATCTCCACCTCTGCTTTTACAATTCTCAGAATATGATAACACTTCCATTACTTCTATTAGAAAATGGCACAAAATAATAAGCAAAAGCATTTCAAACCTTCAGCAGTATAGTGACTGATCCTAACATTACTCACACTCCTATTCCCATACAGCAGTATGTCCAAACCCTGCTCCAGGCTGCCCAGACTGTGTTTTTGTCAGATTGATTAGGATTGACTGCACATGGCACAATGCAAATCACATGACAGAATGCCGATCATAACCGAATACTCGGTTTTCTTCCACATTTTTGTCGAATGTGACTTTTTCCTTTTGGAAAGTGAAATGAAAATTTAAAAGTGACTCCAAGGCATGACGCTAGGTGGCGACGGCGCTCTATTCCTCAGTGAGCACACAAAAAAGAGCGCAAGCTCACTTGTCAGGCATTCTCTAACCGAAACCAGACTTGGCCAAAAGCGATCATTAAAATGAAAAGGGTGTTTTATGTTCTTGCTTGAATAATCGCAAATACAATAGCGACATTCATAGTTGCACGCAGGGGAATTTCTAGTTATTGAAAAGATCAGGGGCTAAGTCAAGTTTACCTGGGGCTTTACATTTCTTTTCAAGGACGGAAGATTGGCACCAGGGCTATAATACTCAGGGCGAAGCTTAAAATATTCGGGGGCTATAGCCCCGAGTGATCGCACCTAACGGCGTCCATGGTGGCACGCAAAAAAGAGCATCCAAAAAAGAAGTGTTCTTATGTAGTTTTCATGGGACATAAAATGATCAGGTTAGAAATGGCCCCTGCAGACATGTGAGGCTCAGATTGAGATCTCTACAGACAAAAATTGCCCAGACCTGCACTATACCAATAAGGTTAATTTTTAATAACATCTTCAACCCATAAAATCAGACTAAATTAAGGTTATTATATGGCCGTGTATGTGTATGATTTTAATAGTCCTAATTTTAATAAGCCTTCCGAACAGTATTACTATTTATTTGTGAATTGATTGATTAATTGTTGATCGCTATAATTAAATAATAATTTAAGATATGAACACGTGACCTCGGTTTAGCATATGAATTTTGTTCCTCTTCGGTCGCAGTAATAATAGCTGTAGGTTAAAAAAAAGAAGAAAAAACTACGTTATTTATCATACAACGAGTGCCAATCGAAACCTCCGGCACTCCAGTGGAGCGTCTAAGGGCGCCCCTTTGTCTCAGATGGTGCCCTACTTGCTCCTTGTGGCACCGTAGATGGTTGCCCATGTTGCCTAATGACTTGCATACAATTACTAAACCAATATCAAATGGCGATTCTAGGATTTCACCCTTAGGGGAGGTCAGCCCTCAGTAGGGCTGCCGCTTAATATGAAGAAATATGAGACACCACCCCCGCTTCACGTCCCCGACGATAAATTTAGCGTGGCGCGCGCGCGGGGGGGGGGGGGGTGTCCCCACAATACCCACAATAAGATTTGGACAAGATGCTTAGGAAGACTGCTACATGGATATGAATTACTTTTCAGGGGAACTGAGACAAAAGTTCTGTAATACCCTAGACGAATACCCTAACTCTAAAATTCAGGGAGTCCAGCAATTTACAGGGGGCATACATAAAATTGTGATTTATTAATTTTTTTTGGGGGGGGGGGTGTAAGGGGCCCAAAGTCACATTTTGTCAGTCGGCCCAGAATTTCTAGCTATACCCCTGCTAGTATTTAATTTTATTTTAAGTAGCAGACACTTCTGCCCAAAGCAATGCAGAAGTGAGTCAAACAGCACAAATATATGGTGGTGGGGGAATTTAACAGAGGCACAGAAAAGGAATCGATATTAGACTGATTACCATTTTTAATCAATCAGGTTGCTGTAAACGAGATTGAATATGAAAGAAGTTAGCAGCATGTGCAAAAAAGTCGTTCATCAGTGAGGTTGAACCATTTGTCATTTGGCACTTCTCTCTGTTTGGGGATTACACCCCCAGGCCATCTGAAGGAGCACCATCTGCCATTCAGCATTATGATAATGATTATCCAGCACACTGCACTCTGCACCTTATGGGCACTTGCACCTTTTTATCCTGGACTGATAAGCAGAAGCCACGTTACGCTGCACATTTCTTTTTCCATACAATATTTATACGCAAGTATATATTCATATATAATGTATATTTACTGGAGCAGCCACTTTATAATGCACATCCCATTCTTATACCCATATGTAGCCTATATTTTAAATTTTTATGTATATCTATGCATGTGTATATATTTTACATTAGTAACTACTTTATTTTTGTCTTTGCTTTATTGTTTTTATCTGCCGTAGATATGTATATTTTATATGCTATCTACTGTGCTATTGTTTCTATTTTACTTTTTGCAGAATCGGGACTGTACAAAATAAGAACTTCATTGTGTGTCTGTCTCTGCTTCTCATCCCAGGCTATTCCATTTACTGCTACATGGACACTATAATATATAGACCACATATACGCATTGAGTTTAATAACAACTACGATGTGTATAACTTATAACTCCAAGGACAGGGCATGGTCCACGAAGAGTAAAAGTGGCGTTCAACAGATGTAGGAGTCAGCCTGCATGTCCGCCCCTCGAGTGCCGCTGCAGCTCGCGCAAATGCGCTGTTTACGAACCAGCGCGCGGGCGAATTTACGAAACGTATTACGGCAAGGTAATTTATTATTTGTTTCTTTGTTGCCATTAAGAAACCAAGTTCTATAAAAGTATGGCAGGGGAAGCTTATTAATAGCTATAAAGACAGCGCTATCTGATAGGCTGGTGAAAAGCTGTTACAAGCTCTGACGCAGACTCATTAATATTCACAAATAAGCGCTACCCAGTAGGCCGCTTTGACCGAGGCTAATAATATTACTATTTATTTAGCTAGCTAGTTAGATACCTCATAGCTAGCAAAAAGAAGACTTTTTGTGCGAAAAAATAGGGGCGTTTCCCAAAAGCGTCGTAGCCCAAAGAACATCACTTGGCAATCAGGTAGTGCTTCTTTTATGAATGTTAATTAATACATTCATAATCCTTACTTACGTTTCGGAAAATCACGACCGCCACAGATTCACGAAACGGCATAGAAATAAGTTTACGGAGGTCTCCCCCGCCTCCCCCCGCGCGCGCGCGCGCGCCGCAGGAGCATGCGCACGAGCGCGCGCAGGGGCACTGGTTACGGACCGGCACATATTTACCAAGCGACAAAACAAACGGCAGTCGTGTAAGTTTCAGGGCGCGATTCCAGGACGCGTGAAATATGTTATTGGTTTCTGGGTCTCTGAAGGCTAAAATACGTGAAGCTGGTTTTTTTTCCTCTAGTGCGACGGGAAGCACTTTCGATCGCAATATCGACTCTTCATTTTTAGCATAAACCTCGGTCAGGGCAGGGTGAGTACCTATTAGAAAATATGGTGACTGATAAATTATTTACGTTAAATTAATTGTAGCTACCAAATAGACGTATGATCAGAAACAAACCGGTTTGTTAACTGAATACGTTGATTTATTGCCATCGGTGATTAAAATCAGACAAAGTACGTGGAAAGATTAGTGGGGGAATATATTAACGTTTGATCTAGTGTCCTATTTTGGTCAAGCGATTTCAGGAGCTTTTCGCGGAGCTCAGATCTTCTATCTGCTTAACACGGTAACTCTCATTAGATGTGAGAAGGGTGGGAGTGGTTCATCTATCAGGTCGCAGTGTTACCTATGCGTCCTTTAATTTCTCCCTGCTCTGTAATAGGGGTCCCCAACCTTTTGTTGTCCGCAGACCGGTTTAGGTCGTACCAAAAATTCGCGGACCATATAACATGGATTAGGGGTTGCCATTTCCAAAATAAACAAGCAATGTGGATGATTAATGTACGAATATATTCGAATGGGGGAGGGGGGACTGGCAATACAATGTATCAATGAGTGGGAGAGATTTTATAAGTTTTACCGTTTCCCTTACCCTGTAACATGAAAACGTTCTGTCCCAAACACAATTACTTTTGTAGGAATCGTTTAAAATACATGCGTGGCTTTATGTGCACTGTCGACTTGTCGGGTAGTAAACAGTCTCTTGATCTTTGCTTGTAGGGTCCATCTCTACAGAAGAGCATTTACCCAGTTATGGCAAATGGTGAGTACAGAAAACACACATTCTTCTCACACGCATGCAGTGCCCGTACAAAATTCATAGGGTGCTGCGACTGGGACATTAATATTGTGTTTCTGGTGTATTTTTTGCATTGGCATTTTATTTCGTTGTGTTTGAAAGCTTGTGACTTGCTGGCCTTCCCCTCTTTAAAGCATTGGAAGTCTCCACCTTTCTCATCTAAATTCATGTTACATTTCATCCTGAATCTATCCTGCCAGCTTTGGATCAGAGCTCTAGTCTGCTTTCCACAACGTTCACAAGTTTATGATCCATCCTTGGCAATGTTATCCTGCAACTTTTGTTAAGTTAGTGAGAACATTACACTCACATTCACAATACCTAATACACAAACAAACACTATATACCTTTTTAATTTGACATTGAAATTCAGTTGATCCTTGTTTTAATTTGCTGTAGATTTGTAAATGATTAGGAATGTAAGTAATGTTTCAAATTATTCACCAGTTGTTGTCTTGTGGTCTTACCGTTACATTTAAAGTTCTTTACCTATTCATCTTCCTGCCTGGAACCTATTCCAGGCAGCACTGGGCACAACGCTGGGGTACACTCCTGCAGTATGCCAATCCATCACAGAGTATACACACACACACATACATACACACACAGTCACACTGTGGATAATTTTGAGATGTCTTTTAACTGGTCACCTATGATACTCTAATGCTCCATGCCATTCATGAAGTCTTCATTTTGCTGTCATTTGCCAAGAGCAAAATGCAGATTCCAGACAGAATATGTTAAGCCATTAAATGCATGACAGTCCTGTAAAGACGCAATGACATATTTTTTATACTGTGGATGATTGCAAATATGGTGTGATTTCGTCTGTTATTCGAAAATTAGTGTGCCTGCTGTAACTTTCATTGACTGATAATTGTGTATGTTTGAATTACGCTGATGGAGGAACGTGGGTGTAAAAGAAGGGAAACGATAGCTGATTCAGCCAGTGTGATGAAAATGGAAAACTGAAAGTCTGATGCCGTGATTCTGACTCATAACTTGTAAAAAATTGTGATACACTGTGACTTGTGGAAGAACATGATGTGGCCTCATACACTGTATTTCAGCATATCCTTTAGGAAATACGCATACGTGTATTTAGCTCACGCTACAAGTGAGGATCAGAGAGCAGGATCAGGCAGCTTCCCTGGAGGAATTGGGGTTGAGGGCTTTGCTCAACGGCCCAATAGTGAAAACAGTCTGCAAGTCATGAGATTTGAACCAACGACCTTCCAATCATGGTCCCCGACCTACAGAGCTACACTACAATCACAGGCAGACCATTTCCACCAGTCCTTCAAATAGTCAAGTGCTTTTCCTTTTCTATTCTTAATTCTGTTTTCTTGATCTCGCCCAGATCCTTGTTTTTATTAGGATCTAGCAGAAAAACAGTTTTACAGTATGACCCCCATACTAAGAAAATATTTGGGCGGTGATAGACAGATGTATCTGTTGTATCAGAGGGAATTACTGAAATGCTTTTGACATTGGATATATGTTGTTATACTCTTGCCTAAGTGACCTCTTCATGACCATGGAAAACTCAGCAGTGTACAGCTGTTTCTCCCTAACAGGAACAGGGCTAAAACCAGTGACAGCCATTTCATCCTGTCTAGCTTCTCACAGCTAAAAGCTGACTGTGTGTGTCTCTTCCCCCGCCTGTATGTACTGCTCTCATTTGAGTGATCCAGCACCTTTTTCATCCGATTGCTCTGCACAGTTCCATCTATCACTTCATTCCCTCACTGCAACCAAAACACACACATCCTTTGCTTAATGCGTGTGACTCTGGACTAGCATGCAGCATAGATTACCTGGTTGTGAAACCTTAACCCTGAAACACTCACAGGCAGCAGATCACCATTTGTGGCCCATATCTTTTTTTGGTTGTTTGAAGGTGTGTGTATATAAATTCACCTCCAATTAAAATTGAACTGTGGGTTTCATTTCCTGTAAAGTCCTTTAGCATTACTATAGAATAACCGTGTGTTTGTACATCACTAGCACTGATGAATGTTGCTGTTGACCTCAAAGGCTCTAGGGCTTTTTATTCTCTGGATGTAATTTGCATACGTCTACTTGGCATTTTTGCTCAGCTGGACATATAATGCAGTCCTTGTCAACGTGCTCATGTGTGCAATCCCACAGAGCAGAGAGACAGTTCGTCTCTGTTTGCTGTTCCGAGGCCCTCAGCTTTAATGTATGCAGATATTTGGCACATTTTGTTATTGTGGCTATTTTTCTAGGCAACAGTGTACTGTTTGATTGGTTATTGATATTTTTGGTCAGACCAATAGTTATCGGTAACTGAGAATTAAATTTAAATATCTGGTTTTCAAAGCAAACTGTGTGTATTTTAGCATTGTATTACATTAAATTTTCATATCTGGCTGATGCTATCCAAAGCGATGTAGAAGCAAGGCATTTAGTACACTGCAACTAGTCAAGCGGTCAACTATGCGTAAGTGCTGCTGGACTGATCATCCAATTAGTGCTCAAGTACAAATTTAAGCAGTATTAGGGCAGGAGCTAGGCTGGTGGAACTCACCCAGGAGGCTGTGGCCCACTAGGGGGCCTCAGCGAGGATCGAGGTGGGCAGCGCAATTTATTTGAGAAGCATAGAGAAAAATATGACATTGCTAAAGCTAGGACTGGGTGTTAGTCTACATTGAATTTTTACGGTATATTGATATTTCTTTCAAAGCAAGATGACACAATTCCATTTATAAGAGTATACTTTAATTGTGTGTAAAAGTTACGGCTTTATTAAACATTTTTTAATAGAAACCAATAGTATTCCTTTATGGTTGCAAACAGCACGAGAGTTTTGGTTGTGATATTGCACAGAATCCCAGAATTCATAGCTAAAATCAAACCATTCAGTTAGCAGCATCTCATAGGGAAGGTGATACCAAGGTGTTACTTGGTTCTTTTAATTTTACAACATTGTTAAATATCGTAATTTGCAGTTTTTTTTTACAACCCCTTTTTCCAAAACGCATGACACTGTGTACATTGTAAATGATTTACAAATCATAAACCCATATTTAATTGAAAATGGAACAAAGACAACATATCAAATGTTGAAACTGAGAAATTTTATTGATTTATGAGAATCATATGCTCAATTTGAATTTGGTGTCAGCAGCAGGGGTATATTTACCGCCGTGTGGCATCACCTTTTCTTTTAACAACACTCTGTAAATGCTGAGAACTGAGGAGATCAGTTGCTGGAGTTTTGAAAGTGAAATGTTGTCCAATTCTTGCCTGGTTATAGGATTTCAACTGCTCAACAGTAGGGTCGTCTTTGTCATAGTTTTCATTTCATGATGCTCCAAGTGTTTTCAATGGCTGACAGGTCTGGACTGCAGGCAGGCCAGTCTAGCACCTGGACTCTTCCACTACGGAGCCATGCTGTTGTAATATCCGCAGAATGCAGTTTGCCATTGTCTTGCTGAAATGTATAAGTCCTTCTCTGAAAAAGCTGTCTGGATGGCAGCATATGTTGCTCCAAAACCTGTATATATTGTTCAGCATTAATGGCGCCTTCCCACATGTGTAAGCTTACCCAAGCCATAGGTACTAGTGCACCCCCATACCATCATAAATCCTTGCTTTTGTACTGTCTGCTGATAATAAGCTGGATGATCCTTCTCCTCTTTAGCCTGAAGGATGTGGCATCCATGATTTCTAAAGAGAATTGAAAGAATTTTGATTTGTCAGACCACAGGGCAGTTTTCCATTTTGCTTCAGTCCATCTTAAATCAGCATAGAGTATAAATCAGCCTTTACAATTGTCTGGACTCGAAGCTGGGCTTCATCCTGAGACCAAAAAGCCAGGTCTTCCTGATGTTTTACAAGCTAAATCTGCAAGATTGGGAGACCGCTGTTCTATGCTCAGCAACGACCTGCTAGTCATCATTCATTACCCCCAGGTTCCTAGCAGACCTTGATGGTGACAGTGTGGACAATCCAAGCAGAACAGTGATGTCATGATGGATGGTAGGGCTGCAGGGAAGACAAGAAGCTTGGAGAGGTTAAACTGGAGGTGATGGTCTCTTGTCCAGGCTGTAATGTCAACCAGGCATGCAGATATCTGAGCAGAGACCGTGGCGTCATCAGTAGAGAAGGTCAAATAGATTGGAATGTCATTGGCATAGTGGTAGGAGAAGCCATGAGATCTTGACCGAGAGAGGTAATGTAAAGCGAGATGAGAGGGCTGAGGACAGAGCTGTGGGGAACACTGGTTGTTACCTGATGAGATTTTGACACTTTTGCACCCTATGCCACTTGGTTGGATCTCTCTCACAGGTATGTGTCAAACCAGATCACATTCCCTGTGATGCCAAATGCAGAAAGGGTGACCAGGAGAATTTGGTTATTAACTGTGTGAAAAGGTGCAGAGTAGTCTAGCAAGATCAGGACAGATGACCAAGATGCAGTTTTTCCGGCTTTGGGTGTCCGTGAGAGGGCAGGATCAGTCGAGTGTCCAGGTCTGGAACCAGACTAAAGACGTCTCAGGAAGTTGTTTTGTGAGATATTCAGAGATTTGGCTGAGGACAGCACATTCAAGAGTTTAAGAGCTTATCAGCCATCCATCAAACTTGATATTGTTTTTTTCAGGTGAATGCGGTAGGTTATTTAATCATTTCTATAGTCTTTCATTTTAAAAACTGCTGTTCAGCAGTTTGTCTTGAGAAAATGCGCAAACGCACATAAGTGGAGCCTAAGTGAACTGTTTACAAGAGAATCATTTTACACACACTTACGTGCACTCAGACATAATTCTCTGGAGGACAGAAAATTTTGGGTGGGGTAATCAGTCATTGTTGCTCACTCCACAAGGAACTGAGAGCTTCTGGGAAGCAGAAGTGAAATTATTTTTAACTGCAAATAGTGTTTAAAGCTAACATCTAGTTAGTTTAAGGTATGACAGAAAAACATTATTGATAATTCTTATGATTCCTAAAACCTATCGTTAAAACAAAATCAACAATTAAATGCTAGGGTTCAGCTGTTTATCAATTAATACAATCTAGAACGTCAATCGGATTATGTATTTCTGTGTTTTCTTTTTTTAACCAAAACATGACCCAGTAGTTGTATTTGTAAATCTGGCATAATCCATGTTTCCAACTCTGGCAACAAAAGAGCTCAGGGAATAACAAGGATGCATGTAAAAATCCTGTCAGCGATCAGTACAAGGCAGTGTCTTATTTACTGAAGTATACTCTAATTCAGTCGGGTGGAAAGATGGAAAAGTAGTTAGGTTTAACCATTCGCTTAAATTTGTTCTGAAAATTTGGTACTTGTCATACTAATAGTTAATATAGAATAACCAGACTGCTGTTTTGGACAGGAAATGAAACAGATTTTTAAATCAAAACGAGAATTTATATTGGTTGTAGTAATTGAATCTGACTTTAAAAACATTCTTTTCGATTGGTCCTCACCATGGAAGCTGTCTGTGATTGGTTCGCAGTGTTCCTGTCAGCAGAGACAGCCAATGGCTTGCTCCGGAGGCTGCCCAGGGCTAACAGTCTGCTGGAGGAGATTAAGCAGGGCAACATCCAGAGGGAATGCAGAGAGGAGATCTGCTCCTACGAGGAGGCGCGGGAGGCCTTTGAGAACGATGACAAAACCGTGAGTGTTCCTCACACGCCTGTGTGCACGTGCTCCACCCAACCGTGTGACACACCCGCAGCCTTTGTGCCCTAACCTGCATGCGTGCATGCACCTACATGCAGACACAAGATGTGGACTTACAGGTAATACACATACACTGCCCTGTTTGCTGGTCTATGGAGGGAAGGTACCACAGAGGCAGCTGGACCATAAGAAATTCATGAACCTACCAGGGCTTTAAAAAAAGTGAGAATCTGATTTTTAACCTACTTTAATACAAATTTCTGATTTTCTTCCTTTTCATTGGCCAGCCCTGCTTTTCCACCTAGTTGGTTAAAATAGTATGTTAATAATTTTGTATTTTTAGGACACAGGCAGAAAAAAACTTCAGAAAAAATGAAATCTGCCAACCCACCCCTGTGTCCTGCTCCATATTTACGTTCACATAGAGCTGCATGTAGACCACATGAATAAGCACGTAGTATTATACACACACGCACACACACACACACACACACAGAGTCGTGTAATCATATCTCTTTGGGGACCACTCATTCATTTCTATGGGAAAAATGCTAATGCAAACTATGACAACCTTAACCCCTACCCAACCCTATCCATAATCATAAGAAACCAAACAAAATACAAGAGTTTTTGCATTTTTAGGACATAAATTTGGTCCCCACAAGGTAAGGTATTCCTGGACCACACACACACACACACATACACATATACACACACACACTACACTTGCAGCTAGGAGGGTGTGATGAGCTTGAGCCTCTGGAGGGGTGTTTGTGGCCCTGTCACGGGAACATCCCCCTCCTCTGTAACAGCACTGCTGCATGAGCCTTGGCTGATGGACTGTGCTTGCATGCAGATGCAGATGCAGAATGCAATGCTGTCAGCTCTGTTAGGTCAGCAGGAGGTGCTGTTCACAGGCAGGCCTTGCAGGGGGGAATCTTGGGTAAAGTCAACAAGCTTTGTCTGTCTGTGCACTGGTGTCCTTCCGTGTGCCAAGATTTTTCACACTTTCTGGTTAATCATCATGGATTTCAAAACATACTAGGCATTAAGCTTCGTCTATTTTTTTTGCCATTTTTTATGTGTTTGGTATCTCTCAATGTAAGTACGGGTCTATATTCAGTAGCAACTGCATGCATGTCTGTGTGTTTTGTAATCTGTGTGTGTGAGTGACCAGGCTCTTATGTCCAGGTTTTTGCATTATGTAGAGAATCTATTCGCGAGCTTTAAGGCGATGTAGAGAGCTGCTATTTACTCTTGAAGACTCTATAATGCTTATAAGGGGTGTTCAAACAAGTTTTATAGAAGCATATTGAAGTATAAATGTTTTGCTTCAGTCTGAGATTCACATGTGAATAGTTTAGTTTGACCAGGCGATTATTGTCTGAAGGGGTCTGTGAGTTTGCTGGGTGTCATGCAGAAGTTGCTATTGTGACATTATGAATGAGAGGTACACATATTTTTCCCCTCTGTCTTACTGATGCGAGCATGTTGATGACACTGTGGATCTGTTTTCGTCCCTCAGACCCCTGCTTATAGGGTGTCTTTTGTTTCTGTCTGCAGAGGAGATTCTGGGAAGAGTATGTCCGCGAGAGCAACGGCCCCGGAGGCCTGGATGTGTCCGGGATTCAGTCCCTGTACCTGATCCTGCCCTTGGTGGTGGGACTGCTGCTCGTTGTTGTGGTGATGGTTGCAGTGTGGAAGTGCCAGTCACGCAAGCACCTCCAGAGAGGCTCAGTCCATGGGAACTCCCAAAGAGACCCTAACTTGTCCCATGTGAACTTAGACCCACAGAATCGGGGTTACCAGCCGGAGCTTAGGCCAAACTTAGCACCACCGCCTGGGCAGTCGAGTGTTGGGGACCCACCCCCATCCTATGAGGAGGCCGTGGGGCAATCAGATGTGCGTGTCCATGTGGAGCCTCCCCCCCAGTATGAGGACATTGTCAGCAGGAGCTCAGAAATCCATGTGAAGTGACACCTGTCCCATTCACAGGCATCGGCAGGAAGATGTGTGTATCAGGTACAGTTTTATCGAAATGCAAGGAGTGACAGTGTAGGTGGAGACTGCAATAACCGCAATAATCACTCTAATATTCTAATCTGTGAACTGCTCTCATTAAAACAGGGCTGCCACCGCATCGCTCTTAGGGTCATGTGGTTTGGCTGAATGTGTGTATGTGTGCGTGTGAGATACAGCAAGGAAAAGTTTAATACAGCTTGTACTGTAAAATCAGACTGCATTAATACCGGTTTGGTTGCTATCAATGAACCATCCTTTGGTCATATTTGGTGTTTTCTTCACTGTTATTGCAAACCAGGCTACCTGACCGCCTCCATTCACATTGTATAGCTAGCCCTTTCTGCATGGAAAGACCATTTATGAAATATTCGGTAGTTTCATTTCCAAAGCTTCTATTTGCACAAAAAGTGTACAGCTTTTGGGCCACCTTAACCCATAACACTGCTTCGTTGCCATTCCTATTTGAAGGAGTACTTACATGGGTCCATTTTTATTCCATTTCTTTTACATGTTTTCATTTGTGTATTAAATGCTTTTATTGGATATATTGCAATTGATGAAATGAGTGCAGGCTCTGCCATAATGTCAGTAAAGTCTTGGGGCTTTCACAAGACTAACAGCTATATGCAAATATGTAACAAATCACAAATTTATTGCTGCTGTAGCAGCTCCTAATGTAATACCAATATATTTCATAGCAAATATTAAAATTCATACTCTAATAAACATCTGATAAGGATGATGATTATTACATTATGAGTTACAACATGTTAACATACACGCAGAGAAATAAAAGTACATCTGAGGAAGCAAGATAAGATGAAGCAAGGGAATGTCTAAGGGATGGTCTACCAGCAACTTAATGTCCACTGTATACGAAAGGCCTTCCAGCAACTTAATGTCCACTGTATACGAAAGGCCTTCCAGCAACTTAATGTCCAGTGCATAAGAAAGGTCTACCAGCAACCTAATGTCCACTGCATAAGAAAGGTCTATCAGCAACCTAATGTCCACTGCATAAGAAAGGTCTACCAGCAACCTAATGTCCACTGCATAAGAAAGGTCTACCAGCAACCTAATGTCCACTGCATAAGAATTGTCTTCCTGCAAACTAATGTCCACTGCTTAAGAAATGTCTTCCTGCACTAATGTCAGCTGCTTAAGAAAGGTACAGCAGCAACAGTACACCATTAAAAAGACTCCCAATTTTACCATTAAGTGCAAATTCTGCTTTTGCTGGATTGTGTCTGAAGTTTTATCGGCAGTGAATCCCAAAGTATCGAGTCAGTGCTGTATGAAGTTGTCTGTACAAACTGCTTATGATGGAGTGTGGTTTTAAACTTTATGGTCAATTGGAATTTGGTCTGCTGGAGCCAGGAGGAGTGCAGTTTTAAAGGGGCCATATGTACGTTCTCAGTTACCGCTTAACTGTTTACTAATTGCTGTATACTCATTGTCTATGCACAATGTACAAACAATTTCTGTGCTTAACATTGATGTACTGTTTACTCACTATTGTCTAATCCTGGACTATATACAGTTTATTCATTGTTTACTTACTGTTTTACTATGTGTTTATTGTCTAGTTTTTTTCCATTCTAATACCTGAACTGTAAATGTATTGTCACTCTGTGAAGAGGAGCACTGAAACCTTATTGGAAATACTAATACACTTTGGGTGCTACGTCCTGTATCACAGATCTTTGTTCAATCTTACGTGTTAATTTTTTATACATTAGACATTTTAAGGAGCAGAAGGATACCTTTTCAGATTGGTTTGTTTTCAGTTTCTGATAACTTTTCAGCATATGTCTGATACATTAGCCATTGGCTAATAGCCATAACCACCACACTGAAAGCTGCAATCGCTTTTGAACTGCAAGGTCTGCCTTCTGTGTGTTAAGTTATTAAATGCAGGATGGTAACTAAAACTGTCACATTTAAACATTTTAATTGCAGCTAACAAATGAAAGATGAAATAGGATTCTTATTTGCCTTAAAGAAATTAACTGTTTAAAATGTTGTACTAACAGCATCTATATAAATTCAATAGCAAGCAGTTTTCAAGCTGTGATATAGGACTGAAAGGGTTTGAATGGATTTACTTATTTCTTTGTTGCTTGTGTTGTGGATGAAGGATGTCCTTTAAATAATTTGAATTATATATAAATGACATTAACACATATAACTATTTCATTATATGAAATCCTTATTATCTATTAATCATATATAACCTGTTATGATGATGTTTATGCCAATCTCAAAAGTGTTAAATGGAAGTTGTGTATATATCATATATATATAACATCTGTATATTATTCTACGACCTCTGAATGGTTTCCTGAAACATTACCACGTCTGTATGAATCACATTGTTTGTCCTTCCTGCAGGAAAGATGCAAATTTCAGGTAAAGGCACTGATATGGTTGTACAAAGAATGGCATGTAATTTCAGTCTTTAGCATAATGCAGTCACGTCAAAGTAATGAGGATTATTATAAGGTGTTGTAAATAGCAGATGTGCTTAGTGCATTGCTCGATACCAGGAACGACCGGTCACATTTTTCCCTACCTTTTGAAAACTGACTATGATAGAGGTTGAATATAAGAGTATATTGAGGAATGGGTTAGGGTACTTTTCTGCTTCCAGTGCTCATGGATGACTGGTAACATTTTTTTTATCAAGGACCTGAGAAGCGTCCCACTTCTCCTTGCTTTCCACCATGGGAGTGCATGTGTGCATGTGGACAAGTGCCTTTCACTTATAATGTGTGATCAAACAGGAAATATAGGGTGTCACTTGTGTGAAAATGTGCAGTGCTCTAATCTATTTCTAATAAAAGCATTTGTTGAGATGTGTCTCTCATGATTACCATAGCCGGTCCCTCCATCTGCAGCAGACCAGCCAGCAATGCCCACTGGAGGTCTTCCTGCACACTGCTGTGGAGAGTGCAGGCCAGGCATCAAACTGTCATCCTGTTCAGGAAGCTTGTGCCCTGTTTATGCCATTTTCCTGGGGGAGTTTTCCAGTGGAAACACTTAACTAGTGAAGACAGATGGCTTATCAGGGCAGAGTCCATGTGTGATAAAGTATCTTTCAATTTTAATATGGTAGAATTGCAGGCAACGGGCTGCATGGTCTAGCCCTATTACCCATTCCTTTGTGTGGGTTTCCTTCCACTGTTCAAAGAAAAACGTCTTTAACATGGGCCTGTGTGGGTGTGTTCCCTGTGATTAAATGGCATCCCATCTGTGATGCACTCTGTTTAAGTCCCACGTTTAAAATTACCGTCTTTCATTTGTTTATTGGTGAAAGCTACGTCATCCAGCTTCGGATTTGGGATTAGTTGTAAACGCTGTAGCCCAAGCTGTCATTCATACTGAAGCACACTGAATATGCTTCTGGCAAGGTGATATAGGGAAGCCATTGACACTACGCCTGCCTTGTGTATTTGAGGGCTTATGGGTATCGGTTTTCCTGTAATTTGATGCTGCTGATCCTTAGTTGAGTTTTATGTTTATTATAAAAATGTAGGGTCACTCCATTTGAATTCAACAAATTTCCAGAGGTTTTGTGTCACCGTTTTTTGATTTCGATTAAATTTGACATGTGATTTACACATACCTTCCTGGGCTCAAAATTTTTTATTTTTAAAAAATATTTCCCAGTGAGATATAGCGTCCTTTCTATACTGTGTGTAGCAAAAACAACTTAATTCATCATGTTTTCTTATGAACTGTAACTCTTTATTATTACAACTCCATGGCTCCGCTGTGGCTTATTGGAAAGTACCTTGTCAAGAGAATCACTAATGAAACAGAAACTTTGAGTTTGGATTCCTTGTTTTTCACTAGACAATAAACAGGTGTAATGTAGCCTGCAAATGTGACCAGTGTTATTCCTGGACTTCACCTTGCAAGACAAAGGAGAAATTCTGTGATAAATCCCCCTGAACACTGTACACACTGTGCTATTTTTAGGAAAGAGAGAGATTAGAGTGAGATTAGTATGCAGTTTCAGTATTTTTTTT
The DNA here is from genome assembly GCF_048594095.1 of Paramormyrops kingsleyae. Taxonomy (NCBI): domain Eukaryota; kingdom Metazoa; phylum Chordata; class Actinopteri; order Osteoglossiformes; family Mormyridae; genus Paramormyrops; species Paramormyrops kingsleyae. The sequence continues at coordinate 10,231,589 of NC_132812.1, forward strand.
GTAATGGAAAGATCTCAATTTTAAGATATTAGCCTTCAATCAAATAAAACAAATATTTCATCTGTGATTTGCCGATTTTTTTTTAATTGAACCAAATAATGTTTCCTCACCTTTTCCCACTATCAGCATCCGTGTGAGATGCTGTGAATTCTGGGACTTTGCGCAACATCACGACCAGAAAGTTTCAACCAGAAAGGAATACTGTAGGTCTTGATTACAAATATTTGTTTGTATTATTCTCCTATTTGGGCATCAAAATATTGCATGCGTTAATGCAATCAAAGATATAATAACACATTTAGACTTTAATATTCATGTCATTAATGTGTTTGACAGCCCTATTTTTAAACACTATCTCCAAAATTGAAGCTGAATTCCTGGAAGGCTCATTTCATTCCTTGAATCCCCCTTCCTATCCTTGGTTGGGGGGGGGGGGGGGGGTTGGGGGTTGGCAACCATTTGGTGCAGCATGTGATAAAGCTGTACTAGATAAAATACACCAAACCTTCACCATCTGAGAGAGCACCCTGTGTCACGTTATGCCACAATGCAAAATGTGAGCTGTCTGTATATAGGCTAGTAACCTGCTCAGACAATGCAAAGGCTAATATTTGCACAAATCATGTCACTGACACTTGTGAACATAGGATGTAAAAAAAAAAAAAAAGATGCCTCTCATGCAACTAATTATTAAGAATTAAATTACGTTTATACAATAACATTTTCATGTATTTTGTGCTGTTAATTTACTAAGTGGTAGGGAGAGAGCTGTGTGTATATATCAGGGTTAAACTGCTCTGTATCGAAATCTGTGGGATATACATTTATCATACTGTGAATTTTTTATACCTTTGCAATCCTATTATATACAGAGCATCCAGAAAGTGTGCAAACCCATTCACGTTTTTTACATTTTGCCGATGCACCATTATGCTAAAATTGTCCAAATTATTTTTTTTCTGCTCATCAATCTACACTCAATATCACAGAAGGACAATGTGAAATTGAAACATCACATTACCACAAGTATTCTTACCCTTCTCTACAATACTTTAAATTTAGCTCAGGTGGATCTATTAATTTATTAATTATCTTTGACATGTTTTTATACCTTTTTTGGATTCCACCAATGGTTAATTCAATTGATTGGACATGATGTGAAAAGGCACAGAACTGTCTGTATAATGGTCCCACAGCTGACAATGCATAAAAGGGCAAAAACCAAGCCATGGGGTCAAAGGAACTGCTTGCAGAGGTCAGAGACAGAATTGTGTGGAGGCACTGAAGGTTCCCTGGAGCCCAGTGGCCTCCATTATTCTGAACTGGATGAACTTTGGAACAACCAGGACCCTTCCTTGGACTGACTGGCTGAGCAAACTGAGCAGTCTGGGGAGAAGGGCCTTGGTACTGTAAGAGTTGTGACCAGGGGGTGTTTCATGAAGCAGGATTTCTTAGTTAGCCGGGTTACTTTAAGCTAGAAGTCATGATTGTACAGTAAGAGTTTAGGTAAGGAGCACATGATTGCACTATCTGACAAACATGACTTCTAGCTTAAGTTAACCCAGGTAACTGAGAAATTCTGCTTCATGAAACACCCTCCAAGAACCCGACGGTCACTCTGGCTGAGCTCCAGAGATACTGTGTGAAGATGGGAGAAACTTCCAGAAGAACAGCCGTCATCCCAACGGTGAAGCATGATGGTGACAGCGTCGTGCTGTGTGGGTGTTTTTCAGTGGCAGGGACTGGGAGGCAAGTTAAGGTAAAGAGAAAGCTGAATGGAGGAAAGCACAGAGATATCCTTAATGAAAACTTGCTATATGACACTCAGGAAGGTTTGCCTCCCAACAGGTTAATGCCCCTAAGCACAAAGCAAAGACAATGCAGGAATGTCTTAATGACAACTGCCAATGTCCTTAAGTGGCCCAGCTGGAGTCCGGAACTTGAACCCAATCAAATATATCCAGAGAGACCTGAAACTAGCTGGCCAATCACAGAGCGCATTGAAAGGAGCTTGAGAGAATTTGCAGAGAATGGCAGAAAGCCCCCAAATCCAGGTGTACAAAGCTTGTCACATCATACCCAACATGACTTCAGGCTGTAATCACTGCCAAAGGTGTTTCAACTAAGTACTGGGTAAATGGTCTGAATTGTGCCCTGTGATGGGTTGTTCTCTGCTCTGGGCCTGTAGCCTCTGGGATAGGTTCCAGACAGCTCGTGACCCTGAAAAGGATAAGCAGGTACAGAAAACCGATGGATGGATGGATGGATGGTCTGAATATTTATGTCAATGTGACGTTTCAGCTTCTTACTTTTAACTAATTTGCAAAAAAAAAAAAAAAAAGTAAAAATTTAAACTTTATCGTTATGAAGTATTGAGCATAGGTTGATGTTTGCAAAAATGAATCTAAACAATTTAGTATAAGCCTGCAACTTAGATTTTTTGAAGGTGAATGGGTGTGATTACTTTTTGAATGCACTGTATGTAGGTTAAATCATTGGGTTTTAAACGAGGGAGTGATTGGAAGAATAGAAATAGCCCCACCTAGCGGAAATAGGCCTAACTAACATTATAAACACTGCAAATCATTTTAGCAACAATTTTCTTTGTCACCTTTCTGTTAAGTTATTGAATAGAAAAAAAAAATGAATGAATGGGGGGGTCGTTAACGGTCACATAGGTGTCTTTGATTTTATTTCAACCATTAATACTCCTTTGGTCTCAGCAATTAAGAAATAATGTGTTTTCCAGGACCGAACATCACCTTAAAGCAGTGGACTCCAACCTTTTCTACAATGAGATCTACATTCAAAAAGAAAATCTGGTAAGCTACCGAGTTGACAGTATACGTCAAACGGTCCTTTAATACATTTTACAGACCTGGGAGGGCACATGAATGTGTCACGATCACTTAGAAATGCCTTAAAAATGGACGTGTCAATCACGATTGACCTGTTCAATACACGACCACTGCCTTTGTTGAATACACAAATAATTTGAAGGTCTAAATGAGAATGACACAGTACATATGTAGTTTCTTTATTAGAAAAAGTGTACAAGAGTATTATATCCATACAGAAACCTAACAAATGAGCCTCTCAGACTACCTGAATTATGCCCCCCTTCTATACTGCACTAGCAATTCAAGAAGGAGATAATTAAGAAATGAATATATACTCTTTAGTATAAAAAGACAATAAAAAAAACCCAAGCACTCTCACGCTATTGAATAGAATAGGGAGAGACCTTCGACAGCACTTAGTGAAAATGACAATAGCTCTGTGGGGCTCAGGCAGAGAGTAACAATTACTGAGATTACTGAGAGTGAGTATGGCAGGAGTATCCGCTGTGTTTTTGGGACGGGGAGGCCTCAGGAGACCCACTGCTTGGGGTTCCGCAGCACCTCCAGGATCTGTGCCTCACGGGACCCTTTGGGCGGTTCGTGCATGTACTCCCACCTGGGCAGACGGAGAGAGACACACACCAGCCATTATTATCCAAACAGCCACTTACCTACACGTTCGCACATCTACAGGTCCATCACTTCCACTCCTACTGTGCCCTCTCACTGGGGTCTGTCATGTACCCACCTGGCTGTGAGGGGGAGGGACATCAGGATGCTCTCAATCCTGGAACCAGGAGTGGCCAAGCCGAACTTCACGCCCCTGTCGTAGACAAGGTTAAACTCCACATACCTGGAACACGCATAACAAATGTCATTTAGTACATATGAACCAGAAATGACTCAAGAATGCGAACTAAAGATGTTGAAGGTGACTGATTACATCTGATCATCATGGTAAAGGTCAGATGTACCAGTGTACATTCCTACCTGCCGTACACACTGAACTGTTCCCATCACATACATGTCATCTGTGACACACACTGCCTGTCACACTCTCTTTGCACCCCATCTCACCTTCCTCGTCGCACTTGCTGCCAGTCCTTCTCCTGGCTGGTGAAGGTGTCGTTCAGGTGTTTGCGGACAATGGGCAGATAGCAGGGGACCACAGTTTCAGCGCAGCTCTTCACAAACGCAAACACCTCTTTCTGACTGGGTGAGTCCAGGTCGTCAAAGAAGATTCCGCCAATTCCGCGTGACTCACCGCGGTGACGGATGAAAAAGTACTCGTCGCACCTGCAGACACGTGGAGGGTGCAGAGGCCTGAACAATCACCATCAAACCAGCCCAACCTTCACAATATCTCCCAACTGCCTGTCAACCCAAAACAGCCCAACCTTCACGTGACCTAAAGGTTTATACCCCTGCAAGTCCAACTAAGCACATGTACTGTACTTGACCAAATAATACGGTTCCACATTAGCCAGTACGGCACTCTACTCACGGACTATAGACTTTGTCTCTTCTTACATAATGCGTTCCACCCCAGGGGGTCTTTTAAAAAGTGTCTGCAAGACACTGGTCCTTAGCACTTTTTTGGATTTTACTGAGGGGGACCCCCCCAAGTGCCCCCAGTCAGCAAATTCTATTGGTTGTGCATCTGCTCCTCAAAAAGTCTCTGCACGGCCCTGTCCATTATGTCTACTAGGAGAAAAAACTGACACAGACACACTTCCTGTCTCTTCTATCTCCCCCCCCGCCACAATCATACAGATGACCTTAGTGGGCGTGACACTGATAAAGGCCTTAATCTCAAACTGCCTTTTCCCCCAGTATTCTCAATATCAGGCCTGCTAGGGTTTTATCACTGCCTTACATACACACCCAGAACAGTTATTCTCTTCATCACACACATCAATAACGACATGCAAATGCTCTCGGCATTTAAAGATGGAGAAAAGCTGTAGGGTGCGGCTGATCATACCACTTTTTGAATTTGGCGTAGAACTTGGGGTGATGTTTGTCACAGGCTTCCTTCAGGGTGCTGTGAAAGTGCACGATGTCGGCCTGGTCGATATAGACGGGCGTCAGGTCCGTCCCCCCTCCAAACCACCACTGCTTGGACCCTAAAAGGCGAAGCTCACATTTTGATTGTCCGCATACCGTGTGCAGAAGTACACACAGCACCGACCAGGCCTGTTGGGGCAGGAAGAGCTGTGTATTCCAAAGAAAACAGAAATCTAACAATGTGCGTGTATTACTAAATTTTATGAGAAGTGACCATGTTCAGTAAGGGGGGGGGGGGTTACTTACCATCCGCTTCCTCAATCTCAAAGTATCTGTAGTTGAAGTGCACAGTGGGAATGTGCGGATTCTTGGGGTGGATAACTGAGCTGACCCCCATGGCCCGGAATGGCAGCTTCCCTTTGTGTGGGAGACAAACATACGCATCCTGTGTCTGAGGCCACGTATACGTCACAGGAACTGTGAACCACGGACCTGTTAAACGCTACTATCCATCCCACCAAGGGCAGTCAGTAACAGCCAGGGCGGGTCAGCTCACCGTCCACCCCCTTGAGCGTCTTCCCCCGACTGCGCATCTGCTTGGCCGCCTCCTCTGTCAGGTGGCCGAACACCACGGACACATTCACCCCGGCCTTCTCAAACACCTCGCCGTCCTGCAGGACACAGCTGACACCGCCGCCGCCTGCAGGAGATCGACAGCACCTCTTATGTACCTCACTGTAGTTTCATATTCAGTCCACAAGATTGCTGGTTCGAATCCCCGACCAGCGAGGCATCACTGAGGTACCCTGAGCAAGGTACCACCCCCAAGCACTGCTCCCTGGGCGCTGAATTAGCTGCCACCTGCTATGTCACAACATCATATATGGGTTAAATGCAGAGAACACATTTCATTCTTGTGTACTGTGTGCTGGGGTGTGTGAACAATGACAATTAATCACTAAATTCTAAAAAAACATATAGAACACAAATGAACGTTAATTTATAACAAAAACCGAACAGCGTAAATATGCTGCCTTTAAAATAATCTTCCATTAGGTCACCCCCAAACATACTGTTTCGCCCATTAAATACTTTTATTTGTTATTTTATTAGGAAGCATTTACATTTTAAAAAGTACTCGGAAGTGACGGCTATAAATTTTGTTGCAATAAGCAGCGTTTAAGCCAGTGACACTGCAGGAGTCAGTTCATTGGAAATATACACGCGGAGCCGCACAATTAGTACCCGGCCCTCCCCCCACGTGGGCGCGCTCGAGCTCGTACTCGCCTTCATCTCGTTCCCATCGGTCCACTTTGAACTTTCCGCCGTCCACCTCCTCCAGCGCCCTGCAAAACGCAGCCTGCGTCTCCATGATGAGCATCTCCATGCTGGTGCTAGTCTCGCCTTTCTTCTGCCGCAGGAGTTTAACGTCAGTGACAGGCATAGACATGAAACCCTTGCATTTCTGCAGAATATCGTCCTCCTCTTCATCGTCCCCGACTGACACTGATGTCATTTCTGCTTTCAGAAAGTGCATGACGCCGGTCACGTAGCCAGCCAGGATCGCGGCGCCTGCCGCGATAAACATGCGTTTCCTGGAGCGTCCACTTTGTGTGTTTGCTTTTGCCAGATGAGACATGAATTTCCTGCATGTAGTATGAGAGAAGCAGCGAGTACGCGAGAGTAACGTGCCTGTCAAATGCGCTTTCTTCAAACTGAAGTAAGAAGTCATAGCGTTCGGTACATCAGATCTGCAGTACGGCATAAATAGTCTCGCTGCCGTCCGACCCGATCTACTCACGCCGCACAGAACTAAAGAAGCCATTGTAAATATAGCCTGATTAGGTCAATGCGAACACAAAACCATATGTATAACTACTCTAGCCAGAATCAACTATCGTCTCGTAGCTAGTTGTACGAGTGTCTACATTTTATAAAGCCTGTCGACATGGGAAATTGAGTTCCTGATGCTCTTCCCCGGTGGCTAGACGCTACCCTATAAACGCATCTGAACGACAAGTCCCAGAATGCCATTCGGATCGAGAGGCGGACCCAAGAAAACCGTGTCGACGATTTCAATGTTAGTGAATGAAAGTTGTATCCTCGTCTTGGTGAACTATTGCATACGCTTCCTTTTGTTAAAGTTTATAGCACAATTAACCTATTAACATTTCTTTTTCTGCTGAGGACGCGGTCTGTGTAGTTGGATACAGTGTCACTTTAGTTGAGCTTAAAATTATACAAACTTTAAAAACCTATTTAAAACCCCCTTTAAACCCTGCATGTGTTAAACAAGGTTTTCTGCTATGGATCGCTTTAATAATTAAAATAATTAAATAATTCATTTTAATAATATCAGGAATTCCCCTCTGGGAGCAATAAAGTTTATCTCATTTTATTAACAATACATTTCTCTTTCATTTATTTTTTAGTAAAACACTCATATTATCAAAGCATTCAACTATTTAATAATTCATTAGGTTAACTGATGGAGAAATTGATCTATTGAGTGAAATAAAAATTGCATGTATGCTGTTGTCAAAGCTTAAACAACACAATATCTATCAAGAAGATTAATTATATAAAAAAAATATTATTATTATAAAATTATTAATTATATAAAAAATGATATTTATATTAAATTGATTTATGCATGGATGGGTGGATGGATGGATGGATGGATGGATGGGTGGGTGAATGGATAAGTTAAATTTTTGATGCAACATTTAGCACTCACCAAAGATATCAACCAGTGTTTTTTCCAGGTTGTGTAAAACTTATCGCCTTACACCAGCATGTTAAAGTCCCGCTTGGGTTGATGTTGTATTACTTTAAAAAGTTGAATTAATGGAATGTTATAAACGAGCTCGCTGGACGTGTCCCCCTAGTGAGCAGTTTGGGTATTGAAGGTGGGCTGCATGATGTTGCTGAACATCTCTTGTACGTCAAATAATTAGAGGGTAAAACTACCACAAAATGGTTCGGTGGCTTTCATCGGGATCACTGAAACCGAAAAGAACAACATGTAAAACCAATGAAGAGCACACATAAACTACGTTTTATGGGAGGTATTTTCTGCAAAAAATAAAATGAAAATGAAAATGATAAAAAGAAAATACAATCTCCACTTTGCCATTTAGTTTCCATAGTCTGTGCGCAAAAATCCTGCAAAAATGAAAAAGAAATCAAAATAACACCATTTGCATTTTCATTTTCCACTCAGGCACGAGTAATTTGTGCAAAAATTAAGTATAAAATTAAAAGAACACTTTGTCTTTTCATTATCTCTTTTGCATTTTCATTTTCAATATACTCGCGGTATTTTAGTGTCATAATTAAAATGAAATCGCTAATCGGTAAAAGAAAGAGCAATATCGACTTTGCATTTGCTTTATCTTCACAGCATGCACATTAACTGCTAAAATTAAAATGAAAATGAAATCTTTTCATCATATTTACTTTTCTGAGGCTTATCGGTACATCTATGACAATATTAAAAAGAAAACTCAAAATGGATAAACCGAAATCAAAGTGCCCGTTTGGATTTTCATTTTCAGCACAAACAGCACTGAGGCTGTAAAAATGAAAAGACAAACACAAATGAGTTACAGCGCCATCTACTGCACTTTGACTTTTCGTTTTCCATTTAGCATTTTCGTTTCCTACTTTTCATTTTCGTTTTCAAGTTCACATCATGCAAATATATGCTAATAAGGCGGGTGGGTCGATGGGCGTGTCTACGACTACAAAAAAGCACTGTGACCATCAAGAACCGTACTGTACCTGCCACCAGAATGGCGGATGTTGTTCGGGAAACGGTGCGGGAGTTACTAGAGTTGGCAAACTCCACTGGCGAACTGGATGAAAATTTCATTTTATTAAGATGTGAAGTTATAATCAGTAAGGGTTCAGTCCCAAAAAGGCAGCTGGCAGGAGGAAGTGACGTCACAGGCACCCGTCAAGGCAGGTAGCGGCAGCTGCCACTAAGGAGCTTGGCAGCTGCCAGTTCTTAGTGGCAGCTGCCACTTCTGTCCGTCGCTAGTGGCGCTTAACAGTGGCAGGTCCCGTTCGAATACAGTGCCTGCCGGGGTACAGAGACAGCCACCGCCACTCGTGGAAGTAAACCCGAGATGCTGTGCACGGCTACGATAAACTGGAATACGGAAATAAATTGAGGACTTGTTTAATCTTTGCATGACTACGAATTATATTATTGTTGCTGACTGTACATCTCTTTAAGATAATATTTGAGAAAGCAATGATTGTACTGTCGCTACTGGCGCTAAACAGTGACAGGAGCCGTTCGGGAACAGTGCCTGCCGGTAGTGGCAGGTCTAGTGGCAGGTCCCGTGGCAGGTGACGTTCAGATACAGTAGAGAGGCACCTACCCGCCAATCATGGAAGTAGCTTAAACCAGAGATTCTGTACATCGGCTAAATGATCAACTGCAATAGTTCGGTAAAATTGGAACGATATTGGCAGATTCGAACTTCGCGGCTCAATAAATCATAAACAAAACGTTCTTACAACACAATATACGGGTCTATTTAACAGTAGTAAGGTAGACAATGAGCTACAACCGGATTTTCGTCCAAACTATATGTATTTACAGAAAAACGGATAACATATTGCTCCCTAAGAGCAGTCCGCTGCCTGAGGAGAGCTTAGGGACCGTCTACAAAGTACAAATCGACAACGGATAATGTCAATAACTTCGCTTCCAAAGAGTGAAGAGCCACCAAAATCACTAAATGCTTTTGGAATGTTATCATGGTCATACTACACCCCTTAGTTTGGTGAAATGTACCTAAGTCTATTTCTAAAGAATTTATATTAGGAATAACATTCAATAACTTTGCTCCTATCAACTGTACTACCACCAAAATCACTCTACACATCTAGGGTGTCATCATGGTCATTCTACAGGACTTAGTTTGGGGAAATGTACCTTAGTCTGTTTTTAATCATTTTTTAAAATTATTTTTATTAGGAATAACTTTCAATAACTTTGTGACAGTTAAGTGTAGTGTCACCAAAATCACTACAGAACTCTACAGTGTCATCATGGTCATACTACAACACTTAGTTTGGGGAAATGTCCCCATTTACCCTTTAAGTGGCATACCCAGAAAAAGCCATTGAAAAAAATATTTTTTATCAGTTCTTTGCTCTTTTGGCCAATATAAACAAAAATAAATAGTTTTTCCAAACATTGATCATGCAATTTGTTAATTACAGAGGTCTACTAAATGGTAGAGGAAGCTGTTAAAGGTAAAAGTAAAAGTAACATTTATGAAATGTTTCCAAAATATCAAAGCAACATCTTTGCGTTTTTATTTTATTTTTTTATTTTTTTTTTATTGTTAAACAAATATATTATACAATGATGAGACTGTAGATGTGGGTAGTGATTTTGGTGGAACTACAGTGTATAGTACGAAAGTTATTGAATTTTATTGGCAATAAAAATTCTTTAACAATAGACTTAGCCACATTTCCCCAAACTAAATGCTGTAGTACGACCATGATGACACACTAGATGAGCAGAGTGATTTTGGTGGAACTACAGTGCATAGGAAGAAAGTTATTGAATTTTATTGCCAATAAAATCCCTTTAACAATAAACTAAGCCACATTTTCCCAACCTAAGTGGTGCAGTCCTACCATAATTAAATTGCAAAAGTATATAGTAATTTTGGTGGCGCTACAATTCATAGGAGCAAAGTTATTGCATTTTATTTAATAATAATGATATTTTTTTCACCAAACTAAGTGATGTAGTATGACCATAATGAGACTGTAGAAGTGTGTAGTGATTTTGGTGGTAGTACAGTTGATAAGAGCAAAGTTATTGAATGTTATTCCTAATATAAATTCTTTAGAAATAGACTTAGGTACATTTCACCAAACTAAGGGGTGTAGTATGACCATGATAACATTCCAAAAGCATTTAGTGATTTTGGTGGCTCTTCACTCTTTGGAAGCGAAGTTATTGACATTATCCGTTGTCGATTTGTACTTTGTAGACGGTCCCTAAGCTCTCCTCAGGCAGCGGACTGCTCTTAGGGAGCAATATGTTATCCGTTTTTCTGTAAATACATATAGTTTGGACGAAAATCCGGTTGTAGCTCATTGTCTACCTTACTACTGTTAAATAGACCCGTATATTGTGTTGTAAGAACGTTTTGTTTATGATTTATTGAGCCGCGAAGTTCGAATCTGCCAATATCGTTCCAATTTTACCGAACTATTGCAGTTGATCATTTAGCCGATGTACAGAATCTCTGGTTTAAGCTACTTCCATGATTGGCGGGTAGGTGCCTCTCTACTGTATCTGAACGTCACCTGCCACGGGACCTGCCACTAGACCTGCCACTACCGGCAGGCACTGTTCCCGAACGGCTCCTGTCACTGTTTAGCGCCAGTAGCGACAGTACAATCATTGCTTTCTCAAATATTATCTTAAAGAGATGTACAGTCAGCAACAATAATATAATTCGTAGTCATGCAAAGATTAAACAAGTCCTCAATTTATTTCCGTATTCCAGTTTATCGTAGCCGTGCACAGCATCTCGGGTTTACTTCCACGAGTGGCGGTGGCTGTCTCTGTACCCCGGCAGGCACTGTATTCGAACGGGACCTGCCACTGTTAAGCGCCACTAGCGACGGACAGAAGTGGCAGCTGCCACTAAGAACTGGCAGCTGCCAAGCTCCTTAGTGGCAGCTGCCGCTACCTGCCTTGACGGGTGCCTGTGACGTCACTTCCTCCTGCCAGCTGCCTTTTTGGGACTGAACCCTTACTGATTATAACTTCACATCTTAATAAAATGAAATTTTCATCCAGTTCGCCAGTGGAGTTTGCCAACTCTAGTAACTCCCGCACCGTTTCCCGAACAACATCCGCCATTCTGGTGGCAGGTACAGTACGGTTCTTGATGGTCACAGTGCTTTTTTGTAGTCGTAGACACGCCCATCGACCCACCCGCCTTATTAGCATATATTTGCATGATGTGAACTTGAAAACGAAAATGAAAAGTAGGAAACGAAAATGCTAAATGGAAAACGAAAAGTCAAAGTGCAGTAGATGGCGCTGTAACTCATTTGTGTTTGTCTTTTCATTTTTACAGCCTCAGTGCTGTTTGTGCTGAAAATGAAAATCCAAACGGGCACTTTGATTTCGGTTTATCCATTTTGAGTTTTCTTTTTAATATTGTCATAGATGTACCGATAAGCCTCAGAAAAGTAAATATGATGAAAAGATTTCATTTTCATTTTAATTTTAGCAGTTAATGTGCATGCTGTGAAGATAAAGCAAATGCAAAGTCGATATTGCTCTTTCTTTTACCGATTAGCGATTTCATTTTAATTATGACACTAAAATACCGCGAGTATATTGAAAATGAAAATGCAAAAGAGATAATGAAAAGACAAAGTGTTCTTTTAATTTTATACTTAATTTTTGCACAAATTACTCGTGCCTGAGTGGAAAATGAAAATGCAAATGGTGTTATTTTGATTTCTTTTTCATTTTTGCAGGATTTTTGCGCACAGACTATGGAAACTAAATGGCAAAGTGGAGATTGTATTTTCTTTTTATCATTTTCATTTTCATTTTATTTTTTGCAGAAAATACCTCCCATACGTTTTGTACCCATTGTTAAAAATGCAAATGGACTGAAAAGTTTAAAAGTTACTGCGATAAACGCGACATTCCACGATGACATACAACTAACACGTGAGTGAGTTATTGCCGAGACAAAAATGCGCGGCATAACCAAGCCAAGACTTTCAATAGTCTATTACGAGTATAATAAGCTCTTACAATTAGAAATATCATTCAGCACTAATATTTATATAGTATGTGAATTTATATGTTCCAAATCATTTTCAGTATTGTTTTTGATTTACACGTCGGTCGCGAGTTTGCGATTTTTTTCAGCATGTTCCAAAAATATTCCCGTTTAATTATTCACGTCTATCTGTACGTTACTGTACAGCAGTGAGTATCTGCCGTTCGGATTGCAACACCAGACCTCTCATTAGGTAAGTGAGCATGTTTATGAAAAAAACAAAACAGTAGGCCTACTTTCACCACAGCATTGCAAATATGCAAAGAAAGTTGATATTGTATTCAGATTTGATGTTTGCCCATTGGAATTAGTAAACTTTAAGTGTTTGTGCGGTTACATTTATTGTGGCCAAAACTACATTTTAAATTTTGAAGGTAGGCTGTCAAATGCAAATAGTTAGGAAACCTTGGCTTAACACCTAACATATTGCTTAAATACCACAATAATTAGACTGACGTTGTAACAACTGAATGTACAATTAGCTAGGCCTATACATTAACGTATGCAAATCAAATTCAATTATAGCGATAGAAATACAGAAAATAAATACGACCATATTAGTTAAATATATCTTTGCTGCCGTTTTAATACTATTTGAAACTGTTGTATTGCAAACATGGTTGTATGGGAGTCAGTGCTGAAGCAGCACAACAGCGCCCTGCTCCGCGCTGTTTCCTGTCTCCATGACGACGCACGGTAAAGCCGCGTAAAGCTGCGTAAAGCTGCCCGGCGAGCGGAGGGAGGTCGCCGGAGGGACGCCGCTGTGGAGCCGCTCAGACGGATGGTAAATACGACAGCAAGCCCGAGATCCAGCCTACAGAGAGAAGCAGACTCGGGTGAGCTAATGTGGGACGTCCAGGGTGTGGGCACATCTAAGGTTATGCTGTTATGATTAAATAAATACAGTATGAACTACTAGCATCTAGCTTGGGCGGATAAATTTGTCCGAGACGTAATTTACGTTATTAAGGATTTTATGTATATTGTTTTTTTTAAAGAGGATTAGAAAATAGTTTAAAGTGTTGGTAATACTCAGAACGTAGCCTAATAGCCGTTTTTTTTTGTTGAACATAATTTGTATTTCATAAATGAAGTATGTAATACACATGTCTAAATGATCGAGTGACAAAAGTAACAAAGTAACATCTTAGAGGAAATAACAGTTAACTTCATTACAAATACGTAACCTAGAATATTATAGATTCGTTTAAATTGAAAAATAAATTGTTTGCAGTTATTTGTCTGCTGTAATATTATCATACTAGAATACTAGAACAGTCGGTGACCATTAAATACGCTCACAAGATCCTTATATCGGATCACTGGAAAATCCACAGGCAAACCAGTAAATGCCACCTGCGTTTCTGGAGCTGCTATGGGAGTCCGACATCACGTGGCTTCCCGGGACCGTCCGCCACTGCCCCCTGGCGGCGGAGGCCGGCATCCTCGGTGCACCATTTTGCACCGTTGTCGACAATAGCCGAAAAACCAAACTTATAACTCACGCCTTTTTTATTCGAGGTTTTTCTTCAGAATCTTTCTAATATACTTGATCATTTAAGTAATAAGATGAGTTGATCCATTCTGATCCATTTTGTTACTTATTATGAATTGTGTACTTCATATTTATCAATATGTTGCTGCATCTGCTGAAATTTGCTGAAAATAGTGTTCTGGTGGGAAAAAGTGGAATTGATGTGGCTTGTGTGATAGGGATTGCTCCTGTATGACAGTAACCTATGTGCAGTGAAGTCTTTCTGTACAAACATTTGTTCTCTCACATCCGCACACAAATTAATTAGGAAAGAAGATGAGCCAAGAGCTACAGCGTGGTGTAACAGGTGCTGAATCGCAGGAGGACTATGAGGACGACTTTGAGAAAGATCTGGACTGGCTGATAGAGGAGGAAGCAAGGAGTGAAGACCAAGTAAGCAGATTGGAAATGCTGATGCTTACTAATGGTTTATAAGCTATCCCAGAATGCCCTTAGGGTGCTACCATGTTAAGGCCTGCATTCTGGAAACAATACTTATGACACTAATCAGAATACATAAAAGCCACAATGGAAAAAGATCTAAATAAATATGCAAGATTAGATATTTCATTGATCCTTGGCATTTTACTGAATTATGAAAATAAACACGAAAAGTTAGCATGTTATACCTGTTTTCGAAACCAAAACTTAGTTGTGATGAAATTACTACAGGTAGCTGTTGTTTTTACAGGTCTCTGTTAATGATGATTAATGTGTGAAATCATACATATGGTAAATGATACTTTTGTCCTCCCAGGAGCAAGGATATGAGGATATTGAGGCTGAAATAGACAAAGAGCTAGAGGAGGAAGAGAAGAGAGAATGGAGCCAAAAGGAGGAAGAACAGACAACTGAGGGAGGAGAGAATGAGAGAGACCAAAGGGTGGAGGTGGGGGTGGAGGGGGAGAGGTGGCCCTCCCCCATGGAGCCCCTAGGCGATTTCCCACACGGTGACTGCTCCCATGGTCACTCGCTCCCTCTTTCAGCTGACATGGAGGAGGAGAAGCTGGACGATGAGAAGAAGTATGTTCTGGAGAAGATCCAGCAGGCTAACCGGCAGCTGCAGAAGCAGACTTCCCCCAACCAGGACCGGCAGAGACGGCTGCAGTTCAAAGACACCCTGGTGGACCTGGTGGTGCCTCCTCTGGAGTACGAGAGGGAGGCAGAGGAGCAGGATGTTTCTGAGAGGATGTTGGAGCTGCACATCTCCAGCATGGAGGTCGGGCCCACCGGCGCAAAGGAGGGCCGTGTTCTGGTTGAGAAGGACGGCAAGTTTGACTTGGTCAGTCTGAGGGAGGTGGAGAGTCAGGGGCTGCTGCCGCCGCTGTCCAGCCCCCCCGGCAATGAACCAAACTCCCCCCGGCGCAGCCAGCATTTCCTCGGCCATAGCAGAGGCTCAGCACCCTACGCCACGATAGGCTCTGGACCTCACCATGCCCCTAAACCCCCATCTCGGTCCAGGAACCGACCCAGTTCAGCAGGCAACACTCAACGGACGAGAGCAGTGAAGCGTAGAGTGCAGTCAGCTAACAGCAGTGCCACCTGCTCTACCTTCACCCTCTCACTGCAGCAAAAGGACCTGCAAGTGAAACTGCAGCATAAGAGAGAGAGGCTGCACAGAGAGGTGGGCCCTACCCTCCCTGACCGCCGCGCTATCAGTGGCGTTGCCCTTTTAACAGGAAGGGAGCATCACACGGGCGCCGCCGCTAACATTCCACAGACCACTGCTGTGCTCTGTGCACCTCCGCAGGAGCAGCAGCGGAAGCAGGCAGAGGAGGAGCAGAGGCAGCAGGAAAATGAGCGCGCCTTCCGGGCCTGGCTGTCCAGAAAGAGGGAGCAGCTGCAGGAGGAACGACGGCTTCAGAGGGCCCAGGAGTTAGAGAGGATGAGCTGCAAGGTTTGGCCCGCAGGGGGAGCCCCTGAGCATTGCTTCCACTATGTGTGCAATGCAGGCCAATTAAAGCTCTTACACAAATCCAACAAATGCATTATACAGATTTAAACAAGACCAGCTAAGTCTAAGGCATAATAAATACTAGCTGTGTGTATTTTTGTGGTGTGTGTGTGTGTGTGTGTGAGTGAGTGAGAGAAAGAGCGAGAGAGAGCACACTTGCACATCTGTGTTTAAGTGCATGTAAATCACTGTATGTATGTCTGCATGCTTTCTTGAACCATTGCTGAGCTGGGTGTGTATACATCCCTGTCCACCAGAGGGAGCTCTCCAGTCCCCATGAGACTTTTCAGCTTTGGCTGCAGCGCAAACAAGAGCAGCAGGAGAAGCAGCGGCAGCTGGACGACATGAGGAGGCTCGAGGAGGAGAGCACTTATTCCGTGCATAATCGCGACGATTGTGAGAGGGCCTTCAAACTGTAAGCATCACACACTCAGAGTGTTGTGACAGAGGCTGTATGAATTGTCATGGTAATGTAACAGCAGCTGAAAAATACCTTTGACTTGATCCACCAGCAAGGCCAGTCTTAAAAAAAGGACTAAGGAAATGTTAGTTTTCTGTTCAGGGTGTTGTGGAAAGTATTACATAAGCATTGCAGATATTAAAGTGTTTCAAATGTGCATGAACAGCACAACAATCCAATTCCCAAGGCTTCCTTATACGAAATTCGCTTGGCCAGTCAAGTCAAACATACTGAATCTCACTTACTCTCCCCCTTACATCAGCCACAGTCTTCTGTGTACATATGCTCTTTGGTGCCTGTCAGTCTATATCTTTGTGCACCCATATGTGTTTGTGTGTGTTGCACAGGTGGCTAAAGAAGAAACGGTCGGAGAAGAGAGCGGAACAGCAGGCAGCTCGTGAGCGCTCCCGCAGGCTGGTGATGGAAGCGCGGCGGGCACGGCGCACCCAGGATCTGCTCATCTCCGTTAGCGACACGCGGAATCTACGCTTCACCGACCGCTGCAGCTATCGCTTCTGAGCTCTACATACACACCCTGCCCCCCCATACCATTATGAAAATGATTTATGTATGTCTGTATGTTTTTTTTTTCCCTCACTCCTTTGGCGGGACTTTATCGTTTACTTATAATAAATTATAAAATGTTTGTCCCAATAGAAGCAGCTGTGTACAGTTGTAAAGCTCCATGTTCTATCACAAAAGTAAAAAAATTTATAAGACATAGTTGTGGTTATGTTGCACTTGTATTCACCCCCTTTACTCAGTTCACTTTGATGGAACGGGCTTTCGGGTCTTATGTTTGAGATTTTATGTATCATCAGTCCGGTCAGTGAACAGATGCATGTACGTACATGATGCACCAAGGTGGTCTTTATTGAAAAAGTTAAAAAATAACATGTAAACCAGAAGAATCAAATAATTCAAGTTAAAAGAAACACACGATTTCCTTGCTTTTTCTTGCTACACCTGACAGCAGTGTTCCCCTGGCCTGGTTACTGCAGAAACAGACGTAATTCAGCAGAATCATTTAAGCTAAACTGGCAATGAGGAGCGAGTCAAACTTATCAAGGACTCATGCATCAAAATAGCAGACAATGACCAAAGTGAATGATCTGGGTAACAATAAGCTAATAAATGACCCATATAATTGAATGTACGCTATTTAAACATTACCTTGGTTCTCTAAAATAAGCAACTGGTTTCACTGATAGTCAACAGATGGGTTTCTTAGTTCGGGTCTCACCAGAACCAAGGTGGGAGATCCCTGCAGTACATTAAGTCAGTTTTGCACAATGAAAATTTCCATGCACTGTCAATGACTCCTCCCCTTTCTCCTTCTGCTTTTAGACCATATCAGCCAGGACACTTCCTCTTGATTTTGGATCATATTTATCGCACATGGGCAGAGTATGTTTATTTTTATCTTTGCAGGGGTTTCATGTTTGACGTGTTGATGTTCTTCACTCTAAGGGTAGTTTTTAAGTGAAGACCTCCCTCAATGTGCCGCTGACCAACTTAAAAGGAAAGCACAGGGCCAGGTCCATCCAATCAGGCCAGCACAGGGCCAGGTCCATCCAATCAGGCCAGCACAGCTGCTGCAGTCAATCTCCTGCAGTCTGCATGGTCTCGATCTGCAGATAGAATGAGGTCAGTGTGATTCATAGTGAAGAAACAGTTTAGTTAACAAGTCGTACCTGTTCAGTGGAGCTGGACAGGACTACTATAACAGACCAATGGATATGGATGCCTCACTGCAGAATCCCGCAGGGGAATGTAAGTATAAATCGCAGACGACCACAGGGGGCGAGTAAAAAGGCATTCATACAAGCAACAGGCAAATGCAAATCTCTTCATGCCAGTTAACTGCAGATACCAAATGCATGCATGCTCTAGATAAAGGCTGAATTCCATCATATATATTCTACCACACATTGTGGATGAACAAATTGTAACAAATTACTACTTCCAGGAGGATTGAGTAGGTAAGCTTCCGTCATGTTGATTTGATAAAGAGTTAACTTCATCATCCATTCATTTTTGCTTCTTTTGCTTATCCGTACTGTAATTAATTATGCTGTACTCTGTAATGTATTACACTCTGAGAGTGTCACCCTTTCACCAGGCACTGAGGACGAGGAGCTGGCATTCGCCATCATGCAGAGACGTTTCTGTCCCTCTCTCATCACCACAAAGGCATGGGAGGGGTACCGCTTCGCTGGCCTGGAGATCCGCATCACAGAGTCCACAGATTGTTACGGAGCTGTGCTGTGGCCCTCAGTACGTCCATCACTATTGTCACCATCATTGTCACCATCATCATTATTCTCATTGTAATTTCCACTACTATCATCACCATTATCAACTGCACATCATCACCACCAACACCTTATTTTCATTACTGTCTGTCGTTTTTATCATCTTTAAAGTATCTCCATCACCATTTTTATCTCCAGTTTCACCAATACGTCAAGAACAACAATAAAATGACCATCACTATCAGCACTGGCATTGTCAACATGCTTTTGTGCCATTTGGACTTCACTGGCAACGGATCTGCTTCAGTCCCTTTGCCATTTGTTGTCTTTAACTTTTCTTGAAAGTCCTTGCAGTCTTTGCTTTTCTTGGCAGCTGCTGTGCTCTGCTCTTGTGGGAGGAAGTGATTGTTTTTTATATTGCAGGTTATATGGTTCCTCTTCAGATGCGGTGCTCCGGTTCTGCTGACCTTCATTGTGTTCTAGTTTCTTTGTAGTTATAGTTAATGCTCATTATGTACTATAGGCCCTTGTTCTATGCCACTTCCTGGACACACACCGTGAAGAATACAATATGATGGACAAGAATGTCATTGAGCTTGGTGCTGGCACTGGATTGGTCTCCATTGTGACCAGCTTACTGGGTAAGAATTATCCAGTTATAAATAACTGGGATGCTGATCTTTTACCCTAAGGGGGAACTACCCAAATTAACCTGTTGATACAGTATCTTACTTGGTGATGGAATGTCATTGGTGGAATGGAAACCCGAAATGTGCATTTGACATTGCAGGAGCTAAAGTGATGTCTACTGACCTGCCTGATGTTCTTGGAAACTTGGAGTACAATGTGAGGTGTAACACAAGGGGGCGCTGTAGGTACCCACCAAATGTGACAGAGCTCACCTGGGGACAGCAACTGGAGACACGCTTTCCACGCGCCTCTTGCTGTTTCGACTATATTCTGGCTGCAGATGTGGTCTACGCCCACCCCCACCTGGATGAGCTAATGGACACCTTCGAGTACCTGTGTCAGGACCAGACTGTGATTCTTTGGGCCATGAGGTTTCGTCTTGACCCGGAGAATAGCTTTGTTGACCGCTTTCAGAAAAGGTTTCGCGTGGAGCTCTTGTACGACCTGCCATCGCTGCGCATCAAGCTGTTTCGAGCTGTGAAGAAAAAAGCCACAGAGTCTAATGTATGAGAAAGGATAAGCAAACCTGAGAGAGAAAACGTACAGAGCAGTGACATACCCAGTGATTTGGGTTAGGAGCTTACAGCCTCTGCCTGAACTACATCAGTGTGGCAGAATGTGGAACAGCTTTAAATAGCCTCAGAGGTCTACAGAAGACTAAACGAGATACCCTTGAGTACGGTGGACGGCATCATTGCTGTGCTGCAGTCAGATTAACCTAAAGCCCCTGTTTTCATGCGTCAAACCCTGGATGCTCAGAAATTCCAGCATAAAATCTTTACATCCATTGAAGATATAATTTTGCTTATTTTTAGTTTTATTTCTTTTTTAAGTTTCGTATGTACTGTTTGAATTTAAACATCCCCCACAACCGAAACACGTTTTCTTATTAACATTTTTAGTTTCTTTTCTGGTGTTACCCATCTGGTGTTAAATGCTATTCACCAGTTTCATTCTGACACCATATAAGTGCAGGGGAGCCTCAGAGTAGCTGTGAAGCAGGTCTGACTCCAACTCAGCTGCTTCAGTCTGACAGGAAGGGGGGGGGGTTCCATGGCATCCCCTGATCCATTAAAGCAGTGATGTCTTGTCTATTTAAAGCGGCAGACTCTCAGCACTGCATTCCCCTTAGCTGGTACCATATGGCCTGTACTATCCCTGGAAGGACAACACTGTGCTTTGTTCATAAGCTCCGTTCCTCAGTATTCCAGTGATGTAAAGGATTCCTGCAATTTTAGTTTCATTGTAGCCTAGTCATTACCTTTACATAACTATCCAGCAGTGATATGCTGTGTTATTGAGAGGGTGTATTGAAGAATGTTCTGCAGGGATGTTTTTATCTTTCCATAATAGAATTAATAGAAGTTAAAGATATAATTACAAAAGAAAATGGTCTTCATTGCATTGACTTCCATTGATTTAAGAAGTTGCAAAAGTCAGTAGAATTGTCCAATGCACATATAATTTCTGTCTTCACTTTTTGTTTTGCCAGATGAGTTAATGCATTTTCCACCTCTTTGCACACATCACATACTGCCTATTGCAATTTAGGTAAATGGAAGAATTCTGGTACTTTTACAGAACTTGAAAAACAGTAACTTTTGAATTCATACAAATAAAGCTTAAGCAGTCATTTTTAATTCTGGGAGAGACATTTGTTAAATAACTGTACATGATTACAAAGAATCCTTTACTATCGTGACTGTCACCAAGTGGGAAAATGAAGATTAGAATGATACTTAACTATTAATTACAAAGAG
Source organism: Paramormyrops kingsleyae (assembly GCF_048594095.1). Classification (NCBI taxonomy): domain Eukaryota; kingdom Metazoa; phylum Chordata; class Actinopteri; order Osteoglossiformes; family Mormyridae; genus Paramormyrops; species Paramormyrops kingsleyae. The sequence continues at coordinate 10,252,939 of NC_132812.1, forward strand.
TGTTAATGGTTTGTATCTGCGGCTTGCAAATTAAATGGTGGCAGTGAGTGGCTCAGTGAAATAGATCCTAGTGCCTGTGATCAGATGATCGCCAGTTTGAGCCACACATAATAGTCACATGTCAGCGGGCCTTTGGCCCCCCGCTCCAGGGACACCACATGCCGGCTGACCCTGCGCTGTGACCCCCTTCGCTTGCTCTCACCTGTCTGCGTGTCTCAAGGACTGCATTCCAATGTTCCTGTATCCACTATTGTGCAAATGGCAAATAAAAGAATTAGTCTTAAATTAAAACACAAAGTTTATGTAGAATGGTGAATCTGAATCACAGAGGAAGGACATTTTTTTTTTTTTACAAATTATTTTTTAATGATTTATAACGCTAAGTCATCAAACTTTTCCTCTTTGGTCGGGCACCACTATTTATTACTTCTCCCTATACTTTTATCTTTGATTATTGTACTATGTGTGATTGTATGTTGTATGGTGCTATGTTGCTATTTGTTGAATTTCCCAGGGGAACCTTCCCGAGTGATTAATAAAGTGTTCTATCTATCTATCTATCTATCTATCTATCTATCTATCTATCTATCTATCTATCTATCTATCTATCTATCTATCTATCTATCACGTATAGACTGGCCGCTAGCCCTTACGACCGCTGTCGTTTTTCTCCTCTACTGCCAGTAGGGGGAGTTATGGCACAAATAACACAGGACAACAAAAAACATTTCTTTAAATCATCAGAGACCAAAACACATTTTCCTAATCAGTTTTTCACGCTGATTCCATATCTGTTTCCAGTCAACTTTTTGATTTATGAGTAATGCTAGTTCATACTGTAATTGCAAGTATTGTGTACTAAAACAAAAGCATCACTGTGGTATAGGGTAAAATATTCTTTAGAGCAAAATGAAATAAACAGACAGTGGGCATAAAGAAATTGAAAAGTGTTTGTTAGCCACCATTGTTTCTTCAAAAACGCTTTGAGTTTGATCTTCTTGTGTACACCATGCCTGGATTGTCGCAGTGCAGCATCCAGCAGTAGTCGGCCATCATGCTTTCACTGTAACCAGCTGCACCTTCTCCGTACTCATCACCTTCTACAGAATCAAGACCATCATGTGGCGGTACAGAAACAGGCAATGAATCGTCATGAGGAACAGGCCCGATTGCAGAATCTAGGCTGGGATATACAATTTTGTGCTTAGTTTTAGCTGAGAATCCACTTGTATTCGTGTGGCAAAAATAGCAGTCATTGAGATGGTCTCATGGTTCCCTCCACACCATCGGAATTCCAAATGGCACTGCTGCCTTTCGCCGATTTAGCCAGTCACGCAGACCATTTGAACAACTGGTACAGATGACATGTGGAACCCAAGATTTATCCTGATCTCCAGGTGGACAGCCAAAGTATAATTTGTATATCTTCTTAAGATCTGCAGTGATTGGGCGACGTTGTGCTTTCATTGTGAATGAACCACACACATAACAGAAACTGTCTGGATGATTAATGCAATTTCTAGGCATGATAACAACTGAAAGCCAACACAGTTGACCCAGAATTCAAACTCATGAGTTAGATTTAGTATTTCTTTTGCAACAATTCGAGAAATAATAAAAAATTTGTCGAGAAGCTTATGTCAGCATAACGAAGCCTGAACTACCTATGTTTCCCGCTAAACTAAGTTGTATACACAAGACATGCGCATGCGCACAAGGTCAAATTAATTATACTCAAATCGCAACTAGACTAGGGTCAATAAAACATAAATCAATATCTAGTCACCTAGAGAACGGTGATGTATAGACAACTCTTGTAATACTCTTAGGCAGACTGCATGCACATAATATCATACTACATATAGCTTCATCACAAAAACTTGACGTGCTAGAGAAAAACTAAACACAGATTTGAAATCAGCATGAAAAATACTACAAAACCCACATAAAATTACCTCTGATGAAAATGACCTGTTAACCTGTGTTATCATCCATTCTCTTCTCCAACAGACCGCACATAAACATGTTTTTTTCTACCTAATGAACTTTCTATAAAATCTAATTTGGCCGCCCTACGACATACACAAACATGGTGGGAACCGTGTACATTGCATTGGATTCATGTTAACTCCATAATTAACGGCAGACCCCCCCACACACAGAAATTTGCTCTTTTCCAAGAGACCGTACTCATAGCTCCAGATTTGGAGGTGCTAAGCATCGCAGTGCATGGTGAAGGGTCAGGTCAGACGAGACCCAGAGAGAAACATCTTCTGCAAATACTAGGGACGCCACACTGACGACCTGTCCAGGAAAATGACTAGTAAGAATGGATCTTAAGGGCATGGTGGAGGGGTTTGCCTGCTTCATCATCCAAACAGCTATGTATCATCTCCAGACTGAGCTACTGGAAGGTTCTCCTTCAGACCAGACAAGGTTCTACCAGATACCCGGTGAAAGGTACCAGATATAACCAGTGAACCTGCTCGGAATAGGACAGCTGAGGGCGCTGTTCACCGAGCATGGTGCCATTTCGGTGGCAAATATGTGGGCACCAGATGGAGCATATCGTCTTTATTAAATGTCCCATCACTTTTTTCACCTCAGCTGCATGCGTGGTTCACAGACCCACTCCGTGACGCATGGATGGAGGCGATATTCTGGGAAGTAAGATTAGGGTTTTTCCCATAAAAATAAATGGTCGGACCACACAAACATGTGTGTGCGTGTGTCTTCTCTGTGTTATATGATGCTTAAGGTTTGCATGTGTTTGTATTTATGTGTGTGTGAACACCGGCATTTATGCGTATAATGTTACATTACATGTTACATATATACATAATGTCCCAACTTGTCCTTTGTGTATCGCCAAGATTTTCTAAGTGCTCCCAGAAATTCCCTGGTATTTCACGTCCCGTCCCTTTAACTCTCTGTGTCTTATCTGTCAGTGTTTCTCTTGCATGAGCCGACTTGCTGTGTTCCACGCTTTCACGCCATAGTCCTCAGAACAGGACTGATGCTGTTTGGTGGAGCAGCAGTTACTGGAAAAATGAATATACACTGATGACAACTCAATTTGGAGTCTATATACTTCTAAGATTAAATTTTGCAATTCAATCTTACAGTGATTGTATTTGCAAAACGCATCACTGCGCGAGGGTGTGGCGTGAGAAAGTGCGAAAGTGCAGCCATTTAACACGCTATATATGCGCTCTGCTTTGCGGTGCTGTGCAGCACTGCTTCGTGGTTAACCACAGGGTGGGGTGCAAGCAGGCTTCCTTAAAATTCAGAAGAATTATGACTTTTGCGCATACTATTCTGAGTTTACACGCTTGTTGTTACTTATACAGCTGAAAAAGTGATTCTGAGAGGTTTATGCATGTAAATCTCAACGACAGGCAGCTGCACAATATGAATGTTCATTGATGGAGTATTATTTGATGTTTTTTTTTACTGTGATGCATTATGCTCCCGTTCAAAGCAACGTAATTATATATGGAACGGTTTTGAAAAGGTGAAACTAACAAGAACTCGATAAACAGACAGGTCCTTTCAAAAACAGTTGATTGATTCATTCAGACAAATTTAGAAAATGGTTATATTACACATGCAAATAGCCTACTGTTAAAACTGACTGAGGTTCCATGCACATAATTTCTACAATTACATATCGGTGTATAATCGACTTATATCGGTGTATAATCGATATTTTCTGTTAATGCAGTTATTTAGATTACTTAGGCGGTGTCGACGGTAGGAGTCTTAATTGAGACATCTCAATTAGAACACATAGATAACAATAATGCCATCGTCTGACTGCATGTAGATGTGCAGAAAGGTAACTAACAAGCGTTAATTCGTCTTATCTGTTTCATCTGCGTGTGTCACGAATGAAATGTGTTAAATGGAAAAATGCGCTGTTATGAACGGCGACTCAGGACGTGGTGAAACGGCACAGGGCGTCGGTCGGACTGAAGTTTCTCGGAGGAAACGTGGTTTTAACTGAGTGACAGGATGGGCGGGCCCTTATTTCCAACCCTGGCACCACTACAAAAACCAATATAAAACCAGCTCTTTAAAACTATATCGACGTTTGCATTTTAGATACATATTATAGTCTACATAGCTCATACTAATCTGTATCCAACTTCACTATTGTTTCAAACTAACAGACTAATAAAACGGTGTTCTGCTGGTATTTTGTGAGCTTTTTTATGTTCGATACAGGTTTCATCTGTATTTAAATGAATTTTATTTAGAAAGTATGAAACTCATGCTTTACCGGAGTAAAACTGCGCCGCCCCTATAAGACACACCTTTCTGTCATCCAGTGGTTTGTACGGAGGGCGGTGCCTATGCTGGGTGTGAGGCTGCCGGGTCCTGGGACAGCAAAATCGGCCAGGCACCTTCTTAGCATCACAAGCAGAGAGTGACACGGCTGATATGGCGGCTGAGGCGGAAGGGCTCCGGGTCTTTCAGAAGGTAAACATAAAAATAGGTGAGTTATGATGTCAAAACAAACGTCATTTTTCCATAACCTACATTATTTTAAATCATGCACTGACTTAAGTAATATATTATAATATTAAATAGGCATGAGCAAATATTCCTTAACTGCCTTGATAAATAGCTCTATTGCCTCTTCAGCACTTGTTACTGAGGCTGAGCTTCTCTGACTTTTTTCTTGAAGGTGTCTAACTTCATCTGCTTTATACCCAGAATCTCACCATATCAAGACAAATGATCGTTTAAGAGTCGCGTTACCTAGTCATTTGGTTTTCTTTAATTAATTTCTTTGTCTTCCCTTTTCCCTATTCTTCAGTTATTTTGTAGCTTATAAATGATACCTAAATGTTTAACAACACTCCCAGGTAAAGCACCTTAATTGGGGTGACATTATTCTGAAAGGCTTTATATAAAAATCTCTGCATTCAAGAGGTTTCCAAAAACATAAGTGCGAATATATTCCATGTAGGCTGTATCAGTCTTATCGTCCCTAACGAACCGACGACGTAAATGTGAAATATGGCTTATGTAGTATATAGGTGTGTTTACTGTAAGTGTCACGGTGTCTTTACATGAATGATTAATATTGTCGGCAAAAAAAATGCCCCTTAGTTTCAAATTGAATTGCTCAAATGTTCTTTGTCGTTTTACATTATACTGTGTTGATTAGGGGGGGGGGGGGGGGGGGGGGGGCAGTAGTTAGCACTGTTAGCTCACACCTCTGTGACCAGGGTTTGAGTCTCTGCCATGGCTCCATATGTGTGGGGTTTGCCTGTCACACCTCTGTGACCAGGGTTTGAGTCTCTGCCATGGCTCCATATGTGTGGGGTTTGCCTGTTCTCCCTGTGTTGACGTGGGGTTTCCTCCAGGTACTCCAGTCCCCCCCCCCCCACAGTCCAACAAAATGCTGAGGTTAATTGGAGTTATCAAATTGCTCATAGGTGTGACTGAATGGTGTGTGAGTGTGATCCTGCCTTGCACCCATAGACTCTGGGATAGGGTCTATAACCCCCCCCCCCCCAGCAGAACCACCCCCCCTTGACCCTAAATGAGATAAGCAGTTACAGAAGATGGATGGACTGTACTTAACACGTCTGCCCTAGATAAATTGCTGAATTCATCCATCCATTTCCCAAATATAGTATATCCCTATTTGGAAAAATACTGCTAAATTAACTGGCAGTCTTAATGTACCCATTAATGTTCATCTTAATCATAATGTTCTTCTTGCTTCTACATTTGCTGTTGGAAGTACAAGGGTAGATATTGATTTCAAATCATCTGTGATTCATTGTAACGTGTATTATGAAGAGGTATGGGCGATCTTCAGCATGGGAGTTAGTCATTGTCTTGACACCCGACCGCTTAACGGTTTGCTAGTGGGCGTTGTCCTTCTTGGTTTGGCTTAAAATAGGAAACAAACCACCAGTAAACATGTACTGATGTCCTCCCTACCACAAAGTGCTCTATCCTGTCACACTACCATCTTAGATGATGGTAAGGAGCGGCAGACAGACATGAATTTACTTTTTTGTAGCAATAATAAAACTGCATATTAAAAGCTTTGATGGATTGCATGTGAGGTGGCAGCAATTTACAGCTGGCTTAAAAAGCAAAATACATTTATTTTGTGGCTTTATCTTGAAAATTAGGCTTGTAAAAAATGAATTTGTAGTAATGCATGGTGTTTATTTTGTAGGAATACTATCTGATGGCAAGGTTGCCGACTCTCACGCATCTGGTGTGATACTCACGCTTTCTGACTCTCAGGCATGCAAGAAATCTGTAATATTATGCAAATCTGTATTATTCCATTAATAACCTAAAACTAGCTACATCAAAAGCAGTGGGGTAGTCTGCAAACCCTACAGACTATCTGCAAGGTAATAAAACTCTTACATACATGTAAATGCGTGTGCAGACTTGTCTCAAATTGAAAATCTCAGGCCGACCAACTGACCAAGGTTGGTGACCCTGCTGATGGAATTGCATGTATAACAAAGCAAATGCTAAGCTTAAGCCCTCTTGCTGCAAATTCCCTTAATTTTAGGACCCTGTGCTAATGCTGAAGCCAGGGTCTATGGGATGGGCATTGACTTCCTCTGTTTTTCTGTCTTCCTTTTCATTTTTTTTATTCCTACTTGTTTGGTAAGTCTTTCCTCACTTTTGAGTCCGTCTGTCTTGTTTTTAATTTCTTCCCTATCTACTTTGTTTGTGCGCTTCTCATATTCCCCTGATGATGTATGAACGGCTATGAAACTTTTACATCAAAGACACCATGTTGTATTTTGTTACATTCTGTTATTGTTACCCATTCCAATCCTCTTCAGTTAGCTGACACAGCCATAGAAACATCTGTGGAAATACAGCCACTCTAGTTTGCTGCTGAATTTCTAATTTTAGCTCTGCTGTTTGATTGGGAACCGGGTTGTTAATTTGGTTCTTCCTGCCAAAATACATTTTTTGCTTGTGTGTATGAGACTGATAAGAGGCTGTCAGTCTTCAATATGGCAAAACCACACATTTCTCTGTATGTGCATCAAAGGTCTGGTGATCTCTGGCTTTTGACAGGCGAGGCAAAGAACATCATACCTTACCCAGGACCCACCCGCATGCGGGACTGCTACTGCACCATCAACCTGGACCAGGAGGAGGTCTTCAGGACCAAGGTCATTGAGAAATCCTTATGGTGAGTTGTTCAGTACAGCTGTCTGTGTGTGGGGCAGTGATAGGCAAGCAAATATTTCTGTATTTAAGGTGAATGAATGAATGAATGAATGAATGAATTATTATTAATAATAATAATAATAATAATAATAATAATAATAATAATAGATCTGCCTGTTGTGAATCTTAATCATAGCCCTTTCTACGGAGAGGAATTTTTCTGTGAAATCCCACGGAGCTTCCGTCAGCTGTCCTTTTACATTTTTGATAGAGACGTATTCAAGAGGGACTCCAGCATTGGTAAGAAGAGACAAGCTGTGATTGATGCAAAATATTTTTGTCTCATATTAGTGTAAAGGTTCAGTTTGTCAAGTCAAACTGGGGTTATGTATTTTAGTAATACTTTAATAATGCCAGTGTGAAAAATATTATTGAAGTCACCATTTTGTTAGCATTATTGCTCAGTATGTTATTGGTAAGCGTTACAGTGACTGCAGCATTCAGTTGTGCATGCACATGTACATTCTGTGTATGAATACAAATTTGACAGTGCTATGTGTATGTGTAATATTAATGATGGACACTAGGGGGCCCAATGTACTTAGATCTGATCCCCATCTTTACAGCTTTATCATGTTTGTGTGGGATTCTCTGCTTCTCAAGTGGGAGCTGGCTGTGGGGTGTAGTGATGACACAGCAGAGACTACTGTCAACCATTGTTCTGTCACTTTGTGTCTTTGTCTTTACTTTTTCTGTAGAATATTTTGTTACTGGGGTGGTGCAGTGGTTATCCTCTGGGAACTGGGTTTGAGCCTGTGCCATGGCTGCTTGTGTGTGGAGTTTGCATGTGACCCCCCTGTTATCCTGGGGTTTCCTGCAGGTACTCCAAGTCCTCCCCCAATCCAAAAATAGGCTGAGTTTAATTGGATTTGCCAAATTGCCCATAGGTGTGTATAGTGTGTGAATGTGCCCTGCGATGGGTTGGTGCCCCATCCTGGGTTGTTCCCTGCCTTGTGCCCTGCGATGGGTTGGTGCCCCATCCTGGGTTGTTCCCTGCCTTGTGCCCGTAGGCTCTGGACCCCCTCCCTCAATAGGACAAGCAGTTACAGAAGATGGATAAAAGGATATTTTGTTAATCAGTAATCAATCATACACTGAGCCCTGGCTCCTGACATTCCAATGTGATTATGTTTTTTTTCAAGGCAAAGTAGCTGTGAAGAAGGAGTATCTGCCAAAGTACCAGGGCAAAGACACCTGGTTCCAGCTGCAGCCAATCAGTGCAGATTCAGAGGTGCAGGTGAGCAGGTGCAACTCCTGTTTGTAAACAGGAAGTGGTGTAATGATGGAAATACAGACACAACTGATTAGATAGATAGATAGATAGATAGATAGATAGATAGATAGACAATGCACACAAACTATGTTGTGCACAAATAAACTAATTAAAATTAGTGAACAGATTGTACATTTGGTGTATACAGGCACAACATAGTTACACACAGTTATGTGCCTGGCAGCAGACAGCAAAGATCCCCAGTAGTGCTAATGGTTGAATGATTTTATATAATGTTGCATAGGATAACTATTGTGTCCTTTTTACTGCCCCTCACAAAAAAAGCTGCTCACATAAACACGGTGTCTGACACACACATACAGTGACACATGCAATAGCTAATTATTTAACCTTTAACCTTCATTGACACAGGCTCACCCACAGGTGAGAAAGTGTAAGGGACAGGCAACAGGAAGTAGGGAGTCTTTGTTGTTCGTTCACAGGGGAAAGTCCATGTGGAGATACAGCTGAGTGATGTCATCACAGACAGTGGCACTGTTGCTCAGAGACTGATGACGCGGTGAGTTTGCTCCTCTGCAGTCTGAATGTTCTCCTCGCATCAGCACACAGTGTGTCACATATGATGCGGGAGACCTGCAGCAAGCTGGGCTCCTAACTGCAGGTGCATTGTGGGCGTCCATGGTGGGGGCCACCGGCAGCTGTTCTCTTTATCAGGGAAAGTCCAGTGGCTGTTAGGCTTCACAGGAAAGCGTCACCCCAAAACCTGTGCCATTTTTCATCCATCCATCCATCCATCCATCCATTCATGGGAAACCTACTTTTCCTTTTCTGTAAATACAGTTGGGTGTTTTGGTGTTATGTTAATACATAATTACGTTAAATGTAACTTTAAATCCTCAAAGGGCCAGTGTGTTCAAACACAGGTATGAGGACTCTTCAGCCAGTCAGTCCTCTAATTAATAATCTAACTAGAGAATTGCAGTGAAAATCCACATCTCCAGTGCATTATAAGCACTTAGCTGATATTGCTTGGACCTGTACCCTCGTGTTCCCCCAGTGTGCTGGAGTGCCAGGACTTGCCCATCGTCAATGGACAATGTGACCCCTATGCTACAGTGTTACTGATCACGCCCTCCGGGTAAGAGCAGGTGACCTGTCACATGGTGCACACGCCCAAGAAGTAGCTCAGGCCTGTTCTAACTGCTAGCCTCTCCCAGGTCCGAGGTCAAGAAGACCAGAGTGAAGAAGAAGACCAACAGCCCCCATTTTGATGAAGTCTTCTATTTTGAGGTTTGCAACTTTCTGCTAAGAAATGATATTTTATAAAAAGATCCCTTATACACATACACACTAACATACTTATAAACAAACACTTGCAAGTGCACAAATGCAGAAATAGGGAAATATACAAGCACGTGCAGATACATGAATGATTTGTGGTGCTGACACTGGTCACACAGTCGCTGCTGTTTTCTGTTCCTTCATTTGATTGACATCTCACACTCTATCTCTTGCATACAGATGCAGAACTACAACATTAAACCAAACTTTGATGCCAGCGAAGAAGATACTGACAAAGTAGTACTGAGGTTTGTGTGTGAGAAAGAGAGAGACTGAGTTTGTATGGATGTACTGTATGGCACCATGTTATATTGGTGCTGAGCAGGAAATGACAGATTCATAGGGGCTTTTTTGGGAGGAATAGGGTCCATGCAAGGAGAGTATCAACACATCTAAAAATCACAAAAAGTAAAGGAGCCATAAACTTTACCAAAAATGACCAAAAAAGTCACTGAACTGCCATGTTTTGAGACTGGTTTTGCTACTGCAGTCTGGGTGACTGGAGACAGAATGGAATGGTATACCCACCAAATAAAACATTTTGTGAAGAATAAGATTGAGCAATTTGACACAAATAACCCAGTTATAGTCACGAGACCTCAATATACGACATGTTGCTTGAAGGGTGATGGGCAGTTTATTGAATTTAAAAATTCTAACAATATATTGGAATGTGTGCCAGTGGAACTGGAGCATGAGGGGTGTGTGTGTGTGTGTGTGTGTATGTGTGCATATATGCAGCAAAGAGTTTGCACATAGTCTATACTGCAATCTGGAGCCTGGTTCTGCTGCAGGGTAGACCTGTGGAAATCCAGCAACCTGAAACTTGGAGATGAGTTCTTGGGAGAGGTCAGTATCCCTCTGACAGTACTGACTGCATCTGGCTGCCATAATGCATGGTGAGTATGGGCACGCTGTTTTGAAGAGGGGGCCCCTCTATCTGTATATCTGTTTCTCTCAGGCCTGTACATCACCCTGATAGTTCAGCCCGTAATCATCCTTCTTCCTGTCCCCTGCCTATCTGCTTAATAATGCCCATGTTCCCATTTTCTCCCATGGTGTGCAGGGCCAGATATCATTTTCCCGGGGCCCTAGGCAGCTCTGTAGCCAGAAATGTATTTCAATTGGACCGGAGAGTCGGGACCCCTTCTGCTGATTGGGCCCTTGGCAGTTGCCTAGTTTGCATATAAGAACATAAGAACATAAGAACATAAGAACATAAGAAATTTACAAACGAGAGGAGGCCATTCGTGCCCTGACGGTGTGGATTGTGTATGTGACAGACCCCTGCCTGTCTATGTCACAGGTACTTCCTACAGCCCAGGGATAACGGCAGCAAGTCCGTGAAACCAGAAGAACTGGGCTCCTTACGGCTGAATATAATTTACACTGAGGACCATGTCCTCACCTCGGAAGCGTACGGCTCGCTGAAAGAGCTGCTGCTGAAGTCGGCCTGCTTGCAGGTATGTGTGTCTGCGTGTGTTCAGGTCGGTCGCAGGTCCTTCCAAACTGGGTGCCGTGCATTAGCATGCATTGTCCAGATGGTGGCAGAAGCGCCGGGGAGGTGGTTGATTCGTGCTTATGGCCGTGTGGTAGCGGTCGCCGGATAATGCAGCGCCCCTCTCTGGGCATGGTGATGTCACTGACCCCCCCGTCTCCCCGCAGCCGGTGTCGGCCTCGGCGGGCCACGTCCTGGGGCAAGTGTGCAGGGAGAAGCAGGAGGCAGCCGCGCCGCTCGTCCACTTCTTCCTGCACTACGGGAAGGTTGTGCCTTTCGTGAGCGCCGTCGCCAGCGCAGAGATCAGCAGAACGCAGTGAGCAGGGGAGGGGTGGAGGAGGAAGGGTGTGGGTGAGGAAGGGAGGGGTGCTTCTCTGTGGTGACGCCCATGGCTCTGCTGCTTGGTCTGCAGGGATCCCAACACCATTTTTCGGGGGAATTCACTGGCATCCAAATGTATCGATGAAGTCATGAAGCTGGCTGGCAGGCACTACCTGCAGATAACTTTGGGGCCAATCATAGATGAGGTGAGACTCCCCCAACCCCCCCCCCCCACACACACACACACACACAAACACACCTGAGGACGCATATACTCAGCTGTCTCTGCATCATCAGTGAGGCAATAAGAATCGGAATGAGCACAGCCTCCAACCATCAGCCATACTGTAGGTTCTCCAGAACAGGGGACTGATTCAAAAAACGGACAGGATTTGATGCTGGGCATTGATGAAATATTAAATGCTAAATAAACCAGTGACCAGTGGGTATCCTTTTTGATTAAGCAATTGAAGAACACATTTTCAGGACTTAAGCAGTACATGAATTATCTTTTTGAGAAAATTTCTCTGGTTTTCTACGGTTTTGGAAACTTACGATTACACGATTACATGAGGCCTGACTCCAAATACTGTAACAGATGATGAGGAAGCCTGACTTTAGTTAATTGACAGTCTCATCTCAAAAACAAACAATGGGTTATGAGAGTGATCTGCTATCTTGCAGATCTGCACAAGCCACAAACCCTGTGAGATTGACCCTGGGAAGCTGAAGGAGTCAGACAATCCGGAAACAAACAGAGTGGGTTGTAGGCGTATGTGTAAGAGTGTAGAATACAGTATGTTTATGTAAGTGTATATGTTTGTGTTTGTCTGTCTGTGTCAGTATAGCTGTGTTAGTCCATTTGTAATAGTGTAGGTGTTGATGTAAGTGCCTGACGATCTGTCTGCAAACAAACACGGTTCTGTGTTCGATTCTAAGGAAAATCTGCGGCAGTATGTGGATCGGATCTTCAGGGCCATCACCACATCTGGAGCTCGTTGTCCTACTGTCATGTGTGACATCTTCTTTTCCCTGAGGGAATGTGCGGTCAAGCATTTCCAAGGTAACCTGCTCCTCTTCACCATTATGGATGAACATGAAAACCATGGCGACTGGGGTAAAAGACTAAATCCTTGTTATAGTAAATCTACTGCTTTTTACCATTCCAGTGTAAGTCCAGGATCAGATGTGCAGGTGCAGCTGTGGTCCTTATTTTTATGTGCTATATAATAAAGAATAAACAGTGCAGTCAGACAGGTTGACACAAACTTCCTCTTCCTAACATTGGTCTTAAACATATAGATTTAGGGTCATGCTGCCATCTGTTGGAAGCATATGAAATTACACTATCATCTTAACTATGATTATCCTCCCAGAACAGGAAGGATAGGGCAATGGTATACTGTAGACAGGCAGCCGATCTCATCACAGGGCACATGCAGACAGATGACAGGCAAGGCCCAGGCAGTCATTCACCTACCTGCATATATTTCTACTGTGGAAGAACATTTTTATAACATGGGGAGAATATCCAAACTCCATGCACACCAAACAGGGCTGGGATTCAAACCCACAACCCTGGAGGTGCCAGCCGCCACCACACACACACACACACACACACACACACACAAAATATATATATATATGTACATGCATATTTATATTTTAATATATAATATCATATAGCTATTATGATTCTGCTTAGTTTGGTGTTTATATTGGCGAATGTAAGGTATATGTAACTGTGTATTTTGTAGTAATGAAAATGTCTGTGTGCCCTGCAGGGGATCAGGACGTTCAGTACACGGCCGTCAGCAGTTTTATCTACCTGCGCTTTTTTGCTGCGGCTGTTCTCACCCCCAGCCTTTTCCAGCTTCGGCCTCACTACCCGGTGAGTGTGTGTCTCGGTAGCCCCCGCCTTCACCCCCCCCGTCTTCCTCGTTTTAACCCTCCCCCTTCCCCATCTTATTTCCTTTCAGTCTCTCTCTCTTTTGCCCGGCTTCTGGGTGGCCGTCTTTGAGCACTTTGAGGTAATATGACTTGGCTGTTTCCACAGGACCCCTCTACCTCCCGAACCCTGACATTGATTTCCAAGACCATACAGACCCTTGGGAGCCTCTCCAAGTCCAAGTCTGTGAGTTACTGAGAAGGCAGCCGTTTGTCTTTGAGTTATGGGGCTTCAAAGTGAAAATGGAGACTCAGCCACCTTATTGGTTAATGTTTGCATGCAGGGCAGCGTCAAAGAGTCATACATGGCTGCCTTTTATGACCACTTCAGTGAGGAGGAATACACAGCTGCTGTGAAAGATGTGAGTAACTCAAGCTGAATGTACAAGTCAGCTCTCAAATTTTGTTTTACATTTTTATCTTTTATGGTCTCCTAAAGGGAATCAAGTCAAGGAATTGTCCACTGAGGCCTGCAAGATTTCCTGTAAATACGGTTTTGTGATCTGTCAAAAATAAAATGGTTTGATCAGTGGTATCAAAGGCAGAACTAGTAGAAAGACCTCACAACAGGCAGAGTGATTCACTTTCCTGATTAGTGTGATGGTGTATTCTACAGCCAGGCTGAAACTTCTCAGATACATTAAGCAGAGATGGGTAATTCAGGTCCAGACCAAGATTTTGTTTCAACCGACCAGTTGACTCTGTGACTGTGACTCTTTATGCTCAACTGGTTGGTTGAAACAAAATTCTGGTCTGGATTTTTATTTTCTGGACCTGAATTACCCAACTCTGACAGTAAGAAATTGTTTCTTGGCATCACATTGCTTTTACTTATTTTGAAATATCTTTTCCTCAGTGGGACATATTTGTATATAAATATTCCTAAACAAGCAGGTGAAATGGTGCATAATGCTTTAAGAATGTGAGAATTCCCATAAAATTTGCATGGCTCTTGGGAATTTGTCTGTTTTGTGACCCTATACCGAGGTGAAAGTGAACAAAGGTTTGAACTTTCTAAACTTCTGATTCTGACACACCAGATTCTGTTTGTGTATAGATATCAGTATTGTGTACAGAAAGGTTTGTTTGATCATCCAGTTCTGCTAATGTGTTGGATCCAGACCTTTGGTGGAAGCCACTGCTCCCTTTGATAAGTAAAGTGTTTAGTAACTGTCATGTTTTCACTGTACAGTTTCTGGACCTGATCTCATCCTCTCAGAGGTGGGACCAGAATGTCATTGAAACACCAGTGACGCTGAAAGAAGGGTGAGCAGCCGATTTCTGTAACCATAATCCTGCAACCACGTTTCATCCACATTAGCTGAGTATTGCTGCGATATCACTGATATTATTGTAAAACCCATCGAGATCATCAATCATCGTATTTCTCTCTAACAAGGTTCATGAGAAAAAGAGCCTGGGGTAGGAAATGCTGTGGCCTGAAGAGTTTTCAGAAGAAATGGTTCCGTCTCACTAACCATGAGTTCATATACCGTAAAAACAAAGGTACAGTTGATGTTTATTGCACTTCCCTATTTAAACCCTGTATAATTTATAGCTGTAACCTGTGCCTGATTGGAAATACTGTAATGCAGCTTTTTTTTAATCTTCATCTGGCCCTAAATCCCTCCCCGTTACCTTCAGGCAGTGGGATGCTCCACCGCATCCCTGTAGAAAACATCCTCGCAGTGGAACGTCTGGAAGAGGAATCTTTTAACAAGAAGAATGTAAGAGCTGAATGCCGAAGTGCATTACTGTCACTCACAGTAAGAGATACAGAACACTCTCTTCCCATACTCAAACAAAAAGCCAATAGAGACAGTACTGAGTAAATTCTGAGTAACGACAGCATTAACACCCCTATGCAAATCCTTATGTAGCTTACTATAGGTCCATGGGATCACTGGCAGCAGATTTTTATGACTACATCATTAAGTGCAAAGAATAATAATTTTATAATTATACAAGTTAATAATGATATGAAATCATGACCTAATGGTGTGTGAGTGTGCCCTGTGATGGGTTGGTACCCCATCCTGGGTTGGTAACTGCCTTGCACCAGTAGCTTTCGGGATAGGCTCCGGACCCCCCGCGACCCCGAATAGGACGAGCGGTTACAGAAAATAAATGAATGAGTGAATCATGACCTTACACAAAAACAAAATGTCCTACTTAGTGTTTGATCGTCAGTGGTTTGCTTGATTGAGCCCTTGTGTTTTGCCTGTTGGTAATAGATGTTTCAGGTCATCCAGCCAGAGAGGACACTCTACATTCAAGCCACTAACTGTGTGGAGGCACGTGATTGGATCAACATCCTCACCAAAGTCAGCCAGTCCAACCGCCAGCGCCTGAGCACCTACCACCCATTGGCCTTCCTCAATGACCTCTGGCCGTGCTGCGGATTGGCTGCAGACTCTGCTCCAGGATGCACTCCCTGCACAGGGTGGGTTGAGTCCCACCCTCCCCCCTAACCTGCCCTACACCTGTCCACCAATCTGCATTACTCAGTGATTTGTCTGCTAGCCACATTTAGCTAGCTTTAATTTACTCTGTTTTCTTGTTAAACATCTTCACGCACAGCTGGTTGTTAGAAAAAATAAAATAAAAATAAAACTAGCACCGTAACACCATTGCACGAGAGATCAACATTCTTTGAAGTTGCGATACAAGATGCCATCGCTGTTCTGTGACAGAGTTCTACCAGACAACATCGAGCTCGACATTGATGGAGATCGAGAAACAGAACGCATCTTCTGCCTCTTCAGCAGATACATGGACAGGCTGGAGAAGATGCAAGGTGCACAGCAGGAGTGTGCGTGTGTGTGTGTGTGTGTATGTTCTCAAGAAAAGTAAAGTATGAAAAACAAACCTTGGAAATTTTAGATTTAATTTTAGAAAGCCAGATTATTTTTGCTATCTGCTAACAGTTCTCTTCTTGCTGGCCTCCAGAGGCATGTGGCAGCAAGGCTGTCTACCACGGGCTGGAGCTAAACGACGACTTCATCATAGATGACCCACAGGAGACCTACAAGACGCTCAAGCAAATCATGGCGTTTGTGCGTCTGCTCAAGCTGGAACATGCTCAATATAAGCGTGAAAAGTTTAGGAAAACGAGATATGGCAGCGAGTAAGTAGAGTCCAGCCTTTTGCATCCCGGTTTTGATATATCGTGGGGTTGGGAAATTAAATGGGAATGTTTTGAGAGTCATGGGGAGTTTTGAGAATGTCGCAGATGACACCCGAAGGCCAGCAGATGAGCCACAAAAATTTTTGTAACTCATAAATCAGCCTCTCACGTGATATCTCGCTGTGATATCACAGTGATCTCGCAGTGATCTTTGTATCTCACATTTCTCGTATATTTACTTTTCTCCACTCGCATTTGCTCACCAAGGGAACCAAAAAATTGTACATGGTTTTCCAGATCAGAGGGAGCCTGCACCCCTAATGTGGAAGGGCCAACCAAAATGTCATTCCAGTAGACAAACTTAATGAAGCTCAGCCATTAGAGCCTGCCGTTAATAACCACTGGAGGATAGGTGTGAAATGATGTCCTACATACTTGTCGAAATTACAGTATAACATGTTGGTTGAAAGGTGACTGTGAGATGTTTTATGTTTTTCTGTTCTCTAAATTATGCTCCATCTCTGGTTGTTAAATGTCACTCCAAGCACCATGTCTACTGTGAACTTACATGTTCAATAAACCTCATTCTAAACCTTTAATACATCAGCACTACCAGTGAAAAAGTAACAGGCTCTAAGCTAAGCTGTTTGTCTTGCTGCAGGGAATATCCAATCGGAGACAGCAACTTTCAGTGCTTCATCACCCAGCTGTCTGAAAACTCTGCACATGGCATCTGACCCTACAGCAGCACTGACCAGGACCATGCTCTGAGCTCCAGTGGTCCAACAGCACTTCCCTTCCTGTCCCTTTAGAAGGACATTTCCCACAAAAATATAGGGGGTGCATTTGCACTTTAAATACCCAAACATTAGGGTGAAGCCAATAGACGGCATCTTTTAAATGTACTTTTTATGCTGATTTCTGAATTTGTTTTGTGAGTCTTTTACATGACCCTCAAAAGAGGAATAGTCAGGTTTTCAGGATTATACAACATATCCGTACATTCTTGCGGATACGTGAGTCTATGCAAGGCAATATCCATTCAATCATCTTCTTCTTATGCGCTTGTGCTATGCAGGGTCGCAGGGGGTCTGGAGCCTACACTGGAATAATCCAGCATGGGGCACCAACCAATGGCAGAGCACACTCACACACCATTCACACAGACAGATTCACACCTAGGGACAATTTGGTAACTCTGGTTCCAGCTCAGTATGTTTATAGACTGTGGGACTGGAGTACCTGGAGGAAACCCAGTGACGACATGAGGAGACCATGCAAACCCCACACATAGAGCCAGTGTGGGGACTCAAACCCCGGTCCCAAAGGTGTGAGGCGCAAGGTGTTATTTCTGCTTTAAAAGGTTTTTCTATAAGGACACTTAATTTTCACTGCCTGAGCACCTTCAAGTAATTTTTTTGGCATTTGGCATTCTACAAGCAAGTGAGTTTCTACCTGAATTCTAATTCTTCAGTGTTCGCATGGCTGAATCTCAATTGCATGCTGCAAAAAGGGAACTGGTAATGTAGGACAATATTAAATATCTAACAGTCAGGCATAAAACAGGCACTTTTACAATCAGCGTTCATATGAATTACAATTAATTACATCTAAAAGTAGCAAGTATGACTGATTTTTTTCCCCACAGACTTTCAAATTATAAATTGCCTTTAGGAAAACTTACATGGGGTCAGTTGTTAAAAATGTGAATTTTGGTCTTGGATTTTCATGGGTAAACATGGGGCAGAGCTACAACTTTAAATAAGTTCACATGAACATTAACTGTAATACTGTTTATACAATAGTGATACATATAAAAAAAATATCCCATTAGTCCAGCGGTCACTAACAGGCGGACCGCGGTCCAGGTCTGGACCCAGAAGCTGTCCCATACGGACCTGGACCGACAGCCAAAACATTTAGTTATTTAAAACCTGACGGGGCGCTTTTATTTTAACCTGCGCAGCGTTTGTAGTCTTTTCGGTAGTGGTTTAGCAGTATAACCGCCGTTTCCCACGCCAATGAACGTCAAACGCCTTTGACCGCCAAGCAAGACGTATAGTTCGGCGTATGCAGCCCTTTGTCTGCGCTAATGTGCCTTTCGTGTTAATAGCAGCAGCGAAGCTAACACCAGCAAACAAAAAGCGTAATGTTCCTAACAGAGTGGCTGCGCTCTCCTGAAATCGTAAAGCTGAAAAGTTTTCAAATACAATATATATATATATATATTATATAACACGTTGGATAAATAGACGTAGTTTATTGTTGATTGCATATTCGTTGAAGTTTCTGCATTTTAACATATGTATAAAGTAATGTTATCTGTTACATAAATAAACTCATGTGAAACAAAAAATTTACGTTTTCAGGGTTGCCAAATCTCAAGCATCTGGCATGACACGCTTTCAGACTCATGCTGGAAATCTTACGGCAAATCTATATTATTCCATTAAAAAACCTAAAATTAGCTACGTCAAAAGTGTATTTACACGGTTAAAAAGCAGACTATTTACAAGGTAAGAACTGTTACATGTGTGCAGACATCTCGAATTGAAAATCTCACTCCAGCCAACTGGCCGAAGTTCTATGTCACGTGACAAAAAAATAACGTTTTTGAATTGTACTGAATTAATTTGATTTGACAGTCAGGTACTGATTACATACAATGTTGATGTAACTAATAGGCTACTTAAATATATATTACACTATTAAATAGTTAATATTATGATCTTCCGGACCTTTGCTTCAAGAATTTTTCTCTAACTGGACCTCTTTAAATTTTAGTTGAATATCCCTGCATTAGTCTAATTAAACTGTATTTCGTACCAGATACAGGTTCTGACAACAGTTATATGTCAGTATACAGGTTCTGACAACAGTTACATGTCAGTATACCTAATAATAACTCCATCATTAGTATTACTGAAGGATTCAAATGCCCATGCTTTATGACATATACTAGCTAATAACGACAAATGTATGTACATAGCTTCAAACCAGCATTAATTTGACTTACTTTGAAATATAATACAATTTAATATGTTTTAAATTGTCTGGGGGAAAATTAAAATAGTATATTTTCCCGAATATCCGAACTTCTCACCCTATCCCTAAGGGAGAGCCCAGATACCCTGCGGAGAAACCTCATTTCGGCCGCCTGTATTCGCGATCTCATTCTTTCGGTCATTACCGATAGCTCATGACCATAGGCAATATTCAATATTCAGCGACTGGTAAATTGTTATGACCTAAAGTCATTTAGGTGCCTATTGTGATATAATTAAAAAATCCACTGTTTTATAAGCTGGTTAAACCAAACAAAAGGGCTTTGTTTTGCGTCCTCATTTTTTTTACATAACTAGCTATGCTTTTTCTTCTATACATACAAGTAGATGATCCGTGTGAGTCTTCACCGTCTCATAATTTGCAACACTACCCCTAAACAAGCACTTCACACAGGTTCACACACATTGGTTACCATTTTTTTGTATTTGCATCCACCCCAGTATCATTAGACCCCTACAAAGTCATTAAGCTTTGCCCAGTGCCACCATGGCCTCAGGCAGTGCAGTATGTGCATGTTATCTGCTTCTCTACCAAGCCCTTGCTCAAGGTTAATGTTGGCCACACATAACCATGATAAAAAGAGAGAGAGCAAGGCAAGGTGGGGGTGTGACCTGTACTGATGGCTGTGCTAGGCTGCAGCTCCGCCCCCAGAGTCGTCGACACGGGAATCGCAACCTAAGCCATTTAGTCTGAAGGCAAATATATTCAGACATCAGGCTTACGTATGCCATACGCACTCCCGAGAGCAAACATCAGAGCAGAGATTAGGCCCCGAGTTTACCATGTGTATGTTTTTCAATTCAAATAATTTTTAATTAGTCTTCAAAATGGCAGACCCCCAATGACACCACTTAATGGCTTACAAGAGTTCAGGCTCACAATCGTGTAAGTGAATAGTGATTAAGAGCCAGAAGACAGAAAACAAAATTCCATAGTTCGATACTGATCCTTTATAACCACACTGAGCAAAAATCAGACTTCACAGAAATATATAATTTAGGTTATTTGTGAATTACAGTGCCACTTCTGTATCTACAGTTTCTGCTATCTGTGGTTTGCCAAGGCCCAAAAAAATTGGAAAATTCCAGAAATAAACAGTTCATAAGTTTCGAACCACTCACCAAACGAGTACAGACTGTAACATGGTGAAACCCGCCACCCCAGTTGCGCCCAGTACACCTTGGCCCCAGACCCACGCCTGCTACTCTGCAGAACTCTCATCCAGTCTGTCTAGCGTTCTCACTGATCCCAATCATTGCTGTGTTATTGCAGTGTATGCTATAAAAATGAATAAAAAGCACAATTTTCATTGCTCTGTCATTCCTTGATACATGACATTTTTCATTGCTATCCATCTCTTCATAATTATGCTATGATGTCAAAATCCCTTTCATCTGAGAGAGTGCAGTTCTGTAATGTATTTTATTATTACTGTATTTAATGTTGGTAATGTCTTACTGTGCATAATTTATGAATCAACCTCTATATAAAGGTGGTTCGCTATCATCCATGGTTTCAGCCAGCCGAGGTATGTCTTAGAATGTATCACCTGCAGATACGGCGGAGGGGGGGGGGGGGGGGGGGGCTACTGTATATTACAAATCATTTCAGAAGATCCCTGAGATTGGCACCGTGGGTGGTGCTGTTGTCTCACACCTCTAAGGTGAGCGACAGAGAAATTGAGAATTTGAGCCTATGGGTTGCCAAGATTTTAAAATTTGAAATTTTGATTAGGTTAACTGCCACGTTAGAAATGAGCACCTTAGTAACAGATTTGTTTCAGTAGGCATTTTCCATCAATTATGAAGCAACTTTATTAGATTCTTTCCTATTGCCATGCACTTGTCTTCTGTCAAGTGCACGCTCTGTGGTGATCTACTCTTTAAACTTTGGTACATTTCAGTCATTTACACTGGATGTTGATCTTACTGTGGCAGGTGTTTTTTAGCTAAAGCAGATTTAGTCTTCGCTAACAAAGGTTAATTAATCTATACTTAAAAAAAGAAAAAGCTGTGATTCCAGATGACCCCTAGATTGTCACACAGCCGTTCCTGAAGTGTGATCAATTCAACAAAACTCCATGATGATGCTCCAACCTCAATCTCACAGCATATACTCACCTGTAAACAGAAGAAATGAAAGAGGGGAAAGGAAAGTTTAAATGTGAGAGCCGTGACAGTAAAGCTCATCTAAATAGTATGTGTGTAGGCATGACAGCCGTAATGAAATCATACAGAAAAGAGAAAAAAAATCATTGGGAGGGATGGCATGCTCCGGTCACGCGAGGCGTGTAAACACTGCAGCCCTTCCTGTGGTTGGCCCTGGAATATATAAAAGGGCACCAACTCGTACAGGACAAAGGAAAGAGTCAGAGCGTACAGAGGACAGAAGATACAGGGGAAACTCAGATCCATGAGTGCATAAAGAAGAGCGCTAAAGACCCACCGCAGAGTATATAATAGACTGAGCAAAAACACAGAAAAGGGGAAAGATTCAGTGAATAACATTATAGAAATTTTAGATACTGTTGCACTAAACTAATCACCATGGCAACGCTGAGAGAGAAAAGGACATGCGGTGAGCGATGTCGGGATTTCGGGCATTTCGTGTGGAACTCCGATGACAAGACCTTCATGGGAAGGACACCAGAGAGATGGGGTATGTGGAAGATGCCTCATGTTCTCACGTTTATGGGTAGCCTTACTGATCTGTAGCATTTTGTAAAAGGATGACAACTTTCACTTTTTCTTAAGAACATCACATTCTGTTGTACCTTGACATTGCCTGTCCTTGGGTTGTCGATTGAAACGTTATCAGTGCCGCGCGAGTTTCCAGCCCGTAGATAGATTAGGAACTAGATAGCAAAGATAACATTTTTGTGTAACCGAGAGGTGTTGCTTTGTCAAGTTCTCAAGAGCCTGGTCAAGGACACCTCACACTTTTTTGACATTCAAGTGAACGAATCATCCATCACAGATTCACTCATGATATATAAAATTCCTGATAAATTCACTGAAATAACATGATCCTATCTAGATCAGCAGATGATGTCAAGGCTGGTAATTATTCTACTCTCTCATTCCCACAGTGTACATTAGCCTGTACTATGTGGCATTCTACATAATCATGACTTCCCTTTTTGCACTGGCCATCTACATAATGATGTACACACTCAGCCCCTATACACCTGACTATCAAGATCGTTTAACATCACCAGGTAAGTGTGTCAATCTTCCGGCTCGTCATGAAAATGCTACCTGACAGACACAAGTTAGTTAGTTTGTTCGCAGTGGTTCACTGTCCGGCACTAATTCCATGTTTAGGAGTGATGGTGTGGCCGGACACATACGGAGAAGACAATGTGGAGATATCCTTCAACACATCAGACAGAAGCAGCTGGCTTAAGATGTCTAACTGCCTTAAAAACTTCCTGAATCGTAAGCACAGATCATTTCACAGCATGCTTTACTTCAATTCAATACAGAAAATGTTAGCAATGTAAATTTCCCAGTAATGTGAGGTTTCCCAGGTTGGGCCTAACTGTCTTGCTCCATCTGCAGCCTACAATGAAAACAAACAAAACCAAAGTAACCCCCATGAATGCCACTGGGGGAAAAACTATATCCAGAATGACTTCAGCGGACCAGGACACACCAAGTTCGCCTGTCCATTCACACAGAACATGTTGGGTGACTGTTCAGGCATCAGCGACCCCACCTTTGGATACTCAAATGGGACACCCTGCGTGATCATCAAGATGAACAGGGTGCGGTGAGATGGATAAAACGCTAAATAAATAGCATATTCACAAGACTGGGGAATCTGGCCTGCATACATTACACAAGGTTTACATGTATTGCGATTTCCTGTACATGAGTAAACGGCAGCCAGGAACAACAAGCTTATTCCCCTTGAGTATAATTCTGTTGATGTGTGACAGCTCTGATGACCTCACATCTGTATTCTTTCACCAGATCATAAACTTCTTGCCCAATAATGGCCCTGACATAGCACCATACTTGCAGTGCACAGTATTGGTGAGTACAGGTATTCACTGGTCTTTCCTTTCTATCAGAAAAGAAAAAGTGTGGATATGCTTGCAGTCAGCGTACCACCCCATGGATACAGTAGGAACACAACTGTAGTTACTCAATGAGTCTGAAGAGAAGGTTTTCCTACACCCATTTTGAAACTGTCTTGAATGGAAGCAACTATTATATCAGACTTTCACTGCTATAAACAGTCTATCTGCTATAAAAATAAAACATTTGTAAATGTTGGAAAGGGTACTTACGAATTTGTGAATTTGCTAACAATGCAACCTAACAGTGTTATTGCTACTGCTATTTAATCAATAACTGAAACTTTAATCAGGGTTCCCCCAATTCTGGCAGAATAAATTTCCATGACTTTTCCAGTACCATAAGAAAATTTTCCAAAACCCACAAGTTTGTAAAACTAAAGTAGATAGAACAGTATTTGTATAAGGCAGTTAACTATTGACTTCCGCTCATACATTTCCCCGAAATGGGAAACAAAAATGAACAAGGCTAATTTCCAAAACTTTTTCTCTCTATCCAAGAATTCCAAAACTTATCCAGGGCCTGGAAAAATAATTTAAAAATTTCAAAACTTTTCCAGGTTTTCCATGACCGCGGGTACCGTTTCATGCATGGAAACTGTAACTGTATGTAGCGAAATCCTGACCTAAACAAGAACCTTTTATTGTTAATTAACAGCACGGCAGTGACAATGTGAAAGACATCAAGTATTTCCCCAGCAATGGCACCTTGGATCTTGCATATTTCCCCTATTATGGCAAAAAAGCACAGGTATGCACAGCCGGCACCTTCACACACTATCACTAAGAAGCTGTGGGAACAAGATGATTACAGCTGTTGTGACTCACATGTACCTGTTATACCTGGTCTGATCAGTCATGATGGCCAAATGAAGCTTCATGAACCATTTTCTGTTTTTTGTTGGCCTCACTAGATGGTGCTCTTGGTTTACTTTGGGGCATAAATCAAGCCCTTTTTTGAATAGAGAGCACCATTGAATGGTATCAGAAAATACAGCAATCGGTTTATGAAGCTTCTATTAGCCATTGCTACTGATCAGCCCAGGCCATTAGGATTATTAACACCACCAATCAAAATGATTGCGACCTGCACGTGTTTCTCAAATATTTTCTTATAACTTTTTAAATAATTTCTAAATTTTGATGTTTTATTGCAGAGTTTGGAGTAGCGGCAATTTAATTTCATTGCTGGTGTACTGCCACATTGATGCATGTGGGAAATGTAACTTTTGAATCTTGAATCCTATATATCCCTGTACTTCCCACAGCCCACCTATATCAATCCCTTGGTAGCTGTGAAATTCTATATGACTGCGGAGCAGGAGGCTAAGGTCCAGTGCAGAGTGGTAGCCAAGAACATCGCGTACGAAAACATCCATGACCCTAACGAAGGCAAAGTTATCTTTGATCTCAAGGTGACCTCATAAAGTTAAACTTGATTTTCTTTGGAGCTGTAAATATAGATACATCTGCATTAGTTTTCTGTTGATGCAACTGATATTCGACATTGTAATAAACCATTCTAAAAATCAAAACTTGTCTGATTAGTGATAACTATCATTCAGGCACAGCTGCAAAAAGCACCCACACATAGACAGGAAGCCATGTATGGAATACTATTAGAGCTTAAAACATCCACTATTTTAGTGCCACAGGAAGCTCTGGTGGGCGGAGCGTCAGTAATGGATATTTAGACATTAGCTGTGCATCATCCCACCGGCGTCACACACAAGCCAGCAAGCTGCCATCGCATGTCATTAAAAGCAGCAGCTGGGAATCGAAAAGCGTCGCAAAATACTAGTGGCTTGCAGGGAGCCCATGAGTGTCTTTAACACGTTTTAGAAATAGGATAAATTGTAGATTTTGTTTTTTTTGCTTATGCACATTAGGGCACTACGAGGAATGTCACTTTGTGCTGGTAAATGACACAAAGTGTCATTTACAATGTCACAGTGCTGCAGAATGTATGTCAAATGATAATCAGTCCAGTCAGCTAGTTTCATTGTTGCCACACCTCACCCCCCCCCCCCCATTCCCTACTTGATAAAATTTTGTAAGAACCACGCAGCCCCACAGATAACGTTCTTTGAGAAGCTCTCACTGTAAATAAGGTTGGAGTATAGTGGTACACAGGGTGTTTTGTGGTGGCCGTATAAAGCAGTCGAGCATGCAGATTTCGCATACATTTGGAGCATTTTGGGGCAGTATGCAGACGGTCACATGAGTTCAGCAATGATATTCCACCAGACCAGTGGACTATTACATGCATGTGTGCAGTTGACAAGCAACAAGTCCACTACACCCAAAATCAGGGCTGCACACTGCGTACCACAACATTATGTAGACAAGTGGAGTATGAACCAGGTTCAACACTTAAGCATCTCCCTTGGAGTAATGTGCACAGCTTTGGTCAAGGACACTTACTAATAATAAAAAAAAAAACGATCTTAGACTATTTTCACACAATGATTCAGCTTAAAGGTGACCAATCAGGAACAAGCAACGTCCAACATTTCCTCTGGCAAATGTAACCGTTGTTTAAACAAGGTAGCAGGAGGATTTATAAAGGGAAAAACCAATCCAAGTTAAATATAGTTTTAACAAACGTTAACTTTCACCTCAGATTACAGAAAACTACCTGAGAAATAAAACTTCAGGAAACAGGAAAATACTTTTCCTGTTTTGAGAAATTTTAGGTGATTCTACTAAAGTCTTGTAGTTTAACGAAGGGTTTTCCCATGTAACCACTTTTAATCCATATTATACTTGGAAACTAAGGTAAGTCTAGAGACCTGTGAGTTACACACGGGCAAAGTTCCTGTCAATGAGTCTCACGAACAGCAAGGTAGGTAGAAACCAAGCAAAACCTGCAGGGCAGATTTCAAACTCCAAAAGCGATAAAATCGTCATATAAAAATTCTGGACACAACAGCAGCTCAGGCAGTCAGAGACAGGTGCTGACCCAGGGGCATGTGAAAGATTAATCACAAAGAAATACAACATATAAAAATAAGAAGAGATTTATTCACACAGATCTTACTACTTTTATCAAACATGAGGAGTCTGGAGGGACTCTTTCATTCACAAACATTCAGAAGAGGTGGAGGTCAGCAGACCAGAGCTGACATCAGTGGTGCAGATGGAAGGCAGAGGGTTATTACAGCACCAACTCCAACTATGGACTACACTTCCCATCAGCCACCATTCTCTAAGCAAAGCTAGAAATTTATTAACAGAGTGACCACCCCAAAGCACTGATAGGTTTCTATAGTCAAAGACCACATCTCCAAGCATGCAGTGGGGTTTTAGGAACCTGGGTTTCTGAAGGCTGCATCTGGTTTCCAGTGCAACAGGCACACACACACGCACGCGCACGCACTTTTGTGACAATATGTTTTGGGTGTGTGCGCGTGGGAGAATGACACAGCACAGCTGTGACCATGTGGCGGCTAATCTTCATCATCGTTGTCGTCATAGTCTTCATCGTCATCGTCATCCATGTAGGACACGGGCGTCTCCACGCGGGAGCCGCTGTAGTGGGAGCCGCTGTAGCTGGAGGCGGCGGTTCCGTCGGCACTCTCACTGCGGGAGCAAAGAGACGCCGTCCAGACAAACCTCCACCACGCCAGAGAGGAAGGTGCCAATTCCCAGCGGGACGCAGTACCTACCTGCCAGTGTGGTAGCGCCCCCCATTGGAAGAAGAGCCTCCAGTGCTATACACGCTATTTATAGATCCCTGTGCCATTTCTGTAGAGAAAGACAGGGGTTATCAAAAACATGAGAACAGGGTAGGTAAATAGTGGTTACATAAATGTATATTGTAAATATATATTTTTACAGAATCACCCATGCAACGAGGATAATCCCTGATACCGCTCCCCTTAAAAAACTGTTGAGGAGCCAATTCAGAATCTCAGTACATGCAAGTGATAGACAAGGTGAAGTTCCAACAATAACGGGTAAGTTTCCTTGCCTGTCACACAGAAGCCCAGCCATGCTGTGATACTGACCTGTGACATAAGGTTCCAGTGCCTTTGGTACCAAGCTGCGCGCCCTCTTCAGGTCCTCAGCGGAACACTTCCCAGCCTCCAGCCCGCAGGCCATTCCCATCCGTTTCAGAACCTCGATGTCGTCGTGGATCTCGAACATGTTGTCAAAGTTAAAAAGGTACTCAAACCTGCGGGCAGGGAGAAGAGCCGGGTCAGAGACCGCACTCCATTCACCAAAGTGTGCCATACAAATTCCAGAATCAGAAGCTGCTCTCACTTGTCATTGGAGATGCTACAGTCAATGACTGTCTTCTTGCTGGTGTTGACAATGATGAAAGGCAGGTGAATGACAGAGTTGGCAGCTGGGGGCCTGTTAGACTGGTTCTCTGCCTGCCGATTCCGCTGCACCAAGTTCTTAAAAGCGATTTGCTGCAGTCAGGAATGAGAATCATATTAGCACTTACTGACTCAAGTTCAACCAGCAAATCAGTTAATATCAGCAAATTTACAATATGAAAACGTCACAGTACACAGAACCTGTTAGCGCGGGAGGAGGACATTTCACCTGTAAGATAAGCTCCTGCAGCTGTGACTGTTTCTGCTTTATTCTTTCAAGTCGCCGTTGCCGTTCCAGCTGAAACGGAAAACCAGTCAACTTAAAGATGACGCTCTTTAAAATTTAGCAAAACATTACAACTCAAAGAGCACATGGCATAAAGCACAGGTGGGGTTTTGGACTCTGCCTGGTGATACCAGTGCGTGAGTAAAAGAATCGTGACCAGTGGGTCCGTTGTTCAAGTTCTGAACGCTGCTCCAGACAGACCCACCTCTAGGTTTTGGCACTCCTGTGCTGAATTGGTGGGGAGGCCAATCCATTTGATCTCCTTCTTCTCCTTTGAGATGATGTTCATGGCCATCAGTACGTTGAGGGCATCATAGACACGTCGACGAATGTTCTTCTGGTCATATACATGCTTGACATACATGGAAGAGCAGTTAGTGAAAGCGGAGGGTGAGGAGAGGGCCGTTGAGGGGAGAGAAGCTCACCGAGTCATTGGGGGAAATGTGGTTGTCAACGGAGCTGAACTCTGCCACCAGTTCGTCAGCGACTTCATTGTAGGTAGTGACGCCCTTCCTCTGCACCTTCTCGCAGACCTTCATGGAGAAGTGCCGCAGGCCCTTGCCATTCTTTTCACCCTTCTTACTGCGTTTTCTGCGAGAAAGAGGGATGAGCCTTCACAGGAGAACATGATACAAACCCACACAATCTGGAAGAGCGAAAATGCCTGTCTACATTTGCAAATCAACCCTGAAACATATTTGGAAGTAGGGCTGGGCGATATCATATCGAGCGATAATCACCAGGGCTTCAGATGACAGACGAAGCATTTGGCCGGACGCCAGCAGAACCACGATTAAACCAGGATTTAAAAATGCAGATTTTTTTTTTTTTTTTTTTATAAATACAGAGTGGTCTCAATTTTCTCCAGAGCAGCAAGTTTCAGTGTATACCTGATGCACCAAAAGAAAATTGTGTATTTTTGGTACTTTGAAAACAAGGATTCTGATTCTGATTATAGGCTGAGCAGGTCAGTCATCTAGTGCCAGGTTAGCTGAGACCCATGTGGTGAACTGGGCACAGCGATCTAACTGATGAGAGGTCCCTCACCCAGTGGACCAGGGTGAGGTATCGGCCTGCTGGTTCTGAAGGAACTGGGCACTGGGAGTGTGAGGGCTGCCCACCAGGACAGTGCTGGAGCCGCTGGGCCGCTGGGGAGTGCTGATCACCTGCGGGGCAGAGAGCGGTCAGACTCCAGCAGACAAGACAATGATCCATCTTTAAAAGTTGCAGAGTGAAGGCTATACAAAAAAAGCAAATGAAGGTGAAGCTAGCACAGAACGCTCAGGACCTCGTCAACTTAATCACCGTGAAAGTCACCTTCAAACGTACGTTACTGACACCTATACGTGACATCAAAATGCTGCGTCTGTCCCAGCCCATAACCTACCATGTGAGGAGCTATGTTGACATTGGAAGGACCCAGGGTTTTGGGCAGTAACTGCTTGCCCAGTGTGACAGCAGGATGGACGGTGACCAGAGACAAGACCCCTGAGGTAAAGAACAGCATGAGGCCACATGTCAGATTCCCAATCCACAGACAGTCAGGTTTAAAAAAAAAAAACACTTTCACACTACTGTCCCTCACACAGCACAGTACTTCTAGCTTCTGGGAGAGGAGGGGGGAAAAAATAAGCCTTCAGTCAGAAAGACCAACTTACCAAGTCAGGAGCAAGAGCCTGGCACAGCAAATTCGATAATGAGAAGCTACCAATCTCCATGTTAAGCTAGCAGACTGATTCTAGCTTATTATAGCACAAACTTTCGTTACTGTAAAAACAGCAATCAGGCTACTCAGTAATACACAGAAATTAAATTTGCATTGATCTACAGCTCTGAGCTACTGGGCACACGGATGTGTTCATGCAAAATTTTGTCTTCAGGATTCAAACAGGGCTGCCTGCAGTACACAAAGGAGTATAAGTAGATACACAACCATTTTCAGGAATACAGCCAGTGCGCTATGCTCAATGAAATGCTCAATGGATACCCAGCACTTACACACACATAGACACATAATGCTCTACCCACCGTTACAAGCCATCTACCGACAGGTGCTCTTCATTAAAAGGCGGCAGGAAGTGGTTAAAGAAGAACTCGGGGAAATGAATGCTGACATCCTGCTCGTCAGTGTGAAAGGAAAGCAGGGCTAGCATGAGAGCAAAGAGGTACTGCTGACCTCTTTACGAAGGCAACAGTGCCACCTAGGGGAAACTACCAACAGTTCAAAAGCAGCAGAAAACAATTCCTGCAAGACTGCAAGGGCATGCTCACCTTTGCTTGGACTCAGATTCTGGTCAATGAAAACCTTCAGTTCTCCATTGGCTTCAATGAGACCAGCCTGGGAATTAAATGAAATGCGTAAACATACCTCATTATCAAAAGAATTTGTGAGAAAGATAAACACCTGCACAGGCACACGCCCCCACCAGACAGATCTTTAGCCTAGAGAAGGACCACAGGGACCAGGGTTGAAGTTCTCAGTTTTATCTTCTGGCTGGATAACTGTCTAACCTGCTTATTTCAGTTCAACTAAACTTTGAAGACAAAGATGTCCAACCTACTATCAAACATGATGCATCTCAATGAGCAGTATTAATACATATGCATGCGCTATCTAGGGCTGAATGATTTATCAATTTCAAATCGAAATCGCGATTTGAAACAACGCGATTAGCAAATCGCAAAGGCTGCGATTTAGGACATACATTATACAGCACGTCGGACCCAGGGTTTAAAACTGTTGTAAGAATAGTTTTCCAAACACATACCATGCTCCCTATGTGACAGTTGTTCTCACCAATCACAAGCGCCGTGCTCCTTATGTGACAGTCATGCTCACCAATCAGAAGAGGCCCGAGGCGACCGAGTACACGCCCACAAACACGTGAAACCCGAAGAAAATGTTGCATTCGCGGTGCAGAAAAAACACTGATTCCGCTACTGAGCTACAAGTGATTTGCCTTCCTATTTCATGGTCCGAGATTGTTTCAGAAAGGTCCTATCATCCTATCTCCTTTTAAACACCAGCTGCGATATAGTTCAGCATATCACACCTTTTGTTTTTGTTAATGGGAAATCACATTAGCATATAACCCATCAAAACAACAATGAGACGGTCGGTAATCCTCACAGCAGCAGAGTCTGTGACCCCCAGAAATGCTGTAAAATCCATAATACAGTCGTGTTTATGTCATATGTTTTTGTGCTCATTGATTTAAGCATTGATTTCCATAGATTAATCTTGTGAAATGAATCTTAATACCACAACAGTAATAAAATGAAAGCCTCGCTTTAACACAAATACTAAAAGAACAGATCACTTTAATCGTTATTACAGTTGGGTATGGGCATGGTCTTATTATTTAAAAAAGATATGAAAAAGTGACGCATGTAATGTTTTCTCCGTTTTATATTTGTCAGAGCAACAAGGCAAAGGAATGACAAGCCGCTTCAGTCGAATCTTTGGTCAGCTGCCTGGAGTGAGGCTTTCTGTTTGAGACGAGTCTGCAGACATTTACGTGTATGTAAGAGTTTTATTACCATGTAAATAGTCTGTAGGGTTTGCAAACTGCCCTAACGTTTTTGATGCAGCTAAGAGTCTTGCATGAGAGTCTGAAAGCGTGTTAGCCAAACCCGTGAGAGTTTGCAACCCTGAACACATACATTTTTTGTTTCCCCTGAATTGATTTGTATAAAAAATAATCTTATACAGTTGTTAAAAAGCGGAAACGTAGACCAACATGACCACCAATAAACTATGTCTATTTATTCGACATTTTATAAAATTACGTTTGAAAATTTTCCAGCTTTACAGTTTCAGGACAGAAAAGCCACTCTGTTATGAAAATTGCAGCTTTTTGAGTGTTAGATTCACTGCTGTTATTAACACTAATAACACATTAGCGCAAATAAAACGGCTGTATACACTGAAGTAGTTCTTGCTTGTTCACTGGCGTGGGAAAGGCGGTTCTACTGTTATTAAGAGGGTAATTAGCATTACCTGCAAGATCGCTATTATTTTAATTTTTGCTGTATTTGTTCATTATTACATTCAATATAGACCAGTTAATATTTTGATGGTATCTCATGTGGTAATGCTGCATCATAAGTTTTAAATTTACTACACACTGAATATTCAACTGAAGCTTGACATAAAAAATTATATCGCGAATCAAATCGTAATCGCAATGTCTGTCAGAAAAATCACGATTAGATATTTTCCCCAAATCGTTCAGCCCTAGCGCTATCCATAGTGGCCAGTGTGCTTTTCTACGCCACGGCCTGCTGTGGAAGGGGCATCAGGTCAGTAGCGATGGACAAAACATTGCTTCATGAACCACTCGCTGTATTTTTTGCGCCCACTAGATGTCTTTACTGAGCACACTGAGTAATAATTCATAATGCAGGCCGGAAAAAGTAAATGAACCTCTATGTTAATGACTGCTCCAAAGGCTAACTGAAGAAAGGCGTTTCAATTAAGGAGATGAGACTGGAAGTGTGGGTTGCACAGGTGAACCGTATATGCTGATGTTTAAACGTGTCATCAGATGGTTGGGGCCGGGGGGATAAGGCAGTAGCTGGAGGGCTGCATTCACCAGCAGAGTCACACCGCCCCAATCCATCAAACAGAAAGATCACCGCACTTAGCTCAATGGAAACACAACCCTAAGTCAGGGTTCCCCAATTCCCATCCTGGAGGGCCATAATCCAGCACAGTTTGCAGATGTCTCTGCTCAAACATGCCTACTAAACTTGGTAAATGGATTAATATGCGTTTGAGAAGAAAAATCTGCAAACCGGAACCCTGCCGTAAAGTGTTTCAGTGGGTAGATGCTTTTGTAAATACAGTAAGTCTGATCATTTCAACATCAACATAACCTGAAATGCCAGATACTGTTAAATAGAACATGGCAGAAAAGCAAATGCTAGACACTATCCATATTTTTCATAGATATTTCTGTTTAGCTCTTGGCACATAACACAATTCCCCCCCCCCCCCCTATTTTTATGCTTAAGTGTTCATTCAGTCTGTGAGGGTAAATGTGCATCAACAAATGTTGACAAAGCAAAATCATTTACAGGCAGAGCAACATGTACTACTGCATTTGGAGATCTTCTTTCTTAGAAGATGGAAAAATATGAATGTGTTGTGGTGCATGTTAACTGAATTGGTATGCCTACATTTCATGCTGGTGCTCCTAATATTTTCAGTAAGGAACACCTGTGTCACTAGTGAAAAACGTCAGTCTAGAGCACTGGACAGATTGAAGCCCTATGAGTAAACAGATTGCTTGCACACCCTTTAAATATAAAATTATGATTCATGAGTAATGTGGAAGAAAAATTATATCTTCTTAAAGTTGTCAGATGTATACAATGCTTGTGCTACAAACATATCATTATATGAATGGTGGGATACGGCGTGTGCAGAAATGAAGTCAAAGTATACGAGTAGTTAACCCATAGAGGGGGAACTCCCTCTGAGTTAGGAGAGCTGGGCCAGAAGCCTAAATATACATCACATATGTATATGTACAAGTACTTTTATTATGAAATGCATATCTTAAGAAGTTAGTTAGGTGAGAAAAGACATTAACTGGTAAAACATGTGTTATCGTATCCTTGAAGTCTCTCATGGTCTAACTAGAAGAAGGTGCAGAATTAATGAAAAAGTAAGAAAGGCGATAATATATCTACTGAGAAATGGAAAGCAGAGGTTGATATCCCTGATGAGTAAATAACCAAAGAGTAGAAACAAGGTTGCGGATGAAACAAGCAGCTAGCATACAAGATAAGGAGGATTCCCTCTGGACAGTGTGCATTCAGCCTGGCTGTCTGAAGCACCCGCACCCTTGGCTGAGATGACAGACAAAGAACTTAAACTCGCCGCTCGTCTTCTTATTTTTCTACAATAGTACACAGTTCCATCAGCCATAACTTCGCAGTGAATATCTTACTCTCTTAGTTATTCACTGAAATTACCTTAAGACATTGAACAGAAACAGCCTAACAATTACGTTTTAAAAGACTTAACACTGTAAATGGATGGGGAGTTTTAAAATATACAAATATACATTTCAATATCTTTTTTTTTTTTTAAATTACCCTTCAGATTAATAAAGTATAAATTCTCTTATAACATCCACATCCCTAAACATTCTGTGATATTATTTGCCAAACCTTCATCCTTTCAATATAAAAATTCCCCTCATTTGCCACTGGATTTGCATCATTATAAAGTATGTGACCAACACCAACCATCACCTGGGCAACTTAATCTCCATTATTACAACTGCCTGGCTAAAGCGGCTTCAGTAATACCACAATACTAATTCCTATTAGATACACATACATTTAATACTAGTTTTTTAATTTTTTGTTAATTATATTTAGGGCAGAACAATATAAATTTGCCTTGTCAGCTTCAATATTAAAGTTACTAAATAGCTTTACAATTATATTTCACATTGCATCTTCATATGAAATAATATACATTGTTACAGGCTACCTAGAAAGCAAGTATTTCTCTGGATCATATATGTTAACCATCTTCTGAGCTGCAGGTATAAACGGGTACGGCCTGCTCACATTGGCTCATACAGAAAGACTGACTACACCCACTCAAAGGATGAGCCTGAGGACTGTCCTGAATAGGGTAACCTGTTGAATTGACCTCTCCCATATTAAACATATACTGACTTTGCGACACAACAATAAAAAAAACTGTTGAGTAAACAGGGCAAACAAATTATAATGAACAAAACAGACCGAAAGCAAAGACACAATCCCAATTGAATTGTTTACCTAAAAACACAATATAATATCTAATGCCACTAATTGTACAATTGATATGTACCCCTACTCCATCAGAGATAAATGATGGGCCACATGACCATACTCACATCCTTTGCCATGTTACCAGGTTCTGGGAAAAAGAGAGAGCCAAAGCCCTCCTATGCGGGTAATTTCTCAGGAGGCTGAACAGCAGGTGCCCCTAAAACAAAAAGAAACAATATGTAAACGGCACAGAGTGGACGAGGAATCATATCTGCATGCAAATGCTGCTTTAAGCAAGCACATCCAGAAACTACCCTTCGCAGTCATGATGATGGATTATTTAAGGCGATACCTACCCAAATACTTCAATCAGTTCGTGAACAATGAAATTGCCAGTAACCCACTCTTTACTGTCTGTACCCCAAAAGAAAATCGGAACGAGGGTCACTTTAAAAAGCATGGTCGTCGATGAGAAAACTCTTCGGAGTTCCCACAGCACACTGCTCCGATTTCACACTCGCGGGCTGCAAACGCGGAATCATACTCCGCAGATACTGCCCATTAATCGTAGATAAAATTTTGCAAAAACTAGCAGGAAACGGCTTCCGCGCGCAGCGAAAACAGCGCGTGCCATGATGTCCCGTGCTCCCGCACGCCATTCATCAGTACCGGCGCGCGGCGCTGCGTGACACTGTCAGTCGCGCGAGGGGCAGCGCTGCACTAGGCCGCGGGTTATTTTCCTCAATTTAATAATTACTTAAACTCTGTGTTTAGTGCACAAATCAGTCTTTTCTCATATAACCGAATTTAACGCGCGAGACCGTTGATTCCAGAGGAGAATATCATGCTCAGCCTTAACGTTATTTTGCTCAAAACGAGGCCCGTATGACTACCACAGCATCTTTTATTACCCTGCACAAAGCAACATCGGTTTCCCACGAACACGCTCTACTCATAGGTATCTTATTGTACAAATGGGCTTTTCGCTTGTTTAATTAGTTGATTATTTAAAATTTGATTATGGCAGGGATCATCATATGTTTGCAAGAACTTTTTAAAAGGCAAAGAAACCTGGGCCTAGCTGGCTAGCTAAATGAATGCAGTGTAACCCCGACTGCAATTAAGATAAAATAAATGTATGTTTATCCAGTGATTATACCGCACGACGCTGTTTTACTAGGTGTCTGTATTTATAATACTGTAAAGAGCGAGACAAACTATGACTAAAGCTCGCGCTGTAATGAACAACCGTTAAATTGCAGAAACAGAATCGGTCGAGTCTACTCTTATCTTGGATGCATTAAAGTATTTATGCAAGTTTAGACACATTTCGCGCTTAACAACCACAGTTAAATAAACGATAAGCCGCATCGCACTTACGTCTGTATACTTCGGTCAATTGAAGCGCCCAGACTGTTTTTGTTGGCAGAGTGGACAGAGGAAGAGGAGGTCTAAATCCCTACACCAATCAGGAAACAAAAACTAAACATAATGCGATCTTGTGTTCAAATCATTTATTATATGCAAACTAAAACACATAATTCGTTATTATTGCCAGTTAAAGGCGTTGATTCAGACAGTTAATTCACACAAGATCACTACGTACCTAGCTACTAAGTTATGTTGTCAATCTTACACCAGTTAAACTGATGTATTTTAGCTGTAAAAATAACAACACCCAAGTTTAAAGTAGAACACACGGTTACTGTTTTTATACAGCAT
This sequence comes from Paramormyrops kingsleyae, assembly GCF_048594095.1. Taxonomy (NCBI): domain Eukaryota; kingdom Metazoa; phylum Chordata; class Actinopteri; order Osteoglossiformes; family Mormyridae; genus Paramormyrops; species Paramormyrops kingsleyae. The sequence goes on from NC_132812.1 coordinate 10,289,897, forward strand.
GTTGGTCAAACAACAAACTGCTTTAGATGCGTCTGTCGTTTTACACGGCAACAATGCGGCTAGTAATGCATTTACAGTTACACACCAGCTCTGAAAACACACAGGGTGGACGAATACCCCTAGTCATGTCAGCTATTTTAACTTTCAAAAGCCAAACAATGTGCATTCATCTGTCAGAACTAACAACGAATATTAATACGTAATATTTTGCGACTCTCGAAGAAGTCGCAAAATAAGTGTCACTCTATGAATCTATATAATTTGTTTTAAATGTTATGGACATCTATAAGAAACCTATGCGACCCGATCGCGTCCCAGTCAGCTTTTCCAGTGCAGTTAACTACGAGTTTTTGACATGTTGACAGATCTAACCATTGTAATACATAGTTAGCCAGGTAGCCTACTAGCAGTTCCTGGTATGATAGTTAGCCCACCAACAGTTCCTGATGATACAGTTAGCCTACTCGCAGTTCTTGATATGTTATAGTTAGCCAGTTAGCCTACTAGCAGTTCCTGATATGACATGGTTAGCTACGAAAGCCTGCTGTTAACCACAGCGTAGAGAGAGCAGTGAAATCGTGGAAGTTAAACTCCGCTGCACTTACTAATTCAAAGTAGGCGATGCATAGCCGTTCTTTTAATTTAAAGTTCCAAATACGCTGGGTCTGCGAACAGCTCCTTTCAATCCGTTAGTTTACTGTGGTAAATTCCCAGCAGGATGTAAGACACTCGACTGCACACTGCTCACTCAACGTCTGCTCTGCTCACAAACTGATCTTGGCGGTGTCTTAACAGTAAGCTTGCCCATTGGTCACGTACGATTATACGTCATCACGCAGCACCGCATTGACTACGCCTCTACAATGAAATGATTAGTTCGCACAGTCGAACTTCTTTCATCGACTAGTTTCATTGGACAACGTTGCTTGTCATTAACGTGCCGTGGAAAGTTTCGTCCTCTTGAAGTTAGGTGCGTATTGGGTGGAGGTGGGTCAGCTGGAAATTATTCTTGTAGTTAAATATATGACATAGTTAACATTAAAAAGCCGTTACCTTCTCTCAAGTAAAATGGTTGTTCTGCTATTTATATAGTATGTGTCTAGTTAAAAGTATTTATACAAAATAATTGTTTGTTAGGAGCTTCGTAGTAAATACTATCACCCACTTTGTTTATTTGTGTCAGCTTAGATTGAATGCGACGTGATGCTGTTTTTTTTTAATCAAGAAATGCTCCATGTTTTATTTTGAAGTAGGTCCCCTTGCATGGATACCCTGGCAGATTCAGAGGGGGTAACACTTTGTATGGGCCCCACAATCTAACGAGGGTGGTGGGGACTCCGCCCTGGGGGACAAAATCTACCTATATGAAATATAATACTTAATCCTCTATAGAATGGCAGTATAAACACCAATTTAAGACTTGTGGAAGTTAAAGACATGTGAGTAACATTTTGAATTTCTCATGACCTTGCTCTTTTATATTAGGTTACGGTAACAACTTTGCACAAAATGAAGTTAAGATAAAGCGTAGATTTCATGTTAACAATCATGGATTATAAGGAAACAGATACTTAAAAGAATAGATTTTTTTCAATATTCATAGCAACAGTCTATTCACCACTCCATTGATCTCTATCTCTAATATTCATGTTTGAAGCATATAAACTTAAACATCATTTTATACATTCTTTAGTCTCACAGTTGCCTTTAGGTCTGTCATCCAGGAGGGCATGTTTTGAAGGGGACCCACCGCTGATCCTTGTGGGACACCAATAAGTAAAAAAAATGTAGACCTCTTGATCTACCTATAGTCACACCCATCTTTCAAGAGTGATTTTTTTCTGGAAAAAAGACAATTGTAGGACAATTTGAGATGTGATGATGGTAAGGAGGATGAAAGAGGTAAATTTGGTATGTTTAAATGCTAGCCCATTGTACCTGTAAGAGGCATGCAGAATATAAGGCTGAATGTACCTCTGTGAGAATGTTCTTATTCTGACTTAAATGTCGATGAGGATAAATGGAAAGATGTAGAGACTATCCATAAGGAAACACAGATAAACTTTTTTAAAATTATTTTTATTAAGCTATAACAAAAACACATTTTTACAATTATACTTTTAATAACACAAAAGATATATGTTTTTTGCACTTGAACAAACATGAACACATAAGAGTATGCTTTATTTATATATTCAAGCATATCTGTTTCAATGCTTATATGAAGCAGTCAGGAGGGGGAGGTCAAGAAGGGGCCCCTCCCTGTGCATCTACATTTGGGACACACAGATAACAGACTCTGCTGAGTCAGACACGGAGCTGCCTTTGCTCGGCATGGACACAACCACAGTGAGCATGATAGCCGCTTGCTTTCTGTCTACCCTCAAGCATGCTGGCCACTGTCTACTCCTCTGTACTCTATGATAATCATCGCTTATCTTTCTTCCCCCAATGGCTGGTGCCCAGCTTTTCTGTGATGCCCCCAGCCAGCCATCCTTATTTACCTGCGGATCGATCAGCAATTTTATAACTTCATCGTTTTACAATTCTTCAGATGCAAGAAGAATATGCATGGGTGAGGCGTCATAGAAAAATTAAAATATATAGACTATATTAGGAAAATAACACCCCTTGCACAAATCCCCTTGCACATATGCCTGGTGTGTTTTCAGTTTTGCTTTTCATACAGATACACATGCACACAGGTTCAACTTGTGCAAGTGGGGAAAGTTACCCCCGGAGGTGACATTGTTTAAAACATCAAGCAAGTACCAGAGCTAATATGATAATACTGGTTTCAATTGCTTTTCAAATTCCATCCATCTGTCTTCCACTAAAAAGTAGGTGTAATTTTTAGTAATTTAAAAGAAATTGACAAGGTAAAATTCTAAAAGATGGCTGTAAATTCAGAAAGTCTGTAAGGTACCTAAACTGGAGCTGGAATCTTGTGGAACATCTTTGTTACACTGTATTTGTCTGCCCCCTACTGATAACAGTATGAACTTTTATCCAGAAAGCACTTCGCTTAGGGGTTTACAATCCAGAGGGGTATTCCATGTAGCAGATCAGCTGGATAAGTAATGTAAGGACTGTCCAATAGGAATGTAACATACTGCTCCTCCTACTGGACAGTTTCCACATTTGGCTTGTTATCCAGCTGACTGGGAAGTTCTGCTTTGTGGAACACCGCCCTGGTCCTGAATCCATGCTGGTGTGCTACATGAAACACTAAGGTAGTACTTAGTACATTTGAAGTATTACTTTGGTATTTCTATATCAGATGTAATATATAGCTTAAAAAACACATATCCCAGTCAGCCCAACGACTATGTGGTCTTTACAGGCCTAGATATGATCACCTCAGAACCTCATTCTCTCAAATCCTAGCACAAGCCAGATATTAGTGTTGCTTGTGCCTCCAGAAGTCTTTTCCAGGTGTTATTTTAGTCTGATCACGAGAGAATAGAGTTCAAAGACCCTTTGACTTCCTGGTGGACCCATGAGTTGACCCACCCCAGGGACCCATGAGCTCACAACATTGTAGGTACCAGCATCACCTTACACATACACAGCTCCCGGTCTAGGCAAGCCACACCCATAAGACCCAAAATATCCCACAGGAGCCACACAGCTGTAGACAAAAGCAGGAATTTAAAAAACAATTCACTTTAATATTTCCTTAAAACTATAAGACATCCATATCAGAACTCCTGTGACTGCACATCTTTGCCTTCATCATGGAAGGAGGCCTTCAGGCCTTTGGCAGTCTTCTTGGGCAGAAGCTGGGCTTGAATATTGGGCAGGACACCCCCCTCCGAAATGGTGACACTACCCAGCAGGGCGTTGAGCTCCTCGTCGTTACGCACGGCCAGTTGGATGTGTCGTGGAGTGATTCTCAGCTTCTTGTTGTCCCGTGAGGCATTGCCGGCCAGCTCCAGGACCTCGGCACACAGGTACTCCAGGATGGCGGTCAAGTAAACCGCAGCACCTGTGCCAATGCGGGCTGCATAGTTTCCCTTTCGCAGCAGACGGGCAACGCGGCCCACGGGGAACTGCAGCCCGGCCCGTGCCGAACGGGTCATGGAGCTCTTTGCTTTGGCAACAGCCTTCTTACCACGACCAGACATCCTTCAGGGCCCTGGGGGGAGGCAAAGGATACAATTCATGGGTGAAGGAAGAAAAACAAAAAAAAAAACAAAAAAAAACATTAAATTATCAGCAAGAGGAGTCATAACAGCAAGCTCACCTTCTATATTCCAATGACTACACTCCAAAGCCAAGAAGACAGACACAAGCAGCTCAAAGTTGTGCTGAAGCTGTTCATATACACTATAAGAGTCTCTGCAACCTGAATGATTAACTGCAACTACCCAGTTAGCCAGAAGTTAAGGTTAACCAATGATTACCACAATGACCTTCAGCTGAGTTTACTTTGTTGCTTAATTAACATTAACAAGCATCCCTGCATTTTTCTTGATTGTTTCAGCACTCTGTCAGCAAATAAGGTTAAGAGATACTCAAGTATTTCACAAATAACAATAAGAGATACTCAGGTATTTCACTGAAAAAATAGTGCACTTTTAACACAGTCTTGTTTCTTAACACTAAGGCTTGCAGTAGCATCTTCATTTTAGCTCACAAGCAGGGTTTCATTCCAGCTGAATTTGGCAGTTGGAAAGGACTAATTTTTAAAAGTTTTCCTGGTCAGTACATCAGGCCTACACTTCCCTTTTCTTTAAACTGAGCTAGAAAAATAATGAAGTCTTGCTGCTGAAGGCCTATGAGTGGCCCTTTAATTGTCTGAAATGATCCCAAAGAGGGATCCGGAAGCTCTGTGGGTATCACTGCTGCCTTGAACCACCTGGGTCCCACTGTGTGTGTGTGTTAATACTTGGTGGCTGCATGTTCTGCCCATTTTGTTTCCTCCCACGGTCCAAAAGCTTGGCTATGCCAATTGGCACCTCACAGTACTACATATATGTGCGAGTGTGCACCCTGAGATGGACTGCTATCCCCTCTTGGACTTTCCTTGCTCTGTATCTCCTTGGATGAGCTTCCAGTGACCCTGTACTGGGTAAGCTATGTATGTATGGATGGATGGATGAGTGAAAGAAATGATCTGAATAATAAGCTAACATTATCTAGCCACTCAAAATAAAAATCCTCACCTTTATGAAGGGCTGGTGATGATTCTTACCCATCTATTTGCGTAACACTCCAAAAAGGCCGATTGCAAGTTGCTGATTGATTACAGTTTATGAACATCACACAGGGGTGGGTGCTGGACTACTTTGTAAGGGTTAGAAGGTCATCTCTGAGGATTCATTTACAGCCATACACTTGTAAACAATGTCTACTTAAGAGCTCCATAGATGCCTGAACAGAACGTAACTTCTCACAGAGTAAGATGGTTGACTTGTAGTATTAAATTTCCACTAAAAATTGTGATTCAAACACTTATTTTCCAGGAGTGTGATCGGAATGTGTAATGTAGTGCTGCACATGGGTTTGATGTAGCTGCCTGCTACATGAGCACCTCCTAATGGTCACTAGGGGTTTGACAGGCTACCACTGACAAGTCAGTATAATGGGCCTGAAACAGAAAACACTTCAAATATCAGATTATGTTTTCCATCCATCCAGCATTTTCTATACCCATTTTCCATCTTCTGTCCCCGCTTGTCCTATGGAGGTCTGGAGTCTATCCCAGAGACCATGGGAAAAAGGGAGGGAATAACCCAGTACAGGGCTCCAGGGCTCCAACCTATCGCAGATCATATTTTACCCTTTCAAATATAATGAAGATAAAAAATTAAATAATAATGCTATAATTTTTAATTCTCTATTGTAGAAGGTTGTTAGTTCATGTTAGATCCAAGGGATTCAAAAGCAATAAAACCTAGAGGTCATACAAATAACTTGACTTTAAAAACACACTTCATTTACGGCTTACAAATTGATAAAACTGTTAAACTTGCTTGGGTGTGTTGGCATGGTGTATTAAAGCTCTTATTGTCAAATGAGCTAAAGTCTCTTCCATGAATCAGTTTTCTAGCACCTGCATTCATAAAACCAGCAGATAGCAGTATAGTGCTTTAGGGCTCCCTTAAATGAGTCATAGAATCAAACCCTTCTGTAACCCGACTAACAAGCTTATGCTGACTGTCTAACCAGTGATGGAAAAAGAATGACTTAGCTAGCGTAAATTACGTCAATTAAATAGCAGTAATTTCCACGAATTGGATATGTTATTTTAGACCAGAATTATAATCGTGGGAGGGAATGGACCACAGTATGCGTGTATTGAGTGAGCTACTTAATCAGAATTCCTCCAGAAAACTGTACAAATACATACAGTCATGTGAAAAAATTAGGATACCCCATTAAGTATTTAGTTCTTTATTAAGAAATATCAACATATCAGTATTACATCTTCTTTCAAATTATATCTGTAGATAAAGGTGATGTAACTGCATCGTCTATGCAAAAACAAAAAACAAATTAACTTATTTATGAAACTAAATTAACTAATATGCTAATTTCCACTAAGAAAAATGTTAGGACACTCACATTCATTACTGTTTAAAATACCTAGAATTAGATTTGGGTGCACCAAACCAGGTGAAAATGATTAGAACATCGTTACAGAGCTTTTTGGTGGAGCCTGTCTTATTTAAACCATAGACATTTAGTTTGGTTTGCTCTTGATTGGTGAAAGATGCAGTTATTTGTTGTCATTGTACATGACATGATTTCAGATACATTTCCTTTGACAGCTGAATAAAGATTCTGCAAAGACCGAGTAAATTTCCGAAACATGAAAATGCTGCTAAACGAAGCCCTATGATAAATACTGTGGGACCTCTACAAAAGAAAAGTGTTGTGTAAAAATGACCCCCCCCCCCCCAGTATAATGAGCAGCACACATGGCAGCTTGTCACCCAGCAGCTGTGTGTGTTCCCACTGTCCAGCAGTGACTTTGACACATTTCAGTCTGGCATCCCACTGACACACTGTGGGTACATTTGTTCCCATATGAAAGCGAAAGGCAATAGCTGGGTCTGCCACCTGGGTTAAACTGGGTCAGCCGTTTCTGTTCCCTGTACTGACACGATACAATAATACACTATTTTTTAAGTAATTTATCTGACACTTTTATTCAGAGCAACTTACAGTGGAACAATGCATTACAGTTTATGCATGTTTCTTGGGATTCAAACCCACAACACTTGCATTGTTAGCACACTGCCATATTTGTTGAGCTATTGGAACACACCAGTTCATTTACTGGAAGTTAGTTACAAAGTCGGTCATTATATGAACCAGAAATGAAGGTAGAAGAAGGCCACACTGCAGCCTCACAAATCCTGTGGGTTTGAGTTCTGCCTGGGCAGCATGATGAAATGAAGTCCTACCCACTGCGTCTCGCATCGCATGCCTGCGCTTTCTGCTGCAGACTCCAGGCTCACTGCAACCTATCACAGGACAAGCTGTGCCAATTCACTATAGACTTATGTATGAAAAATCACATTTTATCTTGCTGAGTTAAATTATTTTCAAGAAAATTTTGAAAGTTTTACTTGATTTTATACACACTTATACGGTGGCCAAAATGGGTTCACGGCATTAGTTAAACCAATAAAATTTTAAATGATTTATAAGGGGAAGATGGTGGCACAGGAGCTAATGCTATCGTTCGGCACCTGGAAGGTTGCAGGTTCGAGCCCTAGTTCCTCCTGACCCCATCAAAGTGTCCTTGAGCAAGACACTAAACCCCAAATTGCTCCCGGTGTGCAGGTTGGTGCCTTGCATGGCAGCCTCCACCACTGGTGTATGAATGTGTGGTATGCATGGGTGAATGTGAGGCATAAATTGTAAAGCACTTTGAGTACTCATAGGAGTAGAAAAGTGCTATATACAGTAAATGCAGTCCATTTACCATAAGAGCAGAGTTGTTCATTGTCATCAATGCCTTAGCAACCCATCCTACATTCACAAACACCTGCTCACACCTACTGAACCAGCTGCATCCTAAACTGGGCCAGTTTGCAGGATGTGGGCCGCCTCGGGTGGCCATATTGAACGGCGAACGTCATCAGCATCGCCAGGTGGAGCCATGCAAAGGAGCCATTTTTCTGTGTCGCTGTTGCTGAATGCGTGTGGTTACGTGACTCAAAAGACAAAGTCACTTGAAGCCGTGTAGTGTGAGCTGTGAACTGAGCAGGACAACGAGGACTATGGATGTCCAGCGGACCGCTGTGCTGCTGCTGGTGCTGCTGCGGGAAGCTCCATGTGCGGGTAAGTCGGATTCTCCCACCTCAGCCCTGGGCGGGCTGCTTGCTTACTGTGTGCTCCATCGAGGCGCGGATAGACATATGGAATAATGGCGTCTAGATATGAGAATTGTAGTGTGTCCTGAAATTGGCCATCAGATCACCAAGAGGTCATGCCGCCCTGTCTCACTTCACTGAACTGGGATCAGGGCGTTGGCCAAAGTTGGCATTGGATGGCAAACCAGACTGAAGCTACTTATTTACTTAATTGTTTCTCTAACCCCTTGCGTACAAGAATGCCGGCTGTGTTGGTGAAGGCTTCCGCTGCCTACTGTCCTACAGGATGCTATTTTTTTTTTTTTTTTATACAAGATAAAAGACAGACTGGGTCATGGCTAAAAATGTCTTCGGTGCCATGACCACAGAAACCCCCTATGACCTCTGACCAACACTGGTACCCTCCAGTGACCTCCGCTCCATATCAACACGCATGCACATGCACTTACACGCATGCACACGCACTAATACGCTTATACTCATGAGGTTGCCTGTCTAACCAGTGATGGAAAAAGAATGACTTAGCTGGCAAGTAAACAGCAGTCATTTCCATGAATTACAAAGGTTTTTTTAAAACAGAAAAATAACCGTGGGAGGGAATGAAACGAAATATGGGCCTTATTCTGTTTTTCCTAAACACAGTTGTTTTTCGGTTTGTATGTTTAGAACAGATTCAGTATATATTCATAATGAATTCAGATTATGTTTACAATATGTCCAATATAAATTGATATCCTATTTCGGATACAAATAATATATCCTTGCACATTTCTGTGTATTTTACTCTATTTTATTATACAATTTGAAATAGGAATGCACTCCTTATTAATTTTTTTAATCACCATGCATAACATACATGTTATTCTTTATTGTGTGTGGTATGCATTACTAAATAATTAAATCTGAATATATAATAATCAATCTAGGTAAACCTGCCAAATCCCTAAACACAACTCAGTCAATATATGCACACAACTGAGAAACAGCAGGTATGGAGGGCAGTGATCTCCAACCTTATTTACAGTGAAAGCCACTTTTACAGTGTTGATAATCTGGAGGGCGAACGTGTTTGACACTGCAATAAACAGCAGCAACACCAGTAACAATAAGAAGAACAACAATGCTGGAGTGGGGGTGCAGGTAATGGAAAAAAACAGAATATTGTGCGGGGTGTTGAGGTAGTGGCAGATCTATTTCGAAATTGCAACCTTTAGAAATATCAAAAACAGTGTGAACACATAATATGCCTGTACGCTTTATAAGACGCTGACAAATAAAAATGCGTAAAATAGACAGGTACCATATATTGAATACATCAGACTGTTATGGTTGGTGACATCACAAAAGTTTACAATGGGTAAATGCTTGCATACTTGGAGTAAACATGGACAAATGTACAGCTATTAGTACTGGTGAAAATGTGATGGCAAAGTAATACCTAAAACGAGCACAAACAGAAGATGACGGGGTGCAAATATGATTTTGCTTCAGCCATTCTCCATGGAGAGGTACAGCCCTTTGTGTGGTTTCTGCATTTACAGTTTCTAATAACATCTTGTAACCAATGTAATTAAAAAAGACATTGACAAAACAGGAAAATCTAGTTGGAAAATCAGAAGATTTTGTTCATAACAAATCACATGAGTTTGAGGCGCAGAAAGGCTCGATGAAATGCTTTGCACAGACACCTGCTTGGGCTTTGAAAGCATCTTATCAAGTGGCCCAATCCGTGTTATTTTAAGCAGAGTGCAGAATTTACGACACACTCATAACTCTCTAGACTGAAACAGTCCATTTTGGGTTTCCCTTAAATAAAACATAAAATACAATACAACCCTGTTTCCAAAAAAGTTGGGACACAGTGTAAAATGTAAATAAAAACAGAATGCAATGATTTACATAATTATATAAACCCATATGTAATTGAAAATAGAAGAAAGACAACACCTCAAATGTTAAAATTGAGAAATTTTATTGCTTTATGAGAAATGTATACTCAATTTGAATTTGATGCCAGCAACACATTTCAAAAAAGTTGGGACAGGGGCACTTTGCTGTGTTGCATCAACTCTTCCTTTAACAACACTCTGTAAATGTTTGGGAGCTGAGGAGATCAGTTGCTGGAGATTTGAAAGTGCAATATTGTCCCTTTCTTGCACGATATAGGATTTCAGCTGCTCAACAGTTTGGGTCTCCTGTGTCGTACTGTTTGTTTCATGGTGTGTCCAGTCTAGCACCTGGACTCTTCCACTACAGAGCCATGCTGTTGTAATATGAGCAGAATGTGGTTTGTCATTGTCTTGCTGAGACATACATGACCTCCTCTGAAAAAGATATTATCTAGATGGCAGCATGTGTTGCTCCAAAACCTCTATATATCATTCAGCTTTAATGGCGCCTTCCCAGATGTGCAAGCTACCCAAGCCACGGGCACTAATGCACCCCCATACCATCACGGATGCTGGCTTTTGAACTGTCCGCATTGAACATTGAGCTGGATGGTCCCTCTGTTCTTTAGCCCGGAGGACACAGCATCCATCATTTCCAAAAAGAATTTGAAATTTGGATTCAGAAGACTGCAGGACAGTTTTCCATTTTGCCTCAGTCCATCTTAAATGAGCTGAGCTCAGGCCCTGAGAAGTTGGTGGTGTTTCTGGATCATGTCTAGATACAGTTTCTTCTTTGCATGGTAGAGTTTCATCCTGTATTTGTTGATGCAGTAAAGGATGGGTTCATGAGCCCATGCAGTGCTGCCTGAGGACCCAAAGATCACGGCCATCCAATATTGGTTTCAGGTCTTATCCCTTGGGTACAGAGATCTCTCTGGATTCTCTGAATATTTTAATCTGATGTTGCCCCGTCCCAACTTTTTAAAAAAAGTTGCTGGCATCAAATTCAAATTGAGCATCTATTTGTCATAAAACAATACAACTTCAAATTACATTTGATATCTTGTCTTTGTTCTATTTTCAGTTAAATATGTTTATATAACTTTTTTGGGAACGAGGTTGTAGATCAGTGGTCATGAACATGTCACTGCCCCAGGGAGGGACAAGGAGCCAATGAATAGCCTGCGTAGCACTTATGAGAAATCGGGCCTCTTTAATTTTGTTTGTCTCATATAGATGTGCACAAAACTCTTTAATTTATTTCTCTTTTTCATCATCATTTTCACCCCAACTATAAGATATGTGTGAAACCAAAATGAAACTACAGCTTCTGTCTCCTGTCTTACATTCTTTTCTCCAGAGCGAAGAGACACAAAATCACTTATCAGCCCAATGGTAGAGTCAGAAATCATAGCGTGGTTGGGCTAGCAGAAAATCAGGCTGGCCTGTCCCATAACACTTGGAGATAAGTCACACTATAGACTCAACAGCATCATTTTTAAAATCATTTTTTAAATGATCTGTGGCAGTGGTAAGACCAACTGAACAAAGAGAAAGAATCTATTTGCTCCTCAACAGCGATTTTCCTCTGATTGATCGAACCACGCACACGCATACTTGTCAGGCACAGTCATTTTATTGTGCTGTATCACTCGCTGTGAATGCTGAATCGGTGGGCCTGAGTTCCATCTGAGTTCACCAACACTAAATGGGCGGCATGATGGAGCTCCACGCATTCCGCCACCATAGTATCAGCCCCCCCGAAAGTTTCAAAAGAGACCTCAAGCTTTACAATAGTTCTCCTTGCATCTCATTTTCATCTACAGTGGAGAAAGTAGAGAGCTCTCTTTATGAACTCAACTTACAAATAAGTGCATGGGGTTGCTGATAAGTGATAATCAGTATTCAAACTCTGTTCGTTTTTGCTGGTTTGTGCAGCAAAAATTAACATTTGTGCTTTAAATATTTCAGTAACTGAATCAGTTACTTCAAGTACTGTTTCAACTACTGTATGTTCTCCAGCAATAACATTAATAACGCATTACATAAATATCTAAAGTAATACAATTACATACAGTAGTAGTAAAGTTTATCTTTTTTTAGTTGTTTTATTTTTGCTTCACCCTCAAATCGAAGGCCATAGCTGCCGAAGTACTTGGACCCTATGTCATGTACAGATATGGTGGTGTGGGAAGGGTGTGCTGAGTTCGAGTCCCCCCTGGTACTATATGTGTACAGCTCAGGTGTTTTCTCTCTGTTGTTGTGGGGATTCCTGCCACATGCTACGGTAAGCATGAGTTACCAAATTGTTTTGTTGTCATGTGATGGGTTGGTGTCTTTTCCTGACTTATTCCCTGCCTAGTGTCCCATTGTTTCCAGAATAAGCTCTGGAACCCATCATCCCTGTAAAGGACAAGCAGCTAGAAGATGAATGAATATTTCAGCATTTGTAAAAGTGTCTTGAGACTTACATACTGCTCTATACTAGCTCTAGTATTGCTCCTTAACAAGAGTTTGGCAAGATATCTTTTGTTCACTTCAAAAATGACTCCTGTGCTTCTGTTCACCTTTGTCTATTTAATTTCTCCTAGTGAAGTATAGAAGAAACATATCTGACAATATAGAAATTAAAATGAGTCTTTCCAAACTTTCATATAGTAACATTTTCCTCTGGGTTTGACTGCACATAAAGGGGTAATTAATTTTACCATCGTCACCCCGGGGTGATGTAGTCATAATTCCGCCCCCACTGAAAAGAAGGTTGGAGACCCCTGCCATAGATGCACAGATTATGGCTTTTATGAATATCCACTCAAACTATTGGCCCTTTAAACTTTAAAGTCAACATCTAATAATCCATCCATCCATCCATCTTCTATACCCTCTTGTCCTATATAATATTTAAGCAATTAAAAAAGGTCAGAAACATCTTTGTCTTCTGTATTGTCAATTTACGAGTCTGGTGAGAATAATAAGATCTCTTACAAGGTCAAAAACCTCAAACACACACACATATACTTGAGGAATACTTATGAAAACCCACTGCTTAATGTGATACGATTTCATGAGACACGGCTGTATAGAAAAGGTGGAAAATATGAAAGACTGTGGCTTGTGTTTTTGTTACCGAGTGCTGGGGAGCCCGGGGTGGGTGGCTTGAGATAGAAGATGTTGACTTCTGAGCCTCTGTGCCCCACCTCTTCTTTGTCAAGCAGCCGCTGACTGAGCCAGGCTTAGATAACTCAACGGCAGAGGAAAACCACCAAGCTCAACACAACGAGTGACAATGACATGCTGAGGTGTGAGGGAACTGTGTGCAGCTGCTGTTATTCTCACAGCCTCTAAACAGCTTATCTTGCAATATACCTGCATTCTCTCTGTCTCTCTTACTCCACCTTACGATCTCAGGCTGTGCTAATCCTTTGCTTGTTGCTTGTGCTCCTGTTCCGACGGGTGAAGCAGAAGATTGGGGCGGTTTGGTTCTGTGGTGCATGAGTGTCATGCCTGAGCATCTGATTTCCTGTCAGCCGGCGAGACTCTGACTGAGCTCAGGCATTATAGCGGAAGGTCTCCAGCCAGCATGTCAGCAGTTACAGAATCTCTCCACATTTCAAAGCAGAAGCAAACATTAGGTTTTGTGACATGATATTCCTTGTGGACACACTTTACTACTTAACCCTTTGTTTTTATATGTTAACATTTTTCCCCCACTGACTTGCAGAAGACCAACACTTGTAGCATGTTCCAATACACATTAGCTGCAGACTTCATTGGGAGGCTCTTTTTTTTGCTATACATTAGTTATACATTCTGAATAGTAGCACATATCTTACTGGATTCACCAAAGCCTTTGTCTGTTCTCTAAATGCGCTTAACATTTTTAATGACTTGTAAGCATCTGCTAAGTGAATATATACATGTGGTGTGTCCATCTACAGAGGGTGTGGTATGAATTGTGTACTGAAGTATTGTGACATTGTCTCCCGTTTGCTCCCAGCGATCTTTCTTGCCTTCGATACTGAGTCTCATGTTTATTTCGGTTGCAGAAGCATTGCAGCTGGACGACCCCCTATTCTGTTACATCTTGGATGGTATTCTGTTGGTGTATAGCATCATCATAACTGCATTATTTTTCCAAGCAAAGGTGAGATTGATATGTCCAGTAATTTTGCCTGTCTGCAAATTAACGACTATGAGTGAATTTGATCGGCACATTTGCAATTAATACTTATATCCCGGAACCAACACCTATATGTGACTGCGTTGTAAATAAAATGCTCATGATTAATATGTGGAAGCAATTTATGCATGTCTGTAATTAATATATATAGTTGTAATCAATGGTTGTCTTTATCTCTAGCTCGGCACACCCAACTCCAAGCTGGAGAATAACTCTACTTATTCTGTAAGTCTCTCCAACTCCCCCAAACACCTTTCCCTGGGGGCTCCTCTGTAGCTCACAGCGGCCTCTTTTCACCAGCGTGCCACTTTCTCCTTTGCTAGGCAGATACTCAGTAGCTTCACGCTAGTCTTTTGTCTTGCTGACGGTCGTAACAGTAGTAATACTTTTTAAAGCTGCTGCCACCTAGGGGCACAACAGAAGAATAACACCCTTCAGTGAGCACCCCCTACATTTTCTCAGGAACTGATGACATCTGGTGAACAATATGACTGGCTGAACAGAGACATAGAGAGCGGGAGTAGAACACGGGTGAGTGACCATAGTGCTCGGGACTCTACAGGCTCCAGCAGAGGGCAGCCATTCATAAAATGGATGTAAGCCGGTGCTGCAGTAGGTATCTCATTTGCCATGTGGCTCATGTAGCCTGTTTGGATATAAACTGAATTCGTAAAGCATTACTCTTGAAGTCTGAGTATGAACACAAATATGATCCCCATCTGCACTGTTTCAGGCCCACAGACCAAATGATGAGGTCTACACGGTAAGATCAATGTTATTACTCACATGCACAATTTAAATATATATATTAGGGCTGTCAAAGGGAATTCATTATAGTCGTTATGGTAGCTCGGGAAAGATAATGAACAACGGAAAATCTATTTTGAATGGCAGGTTCAGCTTCAAGACTGTCAGATATCTTATTTAAATAGGCTATAAATAATTTATTTATGGGTTAATATTATTTTTCATTTAGGTATTTCTTTAGATGTATGTGAATGAGGCAGTCCATCACGCGGTTTAGTGATGTCTTAACTGCATAATTTACATCTTCCTTAAAGTCATTCTCTACGATCGAGAGTATATGTCTCTGGTTAAATGGTATATATGCTTTCCGGAGTTTTCTTCAGTGTCCGAGATTGGATGTAGGCTTATTCAGTTTATTGGGATTCCTAATTCTTTCATATACTTTTCGTAGTAAATCGTCACCACGCCTTCCCAGATCTTCGTAAAATTATTATGTTTTTCCGATTTACATATTATAGCTAGCTGAGTTTGGAGTGGTGAGGACATTTTGCACCGCTCGGTTAGTTAAAAGTAGTTTAGTGGAGAGTGAAGGGCAGACAAATGAACTTGGGTGAAGGTGAAGACCATCGCTACAGAACTGAACAATATTGTGATATTAGTCACCTTTGCGCTGTTACGCGTCCGAGTGATTTACACCTGAGAACCCGTATCTCAAATGAGACATCGTATCTCAAACCCCCTTCTCGATCTACCCATTGCGGCTCATTGTAAATCTTGGGTCAGACATTTAGGATAAAATGGCTTTTTGCTTTGAAACGGTTGCCGACCTCTGATCTATGCTTAGCTATATGACTAAGTAATATGTAATATTTAGCAGGTCAAGGTGCCGATCTGTTGTTGGACTTGAGTTTTTTTTTTAATCTTCATCTTCTACCAAAGCAAACAGCCAATCGTAGTCAATATTTTAAAAAAACAATCAAAGGAGCGGAGATATTAGCCACTGTTCCCGCCTCCAAATTGTCAAAATTCATCTTGTCCAGCCAGCGAGTGTGGTGCAGACTCGAGCGCGTAGATAGGGTCCAGCGAAGGCGAGCGCGTAGAGAAGATGGATTTTCAGCTCGCGAGCGCACACGCGCGCGTGGTTCGACTTTTGGCACTAACTTAAAGCCGAGCGAGCGAGCGATGTGCAAACGAGAGCGCGTAGATAGCATGGATTTTCTGCTCGCGAACGCATACGCGCGAGTTTTGGCACTAATTTAACGCCATAGAGTTTTTCTTAAGTGATAAAGGGTTTCTGATGACCTTTGGACTATCTTTGTTGGTGTTTATTTTTGGTAATTGATTTCCAAAAATTAATGCATACATTTGCATAAAGCCTTGCCAACTCTAATATTGATAAAATTTGAAAAACACCTAAAAATCCCTTAATGGTAAATGTTGAATAAATTCATGATTTAATTTGCGAATCATGAATTGTGCGATTAATCATGATTAAATATTTTAATCTATTGACAGCCCTAATATATATAGACACACACACAAATATATATATATATATATATATATATATATATATATATATCATGATAGTGAAATCATTTTATAATAAATATTGTACACAATTTCTATACTTAAATGTCTAGTATTCCAGGCATGTTGAATTGATTATCACATCCATGCAAGTTGAAATTTTAAGTTACTGTACTGTACCCAGCTGTACTGAGGGAGATTTTTGACATTATTTCGAATTGCAGCCACTGAAACCAGGCGCAGGGGACACATACCGGGAAATACCTGCGAAGAATGAGGTACGGCTTAGCAACGCTGACGCTTGGGATCCCTGTCTCTCTGTAATACTGTTTAGCACAGGGGTCACCAACCTTTTTTAAACTGAGAGCTACTTCATGGGTACTGAGCCATACGAAGGGCTACCAGTTTGATACACATGTTTAAAATGTGTTTTTTTAGATATTGTCACTTTCAAATCTATATAAATGCAAATGTATTAAACCTATATGAAGAATAGCAAGAGGATAAAATTTCATTTTAGACACTGCTCACTGGTGAGTTGTGACCTGTTATTTTTAGAACAGGTCTGCGGGCAATTCATGTGGTCCTTGGGGGCACCATGTTGGTGACCCCTGATTTAGCATGTGAAAGTGGCAGGGATTCATAGAAGATGAAGCGGTAGAATTTGTGTAGTATAATAAATGCCGTTTCTCTCACAGCGACGCAGAAACAAGAACGAAATGGTGTATCAGGTGAGGAAGGACTACCCGCTATTTCCTCAGTCTTTGTGGTCGCTTATGGAGCAGCCACCTACAGACATACACACATACATACACTAACTATATTTTCACTAAGACAGCACAATTATCACAAGTGACAGCATAATCTATTTATCGATACACCTGCAGATGAACACTGCTCCCAGAAAGGGACGCTTGTTTAATTCAGTAAAAATATTGGAAATGTACTGGTTTTATAAATAAATAAATAGATATATATTTTTTCTTTCCAAAAATATGTATCACATTACAATCATCCAGTAATTTTAAGTAATAAATTTAAACTCAAAATGTGGTTCTGAGTTAAAAGGTTTATTGACAAACAGTCTCATTTGGTGCTTTTTTAATTACCTTTGCAGTAACATAAAACACCAAACATTTGTGTTTAGTGTCCCTTTTATTAAGGCAAGTGTCCCAAGACTTTCTGTGAGTTTTGTATGTACACATACATAAGAAGCACATCTGGAGGAAAAGCACTAGTTTAAATACAATCATGCAAAAGCAGTTAAGGTAAATACAAGAGTGATTGTTGTTTTAACTCTCAACCTTCCAGGATCTGAGTTCAGCCACCAAGGACACCCCCTACGACTCTCTCCAGATGTACCCAGTGGGGCAGAGACGCTAAGCAGTGCTTGGCTGCTGACCTTAGAGCAATGTTTCCCAACCCAGTCCACGGGGAACCCCGGACAGTCCACGTTTTTGCTCCCTCCCAGCTCTCAGCCAATTACTGTAGGAACACCCAATACCTGGTACAGGAGTGCTGGGAGATGAAAGGAAGTAAAAATGTGGACTGGCCGGGGTTCCCCGAGGACTGGGATGGGAAACACTGCCTTAGAGGCTCCCACAGCAGCCTACTGCCCTCTGCTGGTGAGCCCTCACAATTGCACCGGTGGTCCTTACTTTTGAGGAGGTGCAAACCAGAAGTGCTCGATAACTGTGTATATAAACTGAGGTTACAGCTATATTATTATGGGCCTGTATAACCAATAAAATGCAAACCAGGAGGATACTTAAACAGATTGGTATAACCAAGGATTAGTGATCTACATTTCAGTGTGATTAACAATGGAACATCATTGTATGTGGTTAGTATTATTACTGATCAGTGCTGTTAGTGTTACGGAAACGAAACTTTTTTTTATAATCTGAAATATGAGTATAGAAATGTGTGAATTTGCAGAGTAGAACAGCTTGGAAAATAGGTAACTTTATTAAAGGAAAAATGTATGTTTCTGTTCTAGTTTGTACTTTAAATGTATATGTAAATATATTATCTATATATACACATGAAGTGTAATGTCGAGTCTCTTCAGTCAGATTTACTGTGAAGTGAACTGCAAATACAAATGCTGGCCTGAAATGCATGTCCCTCTCTCTCCCCATCTCTGCCTCGACCTAAACTAGCTTTCCTGTTCCCCTTTGTTCTCAACTGAAAGTCCTTATTTACCCTTCACCCACGAGTCTGCCGATATTTGAGACTAAAAGTGACACAGGGAGACATGTATGTGTATCAAAGAATTTTAATTAGATTTTAATTATAAAAGAATTTCACTATCAAGGAGACACCTTTACAAAGACTGGAAAATGGTTTAACGTTTACAGTAAGTATACTGTACAGTTACAGTAAGAATTCATATATAAAAACAAAATACAGCAGACAAACATCAATGTATATACCCAAATTCATATTTCTAATAGTCCTGCCCAGATTTTAACCATTTATGTCTGAGTTGCTTTATAATTGGAGGCCAAAGGCATTTGTCCCCATAGCAACCAACATGAGCAACAGCAGTGTGATGAAAGGGACAAATATATCCTGCCCCCTCCCCTTTTATGGTGTAACTCTTACACCTGTCACTCAAGGGTCACCATGACAACAGTGTAAGCTACACAGCAGGTATGAGCAGAAAGAAAAAATGGCAAAAGCTTAAGTCAAAATATAGTAAAGGTAGAACAGCCTCACACAATTAACTGTCAGAATGATCATCTAAAAGTAACAACTTAAGAAATATGTACAGCTTGTGTTTACATTTTAAAATGATGACTCCCAGGAAAATGGAACTTGAAACTTAGCCGATATATATCCAGTACAAAAGGCCAGTCTTCCCCCAACAAGAGTACGACAACTTTGTATTTAAACTGCATGCTATGACAGGAAAGCGCTTTACACCAAAATCAACAAGGGGGTTTTAAATTGTCCCACCCCTCCTCAAGTGTCCTAGAAATGTTCCAAAATAAAGACTAAAACTTTGGAATAGGCTGCCCTCCCCAGAGTGAACTCAGCGGGCTGGGCCATCTTTGGTATGTGCGGCAGGCAGGGCGGCCGGTCCACTCGTTTCATTTGGGTTTTTGCTCCGGCACAAAGTGTGTAGGACCCTCCCACCCACGTTTAGCTCCCCAGAAAGGCAACACACAAACAGGAAAGTGACAGAGGTCTCTTTACAGCTGTGCCGAGACAGACCGAGTCCAGCCCTGGAGCACGATGCATAGCTATACGGCCAAAACGAAGCACACTCTGGGAGCAAAAGTGAGGGACAGGGAGCGGTGACGGACAAACTGTGTATTCCAGAACACAACCACACACAACCCCAAGCAGACAGCAAGGTGACGTTTTGGTATCTGTCACAGGAAGGCCAGGACCGGGGACACGCTGACGTCTTTGGTTTTCTCTGAAGCTTGAGGATGGACACACACACACACCCTTACGTATACATTCAGCAAGAAATGAAGACGCCACATCAGAAGGATTGTCATACATTAGTAGAAATGAACAAGTCCACGACAGTGCTATAGCTACCTAACAGAAAAAGGCAGCACAAGGGGATGTAATGGTGAAAGGGTATAGTGAACGGAGTGCTGCCGACATTCGACATTCACACCTCAGTCAGCGGTCATTTATGAAGGGGCCTCCCCACACAGGCACCGACGAGGTGGCACTCCACACGCATCCCCAGCCCAGAACTTGTAGTACATTTGAAAGGACACCTCAGACACACTCAGCCAGCTTTATGAAGATCTTCACGGCCTCATGCTTCCCCTTCCACCATGATTAACTTCCATTTATCCCTAACCTTTCTTGCAGGCAAAATTCTGAGAAACATTCTATGTGAATTAATGGGAATATATTGGAATTACTAGGAATAAACTGGAAAATTTCAAAACTGCAGATTAGCCTATAACAGGAAACATAAACGTAGTTGTAGTTGGGGGAAAAAAAATCATCTTGATGGCAATAATAATGCTATCACTCTGTGACCAAGCGCTTGTAATTGTATATGCAGAAACATCCCAAAACAAGCATACGCATTAAAACGCACTGCTTATAAGACATATTATATAGTTTGCTTTCTTTGCCACATCTGACAGCTTGTGCAGAGTCCCATGGGGCTCTAGATTTCCAAAATTCCCCATCTTAACTTCCCATGGAAAGCTTCCCTAAATATTCTGCCTCTTTGCAACCCTAATCCCACCTATCATCCAGTTACACCATATTGACGATCAGCCAAAGATCAAAGATCATAAGCATCCACACCAAGAAATGTACCCCTTACAAGCATATATGGTGATGGAATCATTAAATGGCAATTCTGAAGGGTTAGGGGTCAAAGCCAAGGAAATAATACAAAGAAATTTCAAAGGCTAGAAAAACTGATTGTTATTCATTTCTATCAAAAGAAGAAAAAAAAGGAAGAGTATCTTCACATGTTAAGACCAGTGGCTTTAGAGTCTGTTTCCTTGTTAATTACCAGCCTACAGGAGGTCAGGAACTCAGCCATCAACTGAAGGCTCCATGAACCAGGCCATGTCCCCGCAAAGCGTCACGGCAAGGCAGCTGGAACTGTGACAAACACTAACACATCATTATTTACAAATCACCATATTTAATAAGTGAAAACCTTAATTTAAATACAGGGAATTACCAATACTTTTTTTCTAATTTACTGGCCGCTGGAATTTGCTGTATTTTTCCAGTAAACCACTAGCTATCTCAGATACATACTAGCGATGCACCGATAAGGACATTTCTGGCTGATACCAATAGCCAGTTATTTAGAAAACTGACATTACCGATACCGATTGTTTGGGAGGTTCTGCTTAAATAAGTTTAAAGGACATTCCACCCAAATAAATTAAAAAAATAAATAAGTTACATTCCAAAAGCATGAATAAGTATTTTCCCACCAACTCTGGCATACAATAGTCCCAGAGCACTATATTTTCTAACTGTATACATCTTACATATTTATAACATTTATAAACAGAAGGGCTGACCAATCAAGTGTGATTAATTCCATAATTTTCCTATTATCTTTTGACTTCACACTGTCTGCACGGATTATTTTTGCCATTAAATGCTCGCACTACTGATGGAATAACGTTATTTGGCTGTACAGCAGCCTTCTTTATAGGAGCGGATTTGTTACTCTTCACTGTCCCACCTTAAGAAGAGCAATCAAATTTACTGCATTGAAATGGTTATTAATGGATCCTCCTCGTGAAAGTTTAGCAGAGCAATGTTTGCAAAATACATTTCTAAGGTCTAATGACTTTGTGAACAATAAAATTCCACACAGCAGACATTTTTCTTACCGTTTAGTACGCAGGCATGCAAAACAATATGGGGAATTATAAGTGGGAAATATCGGCTCATTTACAATGATTCACTGATGGCTAATTGTTGCTGTATTGGCCGATACTGATAGCTGGCCGTTACAATCGGTGCATCTCTAATACATACACAACCTGTCCTGTGATAAGCAAGACCTCTACATCATTACTCAGTCTGAATCTACTGAGAAAACCACACTAATGCAGTAGTAGTGATAGGAGACACAACATGGGAGGGGGGCGGGGGGGGTACTGGCCCATAGAGACACTCCACCTGGTGGTGCGACGCAAATTGGTTTAGAGCTAGATACTAGTTACCAACACCAATTTCTTGAAAAAAACGTTTAAATGAAAGATAAGTAGTCAGATGTTTATACAGTGGTGAAGTCTTAATCATGGTCACACAGTAACATCCTTAGACAGACAGACAGAGACAGACAGACAGACAGACAGACAGACCAGACAAAGCAGCAGCAGCAAAAGGGAACAACTTTGGTTCAAGCTTTCGTTTGGTGGCTAAAGTTTGTAAGGGAAGGGAAAAAAAACAGCTCCACAAAAGCCTGACCATGGTTCACAAAGTTAGAGTCAGTCCAATGTAGAACAGACTGATACAGAGCACACGACAGACTGTGGTTCTAGAAAGAAAAAAAAAAGTCAATACACACATGCAGTTTTATTATCACATGGAGTGGACGTTAAGGTTTCAAACATTTCTTTAAAAATCAAGCATAAAAATGTGCCTGACCAGTAATCCAAGCTCATTAAGCATCTCCTCCCTACGGTTTGCTTTAATGCACTAATTCTCTCTCTCTCGCTCTCTCTCTCTGTCACACACACACACACACACACACACACACACACACACACACACACACACACACACACACACACACCTCCTCACATGGAAACTAAAGTATTTCGCCCATCAGTCTTTGGAAAGTGTCATGACAGTATTGCATTATCAGTCATGACCCAAGTAGGGATTCTCCTAATAGACACTTTTATGCTAATCTACAGAAACATACAGACACGTGATATTTTTGGTATCTGAATAGAAGCTGGTTAAAGAGTAGAGAGATCAATGAGCCACAGAGCAGCTGGTGCCAACATGGTCCTCGGGTTCTGGGCACAGAACGGCCCCGAAGCGTCGGGCCAGACCCAAAAGGCCAGGAGCGACACCTGCGCTGAGAGGCCGCACAAAGGACCTTAAGGCATGAGGATGGAGAGCGCCGCCACCAGCGCTCCCTGTGCCAGTTACGACAGTCAAAACCACAGCACGTCAGCTTCCTGTAAAGCTCTCACAATTAGAGTACAAAAATCAGTGTTGTCTATTGTCCTCACCACCCTATTAATTCATGCAAACTCCTGCAGTACCAGTGTTTTAGAGAGACACATGTTGAATAGCACGATTCCTTACAGTAAAACGAGCCCAAGCAAGAACACAGCTCCCTGTAAGCTTAAAGCCTTCTAACCGTGTTTAAGGTTTCAGTTAAGGACAATATAAAGCTAAAAAAATTCACTAAGAAAGTCAACACACACACACACACACACACACACACACACTCATAGCCTCTTCAGCACGCACAGCAGTGAACACTGAAAAGCTTCTATATAAAAGTTTCACCCACCCTCCATATGTGAGACAGATAATCAGTACAATAATAATTACTTCTGTAAATATGTCAATGCAGTTGATCTTCTTAGATTAGAATTGCCTACGTTTCTTTCAGTAGCAGTCTTTGCAAAAAAGACCCAAGAAGTTCCTACATGCCAAGAACCACACAATCAAGCATGAAGACCCAGGATGTGTCTTTAGGCCTGAAGCTCACGGAAAAACAGCAGGAGGGACGTCCAGCACAGGCTTCGCTCTTGGTGGCAGCAGATCAGTCAGTACGGTCTTTACTGGGCCTTGGTGGAGGTCACCGTGCCGTGGTGGGAATCGCCATGGGGAACAGAGGCGACCTGCAGGTTGAGGGCCCCGCTTCCAGCTCCCCCCACAGCCCCGCTCGCAGACACTAAGCTGATTGGGTTGCTAGTCAGCAGGGACAAGTTCTGTGGGTTCAGGAAAAGTGGAGCAGGTACCAGGTTGGTGGTTCCGGCACTAGCATTCGCAAACAACAGGTTCCCATTTCCATCGACGGATATCGGCAGAGTCCCACTGGATGCCAGGGCTGAGGAAGAGAAAGTAAGAGTCACCACAGTGTCTCTAATAGTATGAAACCAAAATCAGGATGGTGTCCCCGTCAGTACGGAGCCAGAGTCACGGGCGCGTCCCCGTCAGTACGGAGCCCAGAGTCACGGGCGCGTCCCCGTCAGTACGGAGGCCAGAGTCACGGGCGCGTCCCCGTCAGTACGGAGGCCAGAGTCACGGGCGCGTCCCCGTCAGTACGGAGCCAGAGTCACGGGCGCGTCCCCGTCAGTACGGAGCCAGAGTCACGGGCGCGTCCCCGTCAGTACGGAGCCAGAGTCACGGGCGCGTCCCCGTCAGTACGGAGGCCAGAGTCACGGGCGCGTCCCCGTCAGTACAGAGCCAGAGTCACGGGCCTGTCCCCGTCAGTACAGAGCCAGAGTCACGGGCGCGTCCCCGTCAGTACAGAGCCAGAGTCACGGGCGCGTCCCCGTCAGTACGGAGCCACCACACTCTCTTGGTTGGAATGGAGGGCACAGGCACCAAGCAAGAAGAGTAATATCAGAACAACACAAACCTTGAATGGTGGCAAGGGTGCTGTTACTCATCAAGGCCGGACTCAGAGCGCTTCCCAGGCCTCCAGGAGCCAGGCTCAGCAACGCCCCCCTGTGGCAAATAAGCAAATACAAGTCAGTCAATCAGAGGGTAATGAGCAGAAGTGCTTGTATGATTTATACCTCACTGACTGGCAATGGCTCAATTAAGAGTAACAGCACATAAAAATATATTTAAGGGCTACATTTTTGCTGTTTCTCACATTTGTCCTCTGATAAGAGATTAACTGAAAATTGTCCACTAGTTAACACTCTGGGGTCTTGGGGTAGGGAAGACCCTTTCACTGACTGGGCCATGGTGACATATTTCATTAAATATCATAAACTTAATCAATGGCAAATAATTAATAATTAGATGACTAAATGGTGCAGTTGCAACATTAAGTTGAATAAATAAGAAAAGCCTAACTCATGTCACTATTTCTGGCCTCCTTCCATTGAATATGTAGGAGCTCTCATGTGTATGCATGAGCCATTCACACCTGGCCACATCCTCCCCCCCCCCCTTTTATGGTGCTGATGGGGGTGTATCTGGATCGCGTTTTCCCATTGCGTTGTTCATCAAATTACCATGTGAATGCGACTTGAATACACGGTAATGCGGTTATTTAGAATGCGAATAGCGATCTTCAAGGTGAGGGAGGTACTACACACCCCCGATGCAGGTAAAACAAAGAAAGGGTGACATGGGATCAGCTGGATAGTTTAATAGCTAGTTACAGAAAAGAGAGAGCTTCCGTTAAATACTCAAGGTTAACACTTTCAATTTTACCATCCAAAAAAAGTATACCTTTAAGATAACCATTACAGTGAGCCTGAGCATTTGAAAAATTAAAACTGCAATACATTAACCAAATAGCATTAAGTGGACATTAAGTATTGCTGTATTATTTCTTTTACCAACCTGCTCCAAGCAAGTACTTGTATTTCTATACTTATATTGCAATCAATACTATATTGCCATCAATGTTTGTGTTCCTCCAAATTATTTGATAATTTGGTTTTTACTGAAGTTACTGAAGAACAACTGATTCTTATGCTCCATCTTTAACAAATACGCACACACAATTTTAGTTTAATTAAATATTTAACTTTATCTTAAAGCCTGAACTGCCCTCTTTACAGAAATTAAGTGGCATGTACGGAGAACAAAAATTAATGCTGAATCGCAACAACATATAAAGCAGATGTATGGAACTGCATTATATTAGGAAGTGATATGTGACCAAAAAAAAACTATGAAAAAATGTGGTTGTGTTGAAAAAGGTGCACGAGGTATATTTTCATTACAGACATTCTTCTAGCAATAAACACAGCAGAATACTGGTAGTAAAAACAGATGCAAATGATTCAGGACGGAAGCTGCCCTTACACGCTTGGACAGAGTATTTTGATATCTAGAGCGAGAAAAGTACAGCTTTACTCAAGGGGGATAGCTATGCAAATCCCCACCGCCAGCAGGCTTGCGTGAAAGTGTCAGCGTGCCAGAGCACGGTGTTGGTGCGTGCCTTACCCTGGCGTGAACTGCGGGGACGCCACGAGCCCCGGGCCCAGGCCCGCAGCCGCGGCAGCCATGGCGGCACTTTGCAGGGCGGCCGGCAGCCCGGGCGTCGCCATCATCACCTGCGAGGTCGAGCTGGAAGCTGCCGGCACCTGAGTCACCACCGCCGTCTTCTGGGGCCGGCCTCCCTCCCCGAACGAGGGTGTCGCTGTGCATGTCGACATAGTAACCGTTGATATGACAGACGCGGTGTTTGTAGTCGCTGCCCCGAGGGTCGGGCCTGGAATAAAGGGAAACCTTTAACAGGGTGTTTCCAGGGGACTCACACAGATTGGCCAGCTGGGATGGCAGGTATGACCACCAGTATCTCCCAGCATTCCCGCATCACTCACACCTGTGAAGGCGAGGCTGGAGGCGGCTGTGCTGGTCAGTGCTGGGGGCAGGTTTCCAGCCAGCGAGACGGGGGCTGCGCTGGTCACTAGGCTGGCCGTGCTCGACACCTGGGGAGAGCAGAGCTTCAGAAGTGAGCAGCTCCAAGCGTCAGAGGGCCGTGCACGCATGCACGTACATACACATACAAACCAGAGCGGTTTCAAGCTTCAGGAGGCTCACACACACAAGCAGCTCTAGGAATCCAGTCTCCCCAAGATGAGAAACATCACCAGAACAGGGAGACTGAACTGAAAACGCTGCTGAAGGAGACCCCTACATGTGCCATTGTACGAGGAGTGGAGCGTACCACAGGGTTGGAAGGAGCAAACACTGCTTTAACTGCTGTGTTTCCAGTGCTGGCATTGCTTGGTGGGTTGATCCTCTTCTCCTTCTGCCGGCGGTTGCAGAACCAAACGCGGATAACCTCCTTCTCCATATTCAGTTGATCGGCGATCATGGTGATCTCCTCAGAGGTAGGTTTTTGGTTCTGCTTAAAAGGGGCAAAGACACCAATTGCCATGTCAGCATGAGGCGTAAAAGGCGTCATGACGCCCAGATTACGGGAGTCAGGCAAGGCCAAGGCGAGCAGAGCGGACCATTATCCACACACGGTCCAGGAAGCTTCATTATGACATTTCACAGAAGTCCCCGAGCACCAGGTGAGGTGTGAAGGTTCGTTTACCTCCTGAAAACTCTTTTCTAAGGCCACTCGAATGTTGGTCTCAATGCTGGTCCGCTTCTTGCGGCGCCGGTTGGTACCCTCCATGCCCAGACTCGGTGAGCCAAGGGCACTGGGGCTGGACAGGGAGGGGTCTGAGTTGAGGTTCTCTGCAAAGACGGCAGATGGAGGAGGAATGGTTAGCACCTGTGAAGAATGTGCGTAAACACTCAGCAAGACGACGACAAGGAAAGAACATGCACACATCCTCAATGATCCAGGCCCATGACATATGGGCTGTCTATCCTCGATATTTTATGCCTGTGTTTCCCAATCCACTCCTGGACGACCCACAATCAATCCATGTTTTTGCTCCCTTCCAGCTCCCTGGGAGGGAGCAAAAATGTGGACCATCTCTGGGCCCACGAGGACTGGACTGGGAAACACTATATGAAGAATGGTATGTTCAGACAGTTTTACAGCTTTAGAGCCCAAGCTCTGAGTGACAGACCTGCATCGTTAAGCCACTTCTCCAGCAGCGGCTTCAGCTTGCACATGTTTTTGAAACTCAGGTTCAGGGCTTCGAAGCGGGAGATCGTGGTCTGACTGAAGTCATTCCCATACAGCTTGCCCATGGCAAGGCCGACATCCCCCTTTGGAGAAAGAGAAAAAGAGTACATGCTCTCAGGACAAGCCAGAAATCAGTGGGGAAAATACCCAGCCTGCCTTCTTATACAGAAGAGCAAGTAAGTAGTAGGGAAGACACTTTTCATTCAATATCATAAACTTAATTCATGGCAAATAAATTATATCATATATTTGTTTTGGCATCACACTCATCTTATTTATAATATACATTTAAATTATGTCAGATTTATATTAAGTTTGTAATCTGACGCCAAAGTATAGACATTGCAAAATGCAGTCGAACACTTGCAGAAACATTATGAAAGTTCATAGTAAGCAATGGTGCCAGTTTGTTTTGATCCCAGATATCTGATCACCATTGTTTTGGCTACATGAAGATGACTAAATGGTGCAGTTGCAACATTCAGTTGGATAAATAAGAAAAGCCTAACTCATGTCACTATTTCTGGCTCCTTCCATTGAATATGTAGGAGCTCTCATGTGTATGCATGAGCCATTCACACCTGGCCACATCCCCCCCTTTTATGGCGCTGATGGGGCTGTATCTGGATCGCGTTTTCCCATTGCGTTGTTCATCAAATTACCGTGTGAATGCGACTTGAATACACGGTAATGCGGTTATTTAGAATGCAAATAGCGATCTTCAAGGTGAGGGCGGTACTACACACCCCCGATGCAGGTAAAACAAAGTTAAGGTGACATGATTTACTTTTTTGCCGATTTAACCTCATTTTAAAAACTTTAATACTTCTGACAATGGACGTTTTGAAAAGAAGACAGATTACGGATTTAGTCAGTGTTTTTTTTCCATGATTCTACTTAAAGATTTAAGAGAGATATAAACTGAAATAGACGCGAAAAATATGCTGCATCGTCCCCAGAGGGTTAATAAGTAGCTCATTTATATAGCACAAAGTGCTTTACAGGAAATAAAACAAAGATATTCAAACATCAATAAAAGGCTTCTGGACAAATAAGTTTTCAGATATCCTTTTAGAGTGTCCACATTGCTGGCTGGTCTAACGGCCATGGGCAGACTGTTCCTCAGCCTTGGGGCACAACCACAAAAGCTCCGTAACCCTTAGTCTTACACCTGGATCCGGGGACAACAGGAAGACCTGAATGTCTGGTTTGCCGAGTATTGGCTCAAAAGGTCACAGACGTAAGTGGACACCTGATTGTTAACCCTCTGCAGCCTGAGGCCTCTCAGCCACTTTCGGGGTGGTCTGACATGCCTTGACATTTTAAAATATTTCACCTATCTAAAAAACATTTACCCCAAAGTGTTACATTTGCTTTTATTCAGCACAAACTCGGCACCAATAATCTGAGACCACTTAGAGCAGGGGTATTCAACTAAAATTTAAAGAGGTCCAGTTAGAGAAAAATTCTTGAAGCAAAGGTCCGGAAGATCATAATGTCTAACTATTTAATAGTGTGATATATATTTAAGTAGCCTATTAGTTGCATCAACATTGTATGTAATCAGTACCTGACTGTCAAATCAAATTAATTCAGTACAATTCAAAAACGTAATTTTTTTGTCACGTGACATATTACTTCGGCCAGTTGGCTGGAGTGAGATTTTCAATTCGAGATGTCTGCACACATGTAACAGTTCTCACCTTGTAAATAGTCTGCTTTTTAACCGTGTAAATACACTTTTGACGTAGCTAATTTTAGGTTTTTTAATGGAATAATATAGATTTGCCGTAAGATTTCCAGCATGAGTCTGAAAGCGTGTCATGCCAGATGCTTGAGGTTTGGCAACCCTGAAAACGTACATTTTCTGTTTCACATGAGTTTATTTATATAACAGATAACATTATTTTATACATATGTTAAAATGCAGAAACTTCAACGAACATGCAATCAACAATAAACTACGTCTATTTATCCAACGTGTTATATAATATATATTGTATTTGAAAACTTTTCAGCTTTACGATTTCAGGAGAGCGCAGCCACTCTGTTAGGAACATTACGCTTTTTGTTTGCTGGTGTTAGCTTCGCTGCTGCTATTAACACAAGGCACATTAGCGCAGACAAAGGGCTGCATACGCCGAACTATACGTCTTGCTTGGCGGTCAAAGGCGTTTGACGTTCATTGGCGTGGGAAACGGCGGTTCTACTGCTAAACCACTACCGAAAAGACTACAAACGCTGCGCCGGTTAAAATAAAAGCGCCCCGTCAGGTTTTAAATAACTAAATGTTTTGGCTGTCGGTCCAGGTCCGTATGGGACAGCTTCTGGGTCCAGACCTGGACCGCGGTCCGCCTGTTAGTGACCGCTGACAGAGTGTTATTCTATTTTTTGTTAAAATCAACTTTAAACATATCCTTTTCAAAAACCTATTTTCAGACATGCTGAGAAATTGTAAAAAAATCACATTATAGACATTTTTAGCCAAGACTTTTGAGCTCTGAAGCTTATAGACACAGGGGTTGGCTACACATAGGTGAAAGAGACATTCTGAAATTTTATGTGGTTTGATTACTGGGGTGTTTGAACTTTAGAGTGATACTTTTTCTCAAAGTCAGTGGCCTGCACAATGAATATAGATGAGACAGGTGTCCCTACACCTGTAGTAGTTTGCATACTGTCAATGGCCCATCAGTCTGGAATGTCACCCCACACCCATCACTTTGCAAAGGTAGTTTGAAACGCAAGTAGCAACAATAAAATCCTTTTCACAGTTTATTGGTAGAGGGAATGAAAAATGAAAAACCGACCATATAAATATGATGCAGTGCCTATGCAGAGTTGACGGAAATAAAATAATTCACTATTATTAATGCTCTGGGGACAAGGGCATCGTTGACCGCGTATCATTCTCGTGTATTTCAGTTTATATCTCGCTGAAATCATTATGTAGAATCATGAAAAAAAACACTGACTAAATCCATAATCTGTCTTCTTTTCAAAAGTTCCATTGTCGGAAGTTTGAAAGTTTTTTAAATTAGGTTAAATCGGCAAAAAAGTAAACCATGTCACCTTTCTTTGTCTTACCTGCATCGGGGGCGTGTAGGACCGCTCTCAGCTGAAGATCGCTATTCACTTTCTAAATAGGCTGGGTTTGAACCGGCAATCGTGTGATTATAGGCACACAGGTTTAGCCCACTGAGCTATGAACACAGGTATGAGCTTCGCTGCTGAAAATGGCAACACTGGCGCAAAGCTTCAGCGGCAGAGACGTATCCGTGTGCTATATTGTAGCCGATCAGTGTAAACACTACCCAGACATGTGCTCTTGTTTATTTCGGTCACAATGGGCATATCCACATATTTCTTTACCCAGTACTAACTGTCGGATTATCATGTTATTATCATGTGAATAGCGCGATTTGCAAGTGGGTGCGCGATCAGAGCTGCTTCGAGACGCAGACGCTTAAGTCAGTCACTCTTGTTCTTTCTAGCTGTAAAAAAATATTTAGTTTCTACCTATATATATATATATATATATGAAAAATATACCATCCAAGTTTTCTGATGGTGTTTTTTTAAATGTGTATGACAAAAACTCAGTTATTTAAACGGTTTGGTGAAATTTCTGTCAGATCCTGCCGGCGGGATCGCCAACTCCAGAGGGGTAAGGGCCTTGTATGTAAATAAAATAATCTTAAAACTAATCATATTTTACTGGGAGCCAGCATGGAGATGCAGAATCCCCACCCTGATCCCAAAGTAAGTCTGCAAATAAAGAGAAGAGTGCCCTCAAACCTGAGTGAATCCCAGCTTGATTCTCCTCTGCTTGAATGTCTTGGCAAACTGCTCAAGCTCCTCCAGGTCGCTGGGCTCCTCTAAAGTGGGCGTGTCTATGCGCTTTGGTGTTACGTGGTTGATCGCCTGCACAGGTGCAGCTGCGATTGTGCGTGTAGGTGTCGCTGGCTGTACAACAAAGCAAGAGAAGCGATATTGCTATTCAGAAACATTTCACTTGGTTCCACGAATATTCCGATATCTACAGGCAGCCTCAGACCTGAGTGCTGATGGCGATGCTTGTCTGAGCCGGCAGCAGATTGCCTTGGCTTTGAGGTAGTTGTGTTAGCAGATTCTGGGCTTGCAGAATATCTGTAGGGCAAACAGGAACACAAGAGGTGTGATACACAAAGCGAGAAGGTGAGCAAAGCAGAGCCGACACAGTCACGGTGGCACACGTACTCTGTTGCCCCTGAGCCGTCTGCGAGATGATGAACTGCGCCGGCTGCAGCTGCGTGGCGATAGGGTGGCCCGGCTGCACCAGCACGAACTGCTGCAGATTTAAGTTCTGCTGCTGCAGCTGCTGTAGCTGCTGGAAATCCTCCAAGCAAAGAACAAAAGGGATGCATGTCATTACGGGAGCAGTGCATCAAGAACAACACAGGGAAAGAGACATACCCAAAAACAGTCTAATACAGCTGCAAGCAGGCTCTTTAAATGTACAGAAGATATGATGCACTGACACACTCTGCAGGCCCTGAACTAAGCAGGAGCACCACTTACTGGTGTGATCTGAATGGGCTGGGAGAGAGTGATGGGCGTGGCTGCAGAGGCAGAAATGGCAGCTCCTGTGGTGCTGCTCTGCTGGCTGGCCGAGTGCTGCACCGCTGCAGCCAGAAGCTGCGCTTGTGCTTGCTGGATCAGGAGCTGCTGCTGTGCTGGGGTCAGCGTCAACTGCAGCGGCAAGAGAGGGAACAAAGGTCAGAGCTCTGTGAATGAGCACAGAGCAAAACATGTGCCTGAGACAAGCAACAACACAATGTATGTCAGGAAAAAAAAAAGGAGTGCAAAGAGATGGGCGACTGCGGTGTCCTGTGACGCGGAGTATAAAGATGGGCAGAGCTGGCATGCCGTGACGCAGAGCAGGGAGATGGGCAGTGGCGGCGTCCCATCACATGGAGCAGAGACATGGGCATAGCCAGCATCGCACAATGCGGAGAAGAGAGACGGGCACTGGCGGCATCCTGTGCCATGAAGGAAAGACACTGGCCATCGGCATCCCATGAGGAGGAGCAGAGAGACGGGCCCCGGGGCCACTACGCGGAGCAGAGCACTGTGGGGTAGCTAACAGCACCCCATCTCTCCCCGTTCAATCAGGGTACAGACCCACACTTTTCTGCCGGTCAATGGCACCTCCACTCGGCACACAACTCTGCTCCACTCATTAGGGCGATTTAAAGCAAGTACTCACACCGGGAGATAATGAGCCCTCTGGGAAATCACTAATGATCTGTTTAGAAAGGCCATTATTCACACGTTTACCTACACAGGAGCTCCAGCCTCTGGCCTTGCACAACATTTAAGGCAGACCCAAAACTAAGAGAGCAGAACCACCAATTAACTTCATTATGTATAATAATTCCTTAATCAGGTTTTTAAATATACTTTACATATCATTTATTTCACACTTCGCATTCTTTCTTGCATTTAGTGTTTATCAGTTAAACTGATGATTTGCATATAGGGGCTATCCTTATGAATCTGTTCTATGGACCCGAAGTCCTCTACTGGGTCAGCCAACTGGAGGTTTTAACAATTCATACATACTATGCACCAAAATGACTAAACCTCATTCTCCAGATGTGACCCTGCTACTAAGTTGGTCCCCATAATCATAAGCCCAGAGAGATAAAGGCAGCACACAAGCAAGAAATCGGAGAAGCATGCTAAGGCCTTGTTAAGGAAAGGTGTACTATGCATGCTGAAACCCATGCTGACTGTGCTGTGACAGCAGAGCAAAGAACATCGATCATGTTTGCACTGCACAAAGAGAACAAAACAGGAACCACAAAGAAGCCAAAAGAAAGCGTGCTGGGGGCGTTTACAAACACCAGGGAGCCTTGAACAAGACCACAACGTGCCACTTACTCCAGTGATCTGTCCCCCAGCTAACATAAGCTGAGCCTGAGGCAGCGCCCCCAACTGGATGGTGGGCGGGGGTTCTGCTGCATCTGCAGACTTGGACTAAAACCAAAACAGAGCAGAGTCTGTGTAAAAAGGAGTATGATCTTACATTTACACCCACAAAATCCTGCTGATGCAGCACTCAACACAAAGAACCAAATGGTACAGATTAAGCAGAAGCTTAAGACGGTCAGCAAAGTTTAGTCTTCAGGTTATAAAAGCCCCAGTTTTTGTAATTGTTACATCAAATATCTTACTGGCATTTAAAATACACTTTAATTCAAATAAACCTAATTACTATAAAAAGAACAACATAAAACTCAGCATCATTACTCACACAGTACTTGATTAAAAAGATGATAAAATCATATCAGTTTCAGTATGAGACATACAGTCTTCACAGCATGGAGGGCCACACCCTAAATAAAAATCCCTACATAAAGGGCTAGAAACAACACCCTACAAACGGAGAAGATGGAAAAAGGCAGACACCTACAGAAGCTCCATGACAGGATCCAGGACACCCAAGGAAGGTCTACGAGACTACAGAGGGAAAATACGCAAAGTCGCCACAACACTCTATACAGCTAGGGGCACCCAGAGAACCTCCATAAAGTTGTCTCAGTAGAACAGCAAAGTAGAAGATTCAATGGATCAGTTCCTTGTACCAAGAGGCCCAAGTCTAACAAATCAGAGATAGTTTGGAAAGCAATTTCACTGTTTCGGGCTTTACACATAATATCAAAATACATTTAAAATCTACTTAAAGATCTTCAGGGGAAACACAGCAGAGTATGGTAATATAAAACTACTTAAGCTGTGCTGCTGAACTTTGCATATATTTGCATATTTATTCATTTCTTCCCCAAGGAACAACAACAATTAAAATAGAGGGCTGATTCAACAGCTCTTCCCCAGACGAGCAGAAACACCACAGGAATCAGAATCCCACATCACACTATAGAGCTATACAATGTGCAGGTAATCTGCCAGCAGCAGCAATACAGCTTCTTTGTGAAAGATGTAAGCGTAACAATAGGAGTGTGCATGCCGCTGGCGTGCACATCTGTGCGTTTATAGCACGAGACAGCTGTGAGAGTTTTTCACAAAAATGCCCTACAAGCACAGTGACTCCAGCAACGCAAAACTAAAACTGGGGTAACGTTTTGTTCACCTCTTTAGATAAGAAACGTGTTTTGACAACGTATATCTTTTTAAAGGATCCTGAGATTAAGTTACAGTTTAGCACCGTATAAAATTTAGTCGATAGGAGTCCACTACAAAAGAAGGGCATGTCTGTTACCTGTTGCAGCAGGGTCTGTGTGTTGGTACTGCTGACAGAGTCTGTCTGCACACTCCGTCTCTCGAAGTCCACTCCGTTTGTCCGTAGCCCCGGGCTTCCTTCGCCATTGCCCATGGCTCCTTTGCTTGATTCAGACGGACTGCTCATTCCTGACTCTGAAACAGACAAGACAACGTTATTCACCAGACCAGTCATCTCAGCATGATGAATGCCACAGATGCCAGTCCACCACTGTACACAAGAGGCACTGGGGCTCAGTACCTGCATTTACTGACAGGCAAGCAGTAGTGCAGAAATGCACAGATTAATCACACCGACAGACAGACAGACAGACAGACACACAAACCACTCTCACCTGTCACAAGCATAGAGGAGTACAGGACAGCTCCCAGCCAGCTCTAAGATGCGGGTATCGTTAAAGGGGAGTATAGAGCGACCCAGCAGAGGGGAGTCTCAAACAGCCTTTGGCTCTGTGGATGCACGAGCACCTCCTCTGCTTCTCTCGGATGTTATGGCAGCCCAAGTGCAAAAAAGTTCCTCTTCGCTGGAATAAGCCAGACAAAGACTGCAGCTGCCACTTTCAGTAATGAGGCATAATCAGTATGCAGCTGATTAAAGTCCTATGCAAATTTTCCGCGCTCGTTAGTGTGGTGCGAGTGCTTTGAAGTCTTGCGAGCGATTCATTTCGCATAAAGGACAGAAAGCTTTCTGCATAATTTAAATCTGTCATAAATATTTATCAGCTCATTACCATATTAATTGGATAACAAGACTGATTCTAACCCAGCCTCATGGTGAGGAAGTGGGTGTGAGTCCAAATAACAGCAGAGAGAGTGAACGGGCGAGAGAGATGCTGATGGCACGCAGCACCGGTAGCCAGGGTGACCGGGGGGTGGCAGCGTAACCCACCTATACACTGACATCGACAGCCTACCCATGGGCCAGCAAAGGCCTGTCCAGCCCTATAGCACAGCAATCCATGTCCAGCCAGAACACAGGCATTTGCCATCTGCACACCATGCAAGACTGAACAGTAATAAGTCTGTAGTTCCCCCCCCCCCCCATGGTCACCATTTATATTATGGTCTAAATGAGTAGATTTCACCTTAAGTTACAGAGAGCACTGTTTCAAACACCAGCACCTACCACCTTCTGTGATTGGCTAACCATAGCATCGCAGCAGACCAGGTCTGTAGAAGCCTAATCTCACTAATGTTATGTTTATTCAGAAAAGCAGTTTTCAGTGTACATTATAAAAAGGAAACAGTCAAGTACAGAAGTAAAATCATACATTCACATTGATGTGGATCCAGGGGGACTGAGTAACTGCAGCAAAGGTGAAACGTTTTGTGGCTGTGATCCACAGCTAAGCAGCTACGCTTTTAAAAGCAATGGTATTTTCCAACTGAATCAGCTACTTGATTTGATTTTTCTAACTTCATTATATGCTTCAAAATGTAGCTGTTTACACATAGTGCCAATTAATATTATTCTCATGTATAAATTAGCATTAACAGAAATCACAATTACAAAATCAGCAAACCTATTTAACAAGCTGATTAATTGCACTTAAAGTTCCACATCCTTTTGACATTCTACAGGAGTCAAAATAGTAAATTAATTACTGTTCAAATCAATATACATGTGTTCTTAGGTGCATTTTGTAACCTTTTTGTTCCTGTTTATGAAATGCAAAATCCTGCATTAACACAACTTCTGGCAAAACAGCTACGCAGCACAACATGCAGCATCCTAGACAGTTAACATGGAAGGCTACATTTACAGCTGCAGCGCAATCCGTATGCAAATATATGCATGCGTGCTCAACTGTATTAGCATAT
Source organism: Paramormyrops kingsleyae (assembly GCF_048594095.1). NCBI lineage: Eukaryota > Metazoa > Chordata > Actinopteri > Osteoglossiformes > Mormyridae > Paramormyrops > Paramormyrops kingsleyae. Next base: position 10,326,947 of record NC_132812.1, read on the forward strand.
TCAGATAACCTGGAACTCTTTAGTGTTCATTTAGTGAAGATAAGGCTTTGAAGTCAATAAATGAAAATCATATGCAGAAAGGAAGTTGTACATTTTTTTTTTTTTAAAGTAAAATGCTACCTACACTACAGAAATCTCAAAGCCCATAGAATTTGACAGGCATCTTAAAGTCGTCTGACAGAACTTTGAGGAGCAGAGTTCAATGATTTCTGATAGTCAAAACATTCCAGTTATAAAAAAATAAATAAAAGCCAGAAACCTCTGCGGCTGATAACATGGCAGCTGTGTCTTCATCATCCCAAGCAGATAAACATACAGTTTGCTGGCCAGTGATATCTTAAGAGGATACAAATGTACAAACTGACAAATATGATATAGGAGGTGACTAACAAACTTTCAGTTTCTTTTAACATTACTGTTGCTACGACTACATGCTTCTGTAGGAGTGGGGGACGACAGCATTTTAGCTGAGGAAAAATGAGATCGTAAATATAAAATTTACATTCTGTGGCTGTTCAGATCCAATGATACACTATGCAGAGTTTAACAATTTTAAACAAACAATTGAAAATGAAACGTCCATAGCCCATAGCTCTAGGCTACTGAAATCAGTGAGACTAATGTCTTCAGGATGCACTTGCAGACAGTGACTCAGATACTAATAAGAGAAAATGCTAATTCCAGAACCATGCAGATGAAGATGAGGAATATTCTTATATTCCATTTTAATGAGAGCCATCTTGTGGTCACATTTAACACTGACCCCTCTTTTATTACTAGTGGGATCCAGAGGCAGAAAATTCAAGGATGTTGACAGAAGACCAGCACCATGAAGAGCCACCGTCTCCACAGTCAAAACAGAGTAAACGACCAGCATGTGAATTAGGGTATAAGTCTATATACACTGGCTCTCCAGAACCAGGGAACAGACACCTCTCAATACCCCTAAAAAGGCAAAACCGAACACCTGCACACATATTACGTGGCACAACTTGGAGGGTAACTTGCTCACATGTGAAAGCAGATAAGGCCCATGTCCTCACAGCAAGTGGCCACTGGCCAGAACGCCCCACACAGCTTATTTGTGCTGTAGCATCTGAAAGCTGTGGAGTCAGTGGAGTGATAAATGAATTATTCATGACCACTACGTCTGCCCTCATCCATATTCATGCATAAACTCAAATACCTATTTAGAGCAATACACTGTAGGAACAAATTTCTGCCATGCTTAAAATTATTTCAAATTTGAATACAATGTATGGCAATATGAAGGACATATAGCTTATTACTTTTCAAAATTCAAGCCGAGTTAAATGCTATTCTTGGTCAAACTATTGTAACAATCTATAATTAGACCTCATCAGTATGTGTAAAACAGTAGTACCAAGATTGCACTTTTCTTTGGTGTTTTAAAATCTGAAACTGAGGTTCATCAAGTCTACCTCACACAGCATGATGGGCATGTGAAAATGATGGTAGATGATTCACAGCTCTGAAGTAAACTACACTAGGTCTTTACTAAAAAGAAACCAACTGAATAAAGGAATTGCCAAAAAATATTAACACTTCTGCAATAACTGTGTCACTAACACCACCCCCAGCCCCCCCAAACTTAGATATGGCATAGCTGTGGTCACAAGATCTATTGTCATTCAACTGGGTCAGAGCATTATCGTACAAATACCCTTTCTGGTTCTGATTCTCCATTTATTTCTCTGAGCATAACCCTAATACCAACTATGACAAGTCTGACCTCTACCCAGCCCTAGCCTTAACCATAAGTAACCAAACAAAATGCAAGTCTTACGGCTATTTTAGCTTTTTGACTGCACTCACAGATGTCCCCAAAAGGTCCATGTAACAAGTTTTTTATCACACTGTGGGGACATTTGGCCCCTACAATGTCATATATACCTGAACAAACACACACATGCACACACAGTCCTCAATGGAACAAAAATGCACAACAACTTATAACTGGTACTCCTTCAACTTAAAAATAAACAGCTAAAGCACAATATACCTCACCAGCACCAAAGACAACATCATTTTTGAAACATTTAGATTTTCCACCACTTATTTGAACATCATGTGTGGTTAACCCCATTTTACTCAAACAAGTTCATTGTAGGTGTAATACCAAGAACACCTACGAAGGTTATATATATAGATAAATTATCCTTTACATTATATATGTATATGTGTGTGTGTGTGTGTGTGTGTGTGTGTGAGAGAGAGAGACGGTACCTATATCAACTCAATCAATAGACACTGTTCAGCAAGCAGCAGCACTTTACTGCAAACTGTAAATAAATAAAAATAAATCCTATATTTGCCGTTTGCACAAGTACAGAAGTTCTTCTCTTTCCCTATCCCATCTTGCTGCCCATAGCTTGGCCAACAGCACAGGTTCAGACAGTGCCCTGTGCCCCTGGAGCAACTGAGGGTCAAGGGCCTTGCTCAGGGGCCCACTGCTGCTATTAGACTGTCAGTGCTGGAATTCCAAACTGTTAATTTCTGATCAGAAGCAGAGTCCTAACATGCTGAGCCACACACCGCCCCAATTACGTCTGAGATGGGCAGCTGTACTATGCATGCATGTACAATTCTAATCAGTTTGATCACTCAGGAATTAGCATTCTTATGTGATATGGAAAAACAACAATTTTAATTGTAACAATTTCCTTTACAAATTATATATACACAAAATTGGATATTTTACACATTTTCATACTTGATAAAAGCTGTTTTATTAAATGTATTACTAACTTTAAGACAGCAGATAACCGACCAAATGAACTACATTGACTTCCTCGTTAACTGTCAATATTAACTCAGCCCTTAAATTGATCTAAAAAGAAACACGCACAAAATAAATGCCAGCGGCGAAATCAAGCATATACTTAAGATTACCGTCGGATGAAATACGACATCAAGAAAAACGAAATAAACAAAGAGCCAGAGGCCTGCTCTCGCGAAAAGCCTGGGCCTTGCGTGGACCGCCGGCGCCGCCTGGATAACGGCAGGCCGAAGGAGAAGGAATCACTGAAACCACAAACGCACATGGCCTCGTATAAAAAATACAAAACAGAGCGAGTGTATGTCTAAAAAGACGTGTATTACTAAACATGAGAGGCGGGGATCTATTCAGCCATTTTAAATAAAAGAAACCTCCCAAGCAGATACATTGTAATGAGACACTAATATATTCACCACTCCAGAACACACCCCGGCACAGAGGACAGCACACGGAGTTTGCAATGGTTTAATCATATTTATTAAACATGTAGATACTGAGAAACGTGGGGCGTGTTTATTTTCGAAAATCTTACCGCCTGACTTGTTCACTCCTAACATGCAAAGATGTCTAACAAACAAACTAATACTAAGAAATACTTCTGACAAGTGTCAAGCTCGTTTCTCAGGCAAACAGACCCTCCACGGTACGGGAATACTTAGCATCTGCTGAACAAAATAGCTCAAACTGGTAAGAATAAAACTGCGAAGTGACATGAGCACGGTTTAGGGGACTGGTTTGCATAATAAGTTATGAAAATTACTTTTAGTCCGTATGTGGAGTCCGCCTATAGGCTTAAAATGCGCGAAAGTCGCTTCGGACTAAAACGCCTAATTAAATGTAAATGACAGTGTCGCATCAAGTTCAGGCAGTAAGCATTTTGCTTACACACACAAAAAATACTATTAAGTTAATTTGCAGTTATACATCAGTTGTGGTGAAGTTGTTGAGTTAAAAGAGCGAACAGAAGCAGATACATACCCGCTTATCCCTTTGTAGGTTTGAAAAAGAAGGGAAAAAAACTATAAAAATGTTGCAAGAGTATCGGTTTAGCAGCGAAATATTGAAAGCAGACACTGGTCTGCCTCGGCCGGACAGGCAGGAATCAGCCGACGGGAGAAGTAACATTGAAACTGACGGCCGTATTAGTGCAGGAATCATTACTGAGGCGAAAGATATATGAGAGTTCAGTTTGTGAATAATTAGTCTTATGCATGATGGCGGGGCTCCGTATCTGTCAGGCTAACAGGAGGGCGGCGTGCTGCTGCTGGCGGTCGGGGATTGAATATGCAAACTTATATCGGTTAGTTGGTTTTAGGGTTATTCTGTACGAGAATAATTGGGGTTATGGTTATTCTGCATGTGGATGAATAGACTGCGGGGCTCCGTGGCTGTTAGGCTGACGGGAGTGCGAGGTGTTGCCGCCGCCAGCCGGGGAGTGAATATGCAAACTCGACTCGCCAATTCAAACGCAAAACAGCCTAGCGTTAGCATAAACATGGCTAATCAGCGACCTGCAAACACTCCGACAGCTGACCACAGTAAATGTAGATCACAGCCGTCAGATGTGCTCAAGCCGTGACTCGCTGGAAACGTTTAACGCTATGAGTTAATCACAACATGCTTAACTTTAAATTTACGATCGCCCCATTTCGACTCACATGGGGGAAACAACGCACAAGAGCTCGTCTGCTCCATTATTGTTAATAAGATGTTATGACACAATGTTGAATTTTATTCCTGGTCCTGATGTAGGAGCGGATGAATATGTAAAGTTCACCAATATTATCTTCTCCTGAACACCCACCTTGGGTTGTTTATAATGCGATGCAGTGTTTTAGAGCTTGGTGTTATATAAATCCTGACCCAAACAAAAGTTGAGAGTGTTTGAATATGAATATGAATATGTAAAGTTCAGTAATATTACCTGCTCCCGAACTCCCATCTTGACTCGTCGTTCCTCCGTCCGCCATTTTGAATATTTAACCCCGAATCCCAACCCCGAGATACACAACTATACACCCCGCCTTATAACAGAAAAACACATTATGCGGCTGATTATTCCACGGACGTGAAACCTTTTCGGTGTATTAGCATAATCCAGAAACAATACTTGGGAAAATATTTCAGTGATCGATTTAAAATCCGAAGGGAACTTCCATTGGCCGTCGGAAACAGTTGGCGAAAACTGACGAACTTCGAAAAACAAAAAAAAAGAAAAGGGGGGTGGCGACTGGAAACGACCACTTTCCCTCACGCAGCAGCAAACACAGAGTCGGGCATTCATGCATTTAATTATATGGCCGTTAACAATACTGATCAAAACACCGGGAATGGTTTTATTCGGAAACATGCGAACTGTGAAAGTGGAGAATTCCACAAACGAAGCGTTCGTCTGAAACATGTTTTTTTCTAAACTAAAACATATGGACCGAGGGAAAACGATATGCGTTTTTATACATGCGATGTTTTAAGAAACCTCTGAATATACTGGAGTACAGTGGGCGGAACAGCACGGTTCAGGCAACGGACTTGCATATGCTGTCTTTCAGCCAAAACAAATGCGACCATTTTCTTCTCAAGATACTTGTTTTCAGACAACGCTTAAGCCATGCACAAATAATATCACTTCACCATGACCCCGCCGTTGAAATAAAAAAGAGGTTTCAACGCTATCAGACTGGATTAATAGTTGCAGATATATTAATGCTATATTTAGAAACCAGCGCGGTGAATTAATTTATCCCATTAATTAAAAATCTTCCTTTACCATCGATTAAGTAATTCCACTGACTGTCTTTATGTATTTGCCTAATTTGTGTGTAACTGGGCGCTTGCAATTGAAACACCCTGCAGCCAGATCTTTTTTCCCCATTATGATTCATTGCCATTTATCATGATTCATGAATTTATTTGTTCAATTAATTAAAAACTAGCCAGTTTGCTGGAAGAAAATTGTAGTAAAGTTCATTACTCATGCATATGATTATGCTGTCAGAAAAATATAGGCTATTTGTATCTTTGCTTGTCACTGGGGCTGTACTCTCCAGGGTAACTACCTTTTAAGATACAGAAATGGACTACAAGAAAGATTTTTGTACCATTGTGGGTACATTAATGTTTGTACATTAAGTATGTTCCTCAGTCCATTTCTGTGCCTTAAATTAGACTAGGAGGTACATTTACCTACAACTAAGGGTACCATTGGCAGACCTTTACGGGTGCAGCCCCAGTGACAAACAACGGTACAAATTATTATTTTTTTCTGAGTGAACCTGGAGTGATGCATTCATCCTTAATCTTACACTCATGCAAGAATCTAATGCCAAATCTATATATTATTCCATTATAAACCAAACATTAGCCACATTAAAAGCATTGGGGTAGTTTGCAAACCCTACAGACTATCTACAAGGTAAGAAAACTGTTACATACATGGAAGTATACATGTGCATATGTTCACGCACTAATGTGAGACTTGTCACAAATTAAAAATCTCACTCCAGCCAGTTGACCAAAGTTGGCAACCCTGCTTGCCATAGAGAGTTGGGGCAGGAGTCCAGCCAACAACCCTTGAGGTGTGAGACCACACTGAAACACTCTGCTGTCCTACTATTGATACTGGTAGGCTCCTTTCTGAGATAAGGCTGAACTTCACAGCATCCACACATAACCATGGTGAGTAGAACTGTCCTTCATTAGTGAAATTTATAATGAGCTTAGTAGTTTTGTATACTTATATAGGCCTCTTTACTATACTTTCTCTGCTGTACTTTTGTATTACTTTTTTTTTAAAAGTTAAAACTCATCGATATTTGATGAAGCATTGAGGGATTTTTATTTATTTTTATTATTATTAACATGGATTCATTGGAGGTATGAAACGGCTGTCCAATAATTTCTTCACAAAAAGTGGAACATCGATCACACTTTAAAAAAAATAACCTGCAGAAATACATTTTCAGCAGTATAGTATTTGCTATATGTCTAAGAATTAACTTCTTACAAATACAGGTCATAATAAATTACTTTCACATTTGCACAAAAGCTCTTTGTATTTGTATGATTTTTTTAAAAATAAAATGATCACTCAGTCATGTCCACCCACAGAATTTAATACAAAACATTCACTTTGGAAACTCATGGGCTAATGATACAACAAATATGTATCGTTAGTCACTGCAGACTATAATTAAAATGATTGCATGTGTGAAATCAGTATTTATTTACAGAATGGATTGTAAGGATTGGCTGGTGTGTCTCAGCACTATACTTACTTCATACAGCAAATATAGACCTTTAATGGTTCTGTTCAGATGTTGAAAAAACAAGCCTGCATCAGCGAGACAGGCAGCCATTTCTCCAGTCATGAAAAGGAATTTAACATGCAGGAAGAGATAAGCAATCAGTTTCTGAAATTTTTAAATTTCCATTGATTCAAAATTTATTTTCATGTCCAGTGTTCTTAATATTAAGCTTGTGTTTAGAATGTAATTACAAAATATCAGCATGGGTTTATGACTTGAACATCTGATATTATTCTGCTCATCTAGAATATTTCAATCAGGGTTTGTTTTTGTACCTATTTCCTGGTTTTCTATAAGCTAGTGCAATGATAGCAGGAGTCTTTTTTAATATTCCTGCAGATCATAATGTGTCAGGTGAGAAATGTCACCAGACAGATGTATCAATACTTGTGATCATGAGCAGGGTTTTTAAGATATCTAAAAGCTCTTTAGATTGTAAATGCAATTTTTAAATTGCTACAAGGTAGATGACATTCTAGCAAGAGTAGTTATGTGGAGTATAAGTTCTGTTGTACTTTAACATCTAAAGAATCTAGACGTTGAAGAAGAAATTAATTTGCCCTTTCTGAAGACAATGTTTTTAAGATTCACTCCCTCTGTATGAATATGACTTTGATTCCAGCTGTTTTCTCCAGGATGTAATGACATCCTCATCCTGCAGTTCCTCCTCCACCACAGCCCTGGATCTTAGCCTGGACCTGCTAAGGAAGGAGGATATTTCATCTTCTTCTTCATCCTCCTCTTGGCTTCCTTTCTTCACCTCTGTGTTTTCGGCATCATACACTGCACAATGGGAAAACTTCTTTTTTGCTGAAAACTCCTGTACGTCCTCTTCTTCTTCCTGGTCCTCATCGCTGCCATAAGATCTACGTGTTCCACAGCTGTGGGATTCCAACATGCCATTCGCTGAGTGTCCTTTCTCCAGAGCTGACTTTCTTTTGTTATAGGATGACTCTAAACTGGGACCACTGCAGAGGTCAGTTTCAGAGGCTTGGAGTCTGCTTGTAGAGAATGGATCCTTCATTGATCTAGAGGAGAATCTTAAGCCATGACCATACTCCTCTCCCCCACCATTAGATGAGCTCTCCCGGAAATCCCTCCTCCGGCTGGAGAGAGACTCTGTGGTGGCCCGATGTGTAAGACTGTCTGTGCTGTGGGACATGGGGCTCCTGGAAGGAGCTGAGATGCCATTGAGCCACTTGTCAATGCTGCTGGTCTTGTCTCCATCCAGAGCCACACTGCTCAATCTTCCTGGTGCATCCAGTATTGCCCTTTCAGGTTTCTTGTGGACAGGGTCAGGTTGCCGATGTGAAGTACCTCTCACTTCATTATCCTCACCATCCTCATCTTCCTTAGTTTTTTTCTTCTTGAAGAGGGTACTACGCTTGTTGTCCTCTGTAATTTTCTTCAGCTCATAGGCTGCCATCTTGTCCTTCATCTCGGATTTAATTCCTTTATCTATGGAGTCTAGCTTTTGCAGGTCAACCTCATCCTGGAAGAGACTGTAGAGGGGCACGCTTGTTGTGGTGATGCGGCCCTTACGGGAACCTGTAACAGAGGTACCAGAAGTTCCACCTAAAGAGAGCACTGAATTGGCCCCAGTCCTAGACAGAGAGCTGGTGGATGATGCCCCGCTCAGCATGGACACCTTGTCATCATCCTGGGGTTGCCCTGATTTTACCCCAAGGCTGAGAACGGACCCTGGCCGGGATGGAGGCAAACTCCCTCCTAGCATCATCATTTCATTCTGTTTCTGGATAAGAGTCTCTGCTACAACATTGGAAATCCAGTTCTGGATGCTAGCTAGGTTCAGCATCTCATTGCCAGGCCCTTGCATGTTTGGCAAAGGAACTGTGGGCACCATGGGTGGCATTTGAGGCATAGATTGCAAACTGCGGCTCTGAGACACGGTGGAAGAGCGGCCGCTCTGCATGCTGAGCATGGAGGCAGTGTCATCACCGGCCACACTCCTGCTCATCGCAGGCCAGAATGCGGATAGCGGGATGGTGCCTGCGCTCAGCGAGCTCTCCGCGTCCCAGCTGCACATGGACTGGCTCTCCTCCAGCGTCTGTCGCGAGCGCTCCAGGATCTCCTCGCGCCGCTGCTTCCGTTTCACTGAAGCCGAGTCCTCCCCCCTAGCCAGTTCCACTATCTCATCTTTGTTCTCCAATCCCAGTTTCTTTTGCTGTTTCAGCTTCCAGATTTGGTAGGCTGTGAGATTAACTTCATCTGGCGCGGGGGTCTTCCTATCCTCTCCTTCGGCCCCACCCTGCTCTCCCAACCCTGCCTTTTCTGCCTCTGAGTCTTTCTTGTTCCAGCCGAACTGGATCCTCTTCACTCGCCACCTCTCCAATGGTGTCAACCTGTCCTTGTTTTTCTTGCAGAAATTGAAGAGCGAGGATCCAGACTCTGAGAGTACGCTCTCCTCATCGTCCTCCCTGTCCCTGTCTTCACTTTGGTCCTCTTCCACGTGTCGGCTTCTGTAACGGGCAGCCACCTGCTTCTCGATGTCGTTCAGTCGGCGCTTCCACATATCTGCACAGCTACTGCTGCTGTCCTCACTACAGATGGACTCTGTACCCTGGTGGCGACGGGACTGACCAGCCCCCAGCTGCTCTTTCAGGGCTTGGATGTCTTTGCTGCTGATGCTCTCCAAGTCCTCAGCCAGGCAGCTCCCACCTAAGATGGATTCTTTGTCCTCACACATCAGCTGGGTCTGCCACCACTCTTCACTCTGATACTTCTCATTCCTCTTCTGCCATTCATGGATCGCACGGTCCAGATCGTTGTCCTCATCATCCCATTCTTCTGGCAGCACTGGTTCTGTCTCTTCGCTCTGGTCCTCCTGGTGCTGATCCAGGCGTGTGGGTCTCTGTGATGACATCACACTGCTGATCATACTTTTCCCATCCTCTTCCTCTTCTGCCATTATGGAGTGTACCTTAGCTCCCAGAATGCTTTGCGTTCCCCCGTGTTCACGCGGGCGGACCTCAATGACAGAGCCCTGGCTAAGTGTGTCACTGCCGTCATCTCTGTCCCCATCCCTCTCCTCCAGCAGGGTCTCGTTCAGATCTCGCAGCTGCTTCAGGAAGCCCTCATTGGGGTTGATTGGCCTCTTCTTCCTTAGTGCAAGCAATGCCTCCATAATGGTCATGTGATGAAAGATCATGAGGTAGGCGGCAACAAACACAGCAGATCGGCTAACCCCCATCATTGAGTTGACCAGCACCCTCCCTGCAGAGTAATGAAGCACATCAAATCATTTTTGATATATTTAAATATTCAAACCATTCCTCCACATTCACTAGCGGCCAAAATTGTGGCAACACTTTTTTAGAAATCGCAGAACTTTATTCCAGTTACTCCAATTGCTTTTGTAATTGTCCAGTGTACTGATACTTGTAAACATTCATTGATTGTTTATAAACATTACCTCCAATATTCGTGTAGTGATTTTTAAAGCGTAATGCCAAACGCTAGGTGTTTCCACAGTTTTGGCCATTAGTGTGTATCTTTCTCTTACAAAAATCGATCCCAAAATTTTATGTTCAAAAATACATTAAAATGTGAATTTAGGGACAAATCATAGGGTTGGCAATTTATTGTCAGCTTGTCACCTACTCAAAATAAGACACAGCCTCCTGCACAAATATGTGCTACCAAAACCATGTTGTCATCATACAGCTTCGCATTTATCGCCCGGTTTTCCAGACAGATATACTTCCATTTTTAAGCACCTGTGTTGTATTCCGTCCAGGGTGCCTCATAGTACAGGCTCCAGGCTCACTGCCATAATGCACTAGATAAGCAATTATAAAACATGAGTGGATGGATGGTATTAAGCTCTTAAATCAATTTAGGAAGGCAACAGCACTGAGCTCAGATCCTTGAAAGCTTCAGTGTGATCTACACTGCATGAGACCACATTGAATATTCTAGGGCTGCCATGTTTCCACAATATTCTGGGAATATTGGGTGCAATCTACATCCATCTCGAGTGTCTCTGAATTTGAGTAACTTTACTTCATGTCTACATGAGGAAACCCCATGTCTGGCCAGATCAGGTCTATCAGAAAAAAACCCAAACAAAAGGCTCGTCTAGCAGTGTGTCTCAATGTGCCATCCTACCTTTATGGGTCAGCAAGGCCTCATCCAGGAATTCAGCAGCCCCTCGCAAGTGTGGAGAGATGTCTGCTTCGACAAAGTCATCTACCTCAATGCCCAGGTATTGGATGTTCATTCCAGCATAGAAGTCCTGCCCAGTGTACACCCCAGTGCCATGGGCTGCATTCAAGATGTGTGTAATGCCCAGCCGCTTAAGACGGGATTTATTCACGGCCACAGACCTATAAAAAACAGGTATACACAACTCACACACACCGCTTAGACATCGGGGCTATCAAAGAGGCCAGTTCTGGAGTGTAACTTACTCTGGAGTGTAACTTACTCTGGAGTGTAACTTACTAACTGTAACTTACTTCTCTCCGATAAAGGTGTTGGGCCACACCTCATCTACGGGGTTGAAAGGGGCCTCGAGGCGGTCTTGCACCACAGCGCGCTGTATGTCCAGCACACAAGGCGTGTTGTAGGGGCTGCTGTCGTCCATCATGTCCTTCACACGGTTGTACAGGTCCTCTACCATCAGTTGCTCTGCAGACTCCAGCATGCTCTCTGGCACCGGATCTAGCTTAATCTCCTTTGGCTTCAGCTCTAAGAACAGAGAAAGAGAGGGCAGAGTCACTAAGGGACTCTGAGAATTTGCTTGGTCTCCTTGGTCTTGTATTGATTATTGGCCAGTTGTTGATCCCTCACCCTCACTGATGATCTGTTTGGCAGCTATTCCAGATGACAGATGGATGGGTTCCATGAAGATGCTCTCGGTGTCTGTATCCGAGATCACAGAGAACCTGTCGGCAGCATAAGTCAGTGTGGAGTCAGGGTGGAGCAGGGGGTATTTCATACAGGGTCAGTCATACAGAGAACATGCTAACACACTGTGAACACACATACTAAATCACTGCTTTGAGCTCTATCTAGAATGGCAGGGAGGCCAGTGATTTACAGTGTGTTAATTACATCCCATAGCTATTCATACTTGAAACTCATGCCCCATTCTTTAATGTATATGTCTGTGTGTCTCTTCTTCCTCCATATCCTGACTGGCAAACTTAAAAACACGTGAAACTAATGAAACACATCCTGTATGGTATTGGTGTTTCTTTTACAGACATTAATCCTGAGACTTTGGGCCAGATTTACTAATGGTTTGTGCCAGTGCAAACTAAAGACGCACATTGAAGAGTTAGCGATGGAAAGGCGCTGATGCAGTTAATTTTGTAACCAGCAATATTGTAAATGCATTTGTAGGAGTTCCCTTTCAAAGTGCAACATTTTGGAGGAGGGGATCATTTAAATGAGTCATGAACCATGATTTACTAAGGTTTGTCAAAGGCAATTTACTGCAAATTGCACCATAACTTAACGCCAAAAAAAGCATGCCTTTTGCGGTGCCCTTGGTAGATTGGATCGGTCATTATTTAAATGAACTTGCCATGTCTATGTTCATTAATTTAATCACCCATAGAACTGGCCATTCCTATTGGTGCATTTTTAAATCACACCCTCATGCTAATTTGCCCTGCTTAATAAATCTGGCCCTTTATGTAAAAAAAAATTGAAATATGAACAAGTAATAGGGTTAGCCATTTAAGGACAGTTGTACACCTGCTGAAAATAGGACACAGTTTTCCTCACAAACACGCTACAGAGGCCATGCTGCCATCACACGGCTCAAATATTAGCTCAGCAACAACTGACATACCCAACCAGCATCCCTGTCCATTGTCCCTAAACTCAACACCAGGAGGGGCCTGTACTATACTGCTGTGATGTAGCCAAAGGAACCATTGACCGTTCATCATCAGAAAGGGGAACTACAGTAAAAGATCATGCCAGAAACCAGAAGCCCTCCTTGCTCCATTTGGCATCTGCCCATTGAATAGTCGTGGTAACATGTAAAAAATATGGAGACAACATTGTCTGTATAGCATGAGCTGTGGTCTCCAGTCTTACACACTGCTGGTAGGATACTTATGCAATACCCTTTGCAGTAGCTTACAAAGGTACTGCTCAGTTCTCCTTCCCTGGCACTTTCCATTTCATCAATAGTTTATCTTGTGGCCACCCAGAGTGCCCCCTACTTATCTGGGCTATTTGATCATAGTGCTCAAGGGCTTCAACATTTGTTTCAGTAGATTATCAAACAAACTGACTCTTTTAGGCAGTCCGTACAATAATTGTACAATATTATTGCTAAAACTTTTGTGGAGGTACCATATCACATGCTGTTCTGAGCTGCAATTCTTAAGGACATTCTGAGGAAACAACTTGGACACTGAAAAGTTTATTCCACAAATCATAAACTAAAACGTTTCCCACCCACAGACTGACAAGTGTATTGATTTAATGTAACTACTCTGACAACTGTGGCCAAGGAACATGTCGAACATAAAAAATGTCTGATTCTGTTCTCCCCCTCTGTGATTCCCTGTTAAACATATATAGCATGTTAATTTTACACAGTACCACATTGAACATTGAACATGTAACATGAAGGTCCCACTGTGAATAATAGTTTCCATGCGTTACTGTCAAACTGAAGATAAAATGTTGGTTTGTCAGGCATATAATACAATTGAAAAAGAACTGAAGTCTTGTTACCTGCTTGGAGATGGACTTCGTAGGTAGTGTGACTGGATGGATTTGACACTCGTGGTGTCATCTTCCGGAACCACTTGGTCTGCATCTTCAGTGTCTCTGAGGGATGCCATGGCAACGCTGTCGTCTTTAACTGCTGTAGAAACACGTCAGGAAGATTCATTATGGTACATCTTGGCTTTGTGTTTTCAAAAGAAACATGATAACTGCAGTGTCAGTGTTTCCATTGTATCATTGTCATTTTTGCATTTATTTCCTGATGGAAACAAATTTGTGAAATTCCCAGGCAGCACAGGGAACAGTTCGAATTTTTGCGCCATGCCTAAAATTTTTACACACTTAAACAATGCGAACACCTAAGTTATACATGAATTGTAAACCTAGCAAATGCTCCCAGCAAAAATTACATATAAAATATGATAAATCTGCAGTTATTTAAATATTTTACCTAAATAATAACATATTTAAATTATTTAGTGTTACTGTACATTTTGGTATGTGTTTTTGTTGGATGCGAATGTATGATAGATTGATGGATGTTTGTAACTGAATGCATGTTTTTCTGTTTTTTGATGTGTGTGTGTGTGTCTGTGTTTGTGTGTGAGACACAGAGAGAGAGGTCTATCTGCGTCCATGCATGTATTTATAGCACCAGTGACAGCTGCAATCAGGTCAAGATATGCAAGGCAACAGCCCAGAACCCCGAAGCCCGAAAAGCTTTGATAAAGACCCATGGTGCCCCAGCCCCCGGCCCCCACGCTACGCCCCGGCAGCCCTTCCCAAGATCACACTGCTGGCTGTTCCCATAAGCAGGTTTTCTGCTTACCTGGGTAACCAAAAGTAGACTTTCTGACATCCACGTCAGGCGACAGGGGCATACTGGGGGAGAGGGCAGGGGTGATGGGGAAGCCTAAACTTAGTAGGCCTTCTGATTGGCTGGGTCCCTGTGAGGTCATAATCTCTCTCCCAGAGCCCAGACATCTGACACCATCATGATATATCAGTTTGTGACTAAGGGACATTAACCCTTGGAGTTCCACTTCACAGAAGGGAACTTTGTGTATTCCAGTGGTGTAATAGAAGTAAAAGTGCCCAATTTTCTTCTTACATAGTGTTTATACAGCTCATGAAACTCTCTGTCTCTCAGTTGAGCCACAGTCACTAGATTTGTGAACAAAACCTATACTTACAAATTCACATTGGACCGGAATGCCGATCTGAAACATACTCTGACATCAGAGCCTCATCACACAAACGGTGCTTACTTCTGTCCAAGGGCGTGGGAGACAATTTGATATTGTGGGGGGGAGGGTTTAACCACAATTGAGGGTTGAATGAAGCCAAATTAAATACTGGGGGATACACATCCCTTCCCAGGTCCTACGTCCCTGCGTCTATCTATCTGAGAGAATTCAGCAATGCACTGTACAGCTGAGGCGACACATAGATGTTGTTTTACATAGTGGTGTACAAACCTGTTTCACTTAATGTATAAAAATAAGGAATCATAATGCCATGTAGTATTTGCATTTATTAGAAAGTGGAAAATTATTCACGCCACTTCTCTGACACATCTAGTCCGGATATCGATGTTTTTAGATGGCAAATCTAAAAAAAGCCTTTTGTTGGTGCTTGTGATGTTGTTCTAAAGATTATAAGATGGTAGGAACCATGTGGGTAAATAGTCTGCTTTATGTTATGATTTATCATCATTAATAACACCACCACCACCTCCAACAACGATAATAATACTGATAATCACCATCACTATCATCATCATTATAATAGGTCCATCTATATAAATATCACAGGATACAGCTCACAGTGAAGTGACCCAAGACATGCCAAAGTAGTTGTATGGTTGGTGGTTCTACTCACCTGCAAGTTCACAGTTTCTGAAAATACAACACCCAGTCTGGTCCTTTAGTCAGCTACAATCCAGTTACAATGTGGTTACAACACGATTACTGCACGGTTACAGTGCGGTCTCGGCCATGGAAACCTTCTGCCCTGTAGCCTGTGTGAGACTGGCTGACAGAGTGAAGCGTCATGTTGGTTTATCTGCCACTAACAATGGCTCAGAGTCTATTTATAAACTGAGGAATGTGTGGTTCTCACTGTAATGGAGGCCACGGCAGTCACTGCATGAGCAGACAGACTCAGGACAGACCATGATGCCCATCTACTAAATCCAGACAGTCCCCATGCTGCTGTACAGAACATTATCTTTCTCTTTCACCAGAAGTGGAATCAAATGTTAACAGTCCTGTAGTCACAGTCCTTCAGTGGCTTGTGCAAGTGTTATATTCAATATCTGACTTACTGATTAGGTTTATATTCAGATAATCATTATGCTGCCAGGTTTTGCAGTATTAGTGTTAATTGTCCTTTTGGTACTAGCCAAATGCATGTGTGTATCTGTTTAACGAGGAAGACATTCGGAGGACAAAAATAGGATTGATTAACTGTACAAAAAAGTGGTTCCAGAATGTTAAAAAGACATTTAAGTGGTAGGCGGAGCAGCTAATACACACACGGAGCACACATACAGACATACTTCATACAGCAGCATGAGACACAGACCACAGACCAACATGCATACAAAGTGCAAAACAGACAAGGTGTAATACACAGAGTGCTAACAATTAAATGCAGTGCAAGCAAAAGCACATAGTGCACAAATAGAATGCAGAAACACAGAATATTAAGAAAAATTATTATTAACAACAATAACAATAATAATCATAACAATCTTGATCTAAATTTCATCACATTACATGTAATCTTTTCACAAAGCACTACAATAGGAATATTTTAGTACACCAGTGCTGAAACCGCAATATTCATTTGATTAGAGTGAAGAAAGATTCCAGAACACCAACTGATCTTCTAAAGCAGGGGTGGCCAATCTTATTCGCATTGGGCTGGTGTGTACGCAGGTTAGCTGTTCAAACCCAGTTGTGAGGACTCTTCAGCCAATCAGTCCTCTAATTAGTAATCTAATTAGGGAGTTACAGTGAAAACTCTCAAACACAAGGATAAGATTGCCCACCCCTGTCCTAAACTTATCTTACATTCAACTACAGGGAACTGCATGTGCGTGGTTCGGCAAAACTCCATCCATCCAAAAAAGAGCGAGACTCCAGTATCCTGCAGCATTCCTAATATATACCATGTAGCAGCAAGAATTATAACATTGGAAATACTGTTTAACAGGTCTACCAAAATATGTCGATCTTCAATAGAGCAGATGAACATGGGCTAATGATGCCACCTTGTGGTGAAAGTGCGTTACTACCGTAGGACCGAAATTCATGGGGTAACGTAACGTCGGGTGACGCCGTCTTTACATGGGAGAGGTGGGATGGCGACCGTAGAAGTTATACAGCAGCACACCCCAGAAAGGCACAATATTTCTTTACCGTTCTTTTTTTTTGCATCTTAAGGTGATTATATTTTTGAGGGGCACAGGCGGTCATTTGGGGGAGGGGGGAGGGGGGGCGTTTTATAACACACCCCAAAGGGAAATTATCTGAAGTGCACCATTGAAATGTCCAGAAGTATAAACCGGTAAAACGTCCGAGTAAATTTTACACTTTCAGTACGTGTTTCACAAAACCACAGTCCGAATGTTGATTATAATACCACGGCACCCACAGCTGCATGCATATCGAATGGCAGGTGGTAAAATTAAAGCAGTAACAAACGTACAATTAAGCCCACAGGCTGCTCTGTAGCTGTAGGCGATGGCGTGGTGTCCTAGTGCACCAGGACACTAATGAATAAATTAGCTGATTGAGCACTAATGAAATGATAACAGGCAATGTGCGACACCAAACCTATATGATTATACACTGCTCAAAAAAAATTAAAGGAACGCTTTGAAAACACATCAGATCTCAATGGGGGGAAAAATCATGCTGTATATCAATACTGATATGGACTGGGTAATGTGTTAGGAACGAAAGGATGCCACATTGTTTGATGGAAATGAAAATGATAAACCTACAGAGGGCTGAATTCAAAGACACCACAAAAATCAAAGTGAAAAAATGATCCGGTAGGCTGGTCCATTTTGCCGAAATATTCATTACAACAACTAAAAATCGTACTCAGTAGTTTGTATGGCCCCCACGTGCTTGTATGCATGCCTCACAATGTCGGGCAGTGTATAATCGTTCATTCATGACGTGAAACCCATGCTAACCTACAGGGGGCACTGTAACATTGGGTGGGAACTACATGGCTTTAGGGTATCTGGACAGGCAGCTCTCGCTCTCTCAGATCTGTGTGTGTGTGTATTTCAAACGAGAGCAGCCTTCATTATGTGGCCATATTGTAAAATCTTCTAACTTGCAGATCCAATCTTATACTCCTCCCTCCTAAGACTTAAGAAGGTTCTTTTGTGTAATACGGCCCCTGATTCCAATGTAGCTGTACTCGTATGTGTGCTAATTAACTACATGGCAAATAAAGCCTCATTTCACAAGTTGTTAATAATGTTTCGCTTGTTCTCGCTTTGAAATGGATCGATGCGCTGTGCATCATGTACAGCTGTCAGACAGATGAGATGGTTTCACTCATGATGTATCTATTAATAATATGATCCGCGCCAGCAAACATTGCAGCTCCCTCGCAATGCAAACTTATTGTGCTGCTTACATTAAGAGTGCCAGTTGAATTACTGGAACATGTAAGAAAAAAGTGTGTATCCAATAACATGGATTACGCAATGTGTGTTAGTGCCTGTCGATTTAAACTACAAAAGCTTTGATTGCCTGGCGTCACATCAAGGGTGTTTATGTGTTTCCTGGGAACGGTGTGCGGGCGCTGAAATCCGACGGTAACGATCTTACATATGACCACAAGGTGGAGCGGCAGCCCGATATAATTTTCAGTGCGAAAGGAAAACAAATTTTAAAGGAGGCACTGTGTTATCAAGTCTTTTTATGGATTTTCCAATCCAAAGAGCCAAAACATTTTACTGTTTGTGACAGATAGATTGAGTTATTTCTCATTAACATAACACTGGTAATTACTAATTAACACCCTAGATGTTCATAATATTGTAAAAGCATATGTATGGTGCAGACTAGCGGCAACAGGACTAAGCCTTATGGAACTCTTTACCAGATCTCTGAGTATTTTGATTATTGGCTTGAATTGTTAACATTATGGCAGATAAAACGTAAAGCAAGAGAACAGCTGTTCATTAAGTCCAACAAGATTTGCTATTCTGTCCAAAACAATAAGTCAACCTTCTTTTGTCAAAGGCATCGCTGAAGTCCAGGAGCATAAGAGGAGAGACCATTGTTAAACTTTCAGAAGTTAAGCTGCATATTACAGAAGTTAAGCATATTATAGATAATGATGTACTGTAATCGGTAGCTACGAGGGTGTGGCCGGCCATTCAGGTCAGTATTAGGGTTCATGAGCAGGAGCTTAATTACAGCCGTCATAAAAGATGTTGGCGCTAATGTAAAATATAATGACGTATTTAATCTAACATGGCTTTTCTAATTACTGGCTGAAGGTCAATCATTATTTTTTCATCTGTTAAACAAATGGACATTGTAGAACGTGTGTGTTGTGTGTAATCGTGAGCGGTGTAACAAGACACAAAGGAGCTCAGATTGTCAGCCTCGGAACCCCGGGTTTATGGAAATGGTTAGTCAGCCTGAAATCCTAAAGTAATGTCATTTCGCTTTTGTGGCTCTAAGCTACAGATTATATTTAAAACATAAACTGTTCTCTTGCTGAAAGAGAGAGGTGTTAATCCTGCAGGGGAATGACAGTATGACATTAACACAGCAGAACCTAATTTAGTCTCGTGCTGCCTGGTGAGGGTGGCAGACTTTTCTTTTCTGTGTATGATGTGCTGCCTGTTATTTGTTTTCCCCGCTTCTTGGCTCGGAATGGGTGGTGGGTAATCTGCAGCAGTCCCCATGCCGCTTGCATACTGCTCCAGCTCTTTATCGCCCTGTATCACCTCGCCATCGCTCTCCTCCCTCCCTCTCCGGCTCTCCCTATTGTTCTTGACCTGCCTATTCTCAGAATTTTTCTCATCCAGAAAATGCTTCAGTGGAACAAGTTCACAGTTTGTAACTGTCGCCTTGGAAACAACCCAGGCAAAGTACAGAAGTGTTATTGCCAGAGGGGCTTAAGAAGAAAAAAGAAACAACACAGAAGGACTCTTTGAGAAACTTTCGTTTCACTCTCACTGTCCTGGTTTCTATTTCTAAGTGATATTCAAGTGCATGGAATGAAATGTTTAATTAATCGACCAATTCATCGTTTTCATGTCTCTTTTGGTCTCTACCTATATCACCTATATTTTAAAATTTGAGCACAACTTCTCCAGAAAAAAAGAAAATCCAAAACTCTTTCCTTATGCTGACACAATTCAATGGCTCTTTCACCTAGGAAAGGCCACGTTGTATATGAGGTGAACATATCACACCCAACACCAAACCCCCTGCTTTCTAACACTGGCAGACCAGGGCAGTTAAAAATCAACCCCACCTTCTGCATCGCAGAGCCCAGGTCAGTCAAATCTCTTGGCTGCCCGTCTTTACCTGATGACAAGTCAAGTAGGAGTGCAAACGCAGCGGCAGCGTTTCGGAGACCTCCGTCTGATTCATCCTGCCTTCACAGTGTGTTTAGAAATAAAAAGCTGATGACAGACGGAGTTTGTACACTGAGGATGAATGTACTGCCGAGGCACAGGGGTGGATGTCCTGTCAGAACCCGTCTCTTAACCCTACTTCCTGTGACCTGAGCTGTGGGCGGATGCAGATCTGTGGTGTCGACACCCCGCCTCTGTGTTTTCTTTGTGGGACCCGGTGCCTCCATGTCCCACCGTGACGTGACATAATGACGGCCATGTGTGCATAGTCTCAGGTGCTTGGACAGGGGAGGCGGTGGAAGGTTTAGGCCACAGGGTTGGGGGTTGGCAGGGGGTGGGTGGGGGGGGGGTGTTACAATGACTCCTGCTGTTGAGTAATTGGAATTTCATCACCTCAGGCTGCTTTGCGAGATTAAGGTAGCAGGAAGTGAAGGAAAAGTCTGAACTTGACAAGGGAGGCGTTTCGTAGGAAAACTTTTCGTTTCTTAGTAGACAGTGTGTGAAGAATGTTCTTCATGTTAAATCGGTGATAAAAACATGTGACGTGTGGAAAAAATAATACCACCCAGCTGAAACCATTATTTTCACTGTATTATTTTACATGATTAATCTGTTTAGCGGAGCTTACATGTTTGCAGTTTGCTTATTAATGTGAGTGATTTTATGACATGATTCTGTTTAATCAGCTTTAAAAATAACAAGACCATTCGCCACCTGCTGCAGGAGAATACCAGAGTACCCAGAGGAAGCCAAACTGCACAGGGGAACAAAACACACACACACACACGATTCAAACTGCCAGTTCTAGAGGTGTAAGGCAGCAGTGCTACCCACTGAGCCAAACTTGCAGAGACTATTCTCTCCAGACTAGAAGGAGGCTGTTTGTTCTGAATAACAAAGACAACAGACATGCAATCATACATTCAATTTTAAATATGTAACTCTGTACTGTGTAGTACAGATAGAGTACTCTGACTGGTCTTTGTTTTCTTGTGGTTTCATGTTCTTCAGATAAAATCTGCAGTGTAGTATTCACTGGTGAACATCCATCCATCACTGTAACCACTTTTACCGCACTGGGGTCACAGGAGCCTATCCCAGGAACAATGGGCACAGGCAGGAACCAACCCTGGGCAGCCACCAACACACTGTAGGACACACACATCTACAGGGCAAATTTAGACAACCAACCTGCCCTGCATGCTTTTGGACCGTGGGAGGAAACCAGAGCCCCTGGCAGAAACCCACGCGAACACAGGGAGAGACGTGAGAACTCCACACAGAAAGGACCGGGGAGCGAACCCAGGCCCTTCTTGCTGTGAGGCAGCAGTGCTAAGCAGTGCCAGCCACTGCACCACCACGCCACCTTGGTGAACATTAACTTGTAATTTAAATATTGTTGTGCATAATTACAATGGCGAACAGAATAGGTCCTAGCAGGGTACATTAAATTTCCATCCATCCATTTTCTGTAACTGGTTATCCTATTCAGGGTCTCGAGGGATCCACAATCTATCCTGCAGGCTATGGGCGCCCTAATTAATCAAATCATATTAATTACCATTTAAGGAGAAAGTAGGACTATACTGCATATTTCCAGCTATACTACAGGGTACAGTGGTAACAAACAGGTGTAGGCATAAAATTGGACGCATCATCATTGTGTGCCGTGCTGCTTTGCTGATGAGCCTATCAGCAGCTGAGTTCTTCCCATGGAGAGCTATCTGGAGCAGCACGCATCCCACGAGTGAAAATGCCAGCGGTAATGTACAGGATTCTAAAACACTTTCCTTTGGGGAATTCAGGCACTGCCCCACAAGGCGTGTAATGCGTTTGGTGTCAATGTTATTGAGTTATTATGTTCCTGAATATAGCAAAACTGCCAGCTGCCATACCGAGCTCTTAATTTACAATACAAAAGCTATGTTCATTCGAGATGCCTTGTTCTGGAACAACCAAATGATGGCGCTGTGAGGTATCCCAACCCACTTAAGATGCTGCAGATAAATGGATTCTTGACAGTCAATAAAAATGATGACAGCTAATAAATATCTTCCCCATGTCACTGATTAATAGCCTGGAATCTTGTTTGACAGTACAATCTTACTAGCATCACATGTAGTAATAATACAGAAAGCAATCCACAATACCAGTTGTCTTTCAGTTTAAAATAAAAATAATAGAACAAAATTTATTTAATGACATCTGAAGAACAAAATTAGCTTCATTAGCTATTTTAAAATGGGTACATGCATGTTAGCTTGTACCCCAAAAAGGCCTCTTTCAGGCAATTAGGACCATGCATCCATCTTCCAGGCACATACTCAGTAGAGGGTTGCAGTAACCCTGGAGCATATCCCAGAATGCATTGGGCATGGGAACATTCTGAAGAGGATGCACACACAGTCACGCAACACCCACAGTTTAGACTTTGACCAGGAAAAGTGGTTAGAATATGGATGGACAGATGGATGGATGGATGGATGGATGGATGGACTGATGGATAAACAAATTTTCTAAAACATAAGAAAGTGGTTCAATGATGATGGAGGCATATTCCTATCTTGTAGCATGTTTGGGTTCCCAAATCCTT
Organism: Paramormyrops kingsleyae; assembly: GCF_048594095.1. Classification (NCBI taxonomy): domain Eukaryota; kingdom Metazoa; phylum Chordata; class Actinopteri; order Osteoglossiformes; family Mormyridae; genus Paramormyrops; species Paramormyrops kingsleyae. Next base: position 10,349,986 of record NC_132812.1, read on the forward strand.
AGCAACACAGAGCATGTTATTGGCCTGACACTAAATGACTGGTAGGGGGAGTGCAAGAGTCGTTTTTGCTGTTAGTCTGAGCTAAGCATTTCATGTGAATGTGATCCCTGCTGAACTGTAGTGTGTACTTGCCTGCAAGGAGTTGTAAACAATTACAGTTATTATTGAAAGATTCAATCAACCTAACCCTCCATAACCCTATATATGTGACAACATTTGACTTTTTACATTCCATATGTCTGTCAGTTATTGTGCTTTGAGGCCAGAGTCTGCAAAGCAACCACACGAAATAACCATATGAAGTTAATATATTTCAAAAAATCTCCTTATTAATTATGAAAAAAACTAAATTCAGCCCTATTTTCCCTGTGCACAACTACTTGGAACTCAACAGGACGAGACAGGTTATGTAAGTAGAACTAAAGAGTCGTAATCAATTTCCTCAGGGAACTTCAATGCAAGGCAACCTATACAAGTGACTGATTGAGTGGATTATAATTTTGGGAAAGCAGCAAAAGATTTTCTGTTAGGGGGCCAGATCTGTGAGAATCAGACACACGCAGCTCTGGTAAACACTGCTAGCAATTAGCTGTGTATATATGGGGCTCGGTTTCAGCAGTACGTAGGCTGTAATTATTTACTTTATATATCATACTTCATAGTGTTTCGCCATTCTTTTAATTCCTTTGAAATGGTTATGCAGGCTCACAGTTCCTTTAGAAGTTTTTCATTTCCGACTGAAAAAATATGCAAGAATATATTTTTTTCTTCAGATGCCATTGTCGCAATACTCTCATAATACTGTAATTACTGTAATTTAAGCACATTATCATGGCAATTAAATATTCAGATCATTTACCATCTGGCCTTAATGGCGAATAGAAGCAATGTCAGAGGAAGAAGTGAAGCAGTAATTTTGCCATGAAAATCTGTTTGTAGCCAAAACCCAGAGCAGTTTTTAATGCCTTGCAAATTAAGTAAACTGCCAAAAGACCCAGAATTAATCTATTCCATGCAGGGGTGGGTTTAGTATTTCTGGGGTCCCACTCAAAATGTCAGTCTGCCCCCCCCCCCGGCAGTGTAGAGACTGTTTGTGGTCCTCAGGGACCCCAAATGCGTGTTTTGAGTGATGGCAAACACTGCTGCTTGCGTGTGAATCTAAGGCCTCTATCCAGGCCATTTTTCTATGGTTTCAAGAATTTTTTAATTATCATACCAAAGATTATAATGTGCTGCCTTGCCATTTATCCAATATTTGAAACATCTTATCCATATAAGAACTATTTATTTAGGTTGCTGAGGACCATAACATGGATGCCATTGTATGGATGTCAGAGAATCCAGAATGCAGTTCATGTTCCGGGTGGCGTGGAAGTTCTCCACCAAGTGTGGGATATAGAACTTGGGCTTCACTTCCAGAGAATGTTTGCCTTTAATTTCTCATTTACACTTAAACCCTGATGGTGATTTGCTAGAACTTGGGACCCTACTGTTGATCAGACTGTACTGATATTGTATCCATGTCTCCTTCACATCTCTCCGCGCTTCTAAAACTCCCCAACCTGAAAGAACCATTAAAATAAGGGGCTCCCAAGATGAAGCGATCGCTCCTCACCCACGGCCCAGTTTGGCTGTGCTCTCACTCACTAATTTCGCTCTCCTATATGTGTGTTTGTGAGTGTTGCCTCACTCAAACCCGTGGCCCTGAAGCCGCGAGCAGCACTACCCACTGCACCGCAGTGTCACTTCAGACCGGGTCGCTATTCTAGTCCATGTGTCACGACTCTTGAAAACACAGTGAAGCCCTTCTGGTTTTTCTCAGCCAAGTCTGATCTATGCATCGCAGAAACTCAAAACCGATATGTCTGCTTGTACATAGTAACCATGTTATATATCACACTTTAAATAGTATGGGAATAGCAGTGAATAACACGCAGTACAATGTTCAGGCATCTCATAATGCAAAATGTCTGAAAGAAAACTGGCATAAAACATCTACTATACTATAGCTACATATTTTATTATCCAGGGTATTTTCCATATTATTATTTTCATAGCTACCAAAATTTAATCTGCTTCATTTTTTATATTCGCCGAACTGAATTGTCAATCCATCCATCCATCCATCCATCCATCCATTCATCATCTTGGAATTGGGTTGGGTGGAGCCTATGCCAAGCAGCACAGGGCACAGCATGGTAAACCCTGGATGGGATGCCAGTCTATCAAATGGCACACAGTCATACTCTATGGGTCATTGACAGATTGCCAATCAATCCAACTGCATTTTCTTGGACTGAGGAAGGAAACCTAGACAACATGGGGAGATCATGCAAAAAGGGATTCGACCCACCCCGGGTCTGGAGGGGTGACACATCAATAATACCCACTGAGCCAGTGCGCCACCCACCATGTAGAACCGTTGTTAAGCTAATTTATTAATGCAGATGAATAGAATGAATACATAATGTGACACAGACTGAACAGGTTTTCTGAAGCTATTTTGAAGATGTTAAATTCCTCTATAGGTAATTTCATCCTTCGTTTAGCTGGAGGCGATACTGATGTCATAAACAGCTCCAGGTCAAAAGTATTAAGGCCTGGTAATTAGGAGAGCCATGGAAGTAGGTGACTTGTTGATAACACAGAAAGTGCTGGAAAAAAGCGACCACACATGAGCAGAAAACACGTCTGGGAAAACCATGTCAGGCTGTGTGATATCATCCTCTAGCTCTCCACAGGGACCCAATGTCTGTCACCCTCTTCAGCTACGATCCACTTATAACCCACTTAAAGTTAGCAAATCTGCCTCCCACACCTCATAGACTAATAGCAAAGTCTGGCTTACATACATGTGCAGATATGCATAATTCCCCTGCTATTGTAGTATATATGGCTATCACTATATCCACATACCCACACACACACACACACAAAACTGCTCTTCCTATGCCAGCCTTATTCCCATTGACTGTTCTAAAAACCAAAAACAGTAAAGCCTATCTGTGATATTCTGATGACTGACCTGAAAATGATCAAATAAATCTCTTTTGTCTTTGTCTGCTAAGGGTCTTTCAAAAGTGCTTCACAAAGTCCTGGTAGATAGGAGAAGATGGAAGAGCCAGATTCCTCTAGCTATTAGATTTTGTTCACTAGCTGCATGCTGATTGAAAGAAATCGTGACTTTTTATATATTTAATTGCAGCAAAATGAATTTATTATATAATTGATATATGGAAACAATCCAATTATTTTATGCCTTTGGAAGATTTCAATCTTTTTTCCAGTTTACGGGTACATTACTGCTTCCACATTTATTGAACATAACCTTTGATTTAATTTGTTTGATACATGATTTCATCCTCTGAATCGTGCGCTACACAGGCTCTGCCTGCACAGTCCTTTTCTCATCTCAAACGCCCATGTCACCCATGTGAGATTTCTCACTTATAGTGCTTCTCCACTGCCACCGAAAACCAAATCTACCCTGAGTCGTACTGTGAACTGACTGCCCGGCTTAAGTGTGACCAGACCAAGCTGCTTGCATCACAATCACTTGATTGGTTGAAATGCACAGAGATACCAGTGTTCTGCATCAATATGCATGGATTATCTGAAGGAAAAAAGGGCACGTTCTACATATTATTCATTATTAGTACTATCGCACATAGTATTGATGCACTCCCGATAATTCAGAACTTGAAAATTTCAAACCACCTCCTTAAAAAAGTACTACAGAACAGCCGAATGGAATGGATTTGTTATGCATATTTATGCAAGCAAATGCTAATGCCATTAATATTCACAAGCTAAGGTGAATTGGAGGTACCAAACTGCCTGTTGGTATGAATGGAGCGTGTACCCTACGATGGGTTAGCGCCCGATCTTGGGTTATTCCTTGCCTTGCACCCATAGCATCTGGCATAGGCTGTGGACCCGGATGACCCTGCATAGGACAATCGGACATGAAAAATGGATGGATGGGTGGATTGATGGACAGATGGATGGATAGTCCTCTTAAGAAAACACAAATGCAGATTCAAGTCCCCAAATGCAAAACATAGAGCTACACAAGGCTGGTTCTTGCTCACTTCTATACAACTCTGGCTCTTCTAAAGTCACTTTGTGAAGAGACACTGAATGTGCATATGCTATTTGCCCAACAGCCATTTTGCACTGTACTTAGCGCAGCGCTACCTTTTTTGCACATTCACATATTTATTGTCTGTTATTATTATTCTTCTTTGTTATGTTTATTTCTATCTAAATTGTCCTTTGTTGTATTTATTCATGTGGTAATATACAAAGAAAATTCTCCTCATAGGAATCAACAAAGTTCTATCTTATTTTATCTGACGTCTCAAACTACCGCCCTACGGACAAGATCCGGCCCCCAAGACAGTTTTATATGACCCGTTGAATGTTTTAAATTGATTATTAAATTTGCTGCACAGGACGAGCTTTCGTTTTACACTTTATTAATTTTTCATTTAAGTGACCTGCATAGACTTAGTTTTCTTACAGATTAGTGGATGTCGCATCATTTTTTTCTTCTCCCTCACTTCACTTTTGGCTCACAAAAAATATCTCCTAGTCAGCGGCCCCCAGGTCATGTGAGTGTGAGACCCGTGATCTACGGGAAGCATATGAGGTGACACTGACAGTACTGACAGCAGATACACTCATCAGCTTCCTGTCCCCCAGATTTCAGGGAAATCATGATCTGGCTATTAGAAGCAAGCATGGGAAGAAGATTTTTATTGAACAAAAGCCAGAATTAAATGATCAGTGATTGTGACTTCAAAATATCAATATCAAATTTCGATAATGACCTAGAATAAGTCTATAAAACAGAAAGTGAGTTGTTTCAACATAAAACTGTTATTTTCACCATTGATGATTAGCAGGTGCCTTAATGCTGAGCAAATGTAGTATGTGAAGGTGTTTATTTTTTCACAGTAAAGTCTAAAAATACACAGTATATATTGATAACTGCACTTGAATTATGGCCTTGAGTTAAAATTCGGACTTTTAGTACTGGGAGATTTTGAAAAAAGCTCTCAGGCAAGCAGCCCATTTAGGGGAGATTACTGCTGGAGCCATAATGATGGTGCAGAGGGAAGCATTAAGCGGCTGTCAGAGTCACTCATCATGTTTTAAAAATGCCGTCTGCAGGGAGGGTACGCTGCAGAAGACTTTATCAGGCAGTGCAGCGCAAGCGACTTCCTGTTGAATGGTACTGCATTGCCCTGTGGAGAACTTTGTACCTATCCCTAACCCTAACGTTCCTGTTCCTAAGCAACACCCAATCCACAACCCTAACTCTGTTAAAGAAGGTTTAGTGTACTTGTACCTAACTTTAGTGTACCTATACCTAACCCTAACCCACATCCTAAACCTAACCACAAATCTGCTTATACACCTATACTATATCCAAGCCTATATATAAGCCTTAATCTACCTGAGATATCTGTTCAGTATCATTTGCAGTAACAGATTCTGCTTGGTCATCACAGGTCAGTATATACTGTTCTCATTGGCTACATTAGACAGGTCCTCCACTCTGTTTCCCCCGCAGCCAGTCACCACAGCATCACCACTGCCATTAATGGGGTCCTGAGGAGAGACAGGGCTGGGAACCATGTGGCCAAAACTGCATTGAAGGATGCTGAGAACGGAGGTGGCTGCGGAGAGATAGAGGAAGATCGTCGGTAGAAGACGGAACACGTCGGGATCCGGCACAGGAAGGGAACACCACCACTCCAGGCCTGTGTGTGTGTGTGTATGTGTGTGTGGTTGTTAAGCTCATTGATTGTGAGGACATGCCTAAGCTCAGATTTGTCAAGTGGGGGGGGGATTTGGAGGGCGAGTATGTTCACTATACAGATAGGCTAATGTCCTTCTCTGAAAAAACACCCAGCTTGTATTGTGGATGCACTGTCCAAGGAACCCAACCCACTATTTTCTGTTACATTTTCTGCTCTCATATTTCTTTTCCCGGCATCCCTCATCGAGTAGGTGCCAACATCCCTGCTAACCGGCTAGCTATTGCCCGTCGGGCTCAAGAACTCAGAGGTCCAATGGGGTGACTCTGTGGCATCAAAATGAACGACCGGTGACCCTGAGAGGGAGACAAATAACCACCCCCCCAGTCATATCATCATGAGGATGTCCACTCCTACATAAATGTGTTTATCTAAGTGTGTATAAGACATATTTGCATTTATGAACATTAACCTTGGCATGTCCTTGCTGCAAAGATTAACACATTACATTATTGTCTAGCTATGCTTTTACATTAATATATCTTCAGGACGTTTGTTTGATTTATAGAGCCCTGGTACATCTCCACCTTTTGAAATGATTGATCTTGTCCTTGCTGATACTCACCCTGCCTAAGGTGTCAGACAGCCTATGAGGGTTTGGGGGGGTCATCTGACCATGCCTTCCCCAGGGTAGACATGTCACATCAGGCTGGTGACCTTATGCTTGCTGTAGGTAGGCTGTGTAACTCTCCGCGCAACATGTTCAGGTCTAAAATTACCTTATACGCTGAAGCCATTTTTTTTTATAGATATGTCTTTTACCCTGGAAATATTTTGGAAAAATGTCTGAGGTCAGTATTGCTTGGTACCTTCTACTTTCACGTTATTTCTCACAGACATACCTGTAGTGTCTAGACAAACCTGACAGAACCACAAAAGCTGCTTTCTTAAAATCGCTGCATTCAACGGGAAGATATTTTTCCACATCCTGAATGATTGCACCTGTGACACGCATCCTACTTTCATGCAGACTACATGTGTTTTTGTGCTTTTATTCCGCTTAACATAAACAAGCAAAAAAACAAAAAGATTGTGGATAGTCTAGTCGTATTTCTGTTGCATTTCAATCTTTCATGGCTGAAACAGGGTTGCCAACTCTCATGCATCTGGTGTGACATGCAGGCTTTCATTCTCACGCTCACGCAAGAAATCTTATGACAAATCCATATAATTCCATTATAAACCTAAAATTAACAACATCAAAAGCATTGGGGTAGTTTGCAAACCCTATAAACTATTTACTAGGTAACACATTTGTCACGTACATATAAATGCGTGTGCAGACTTGTCTCGAATTGCAAAATTCACACCAGCCAGCAATCCAAAGTTGGCAACCCTGCTGAAAAACAAAATGACCTATGCACCACTTATATATTATCTCTGCACTGTTTATTTACTGCCTGTTTGCACCTTGCACGCCCTGTTACTGTAATGTTAAGTGTACTATATGTTACTATATGTTGCACCGGGGCCATGGAGAAACGTTGTTTCATCACTCTTTGTACATGTATGAAGCTGCTGATGACAGTGAAGTGACCTTGAACCTTGAAGTACAGGCAGCTCTCGACTTACCTAAAACTGCCTTGCATAAATTCAGCCTTATGCAGACACATAGAATTTATGAAAGAACTAACAAGAAAGCAACGTACACCTGAGAAAATACAGTATTTATCTTTTCATTTATTTATTATGAGTTCCTTAGTATGTATCATTAGTATATGTTTGCCTTATGTGTTTTTGCTATAAGATGAATTGTACGGTTTGGGTGAGTTAGGGTTTGGAACAGATTACTTACGTTAGTTGAGAAATGTCTCTTGTGAGGAACTTGACATTTATTTTGTAGACAGTTATATCTGTCTGTATCACCAAGCAGGGTTTGCACTGTATGTGTTTGGCGTCTGCTGTCCACCCCTGCATTGGGGTTTGCAGCCGCCTGCAGACTCTTCCCAGTGGGAAACTGGCCTAGATCTCAGAGCAAAAAGTTCAGCAGGATCTCTGCCTTGTGGGTGGAAGAGGGCAAAGGTCAGGGTTAGCCTCAGTTAACCTCCTAGCTGATGATTCCTCCATGCTGACCTCACACTGAGCAATTTTATGGAAGTTGCTGTCTGGCAGGTGATCTCCCCCAGAACTGTGTGTAGCTGTACATTAGCCATTGTCTATAAATGCCTGTTATCCGGCCCCCCCTGTTTGCACACATCCATCACTCCTGCAGTGTTTACTTTTGCCTTTGCTCCTGAAATGGCTGCCTGAAATGACCCATCTGCTATCATCTTTATGGGAGCTGAGGGGGGGGGGGGGCTTTAATCACAGGGTTCCTTGGCCAGGATCAGCCACTAGGACCTCAGTGACAACCGAAAGGGGCCACGTTTGTGTGTGTTTGTGTGTATGTTGGCTTGTGGGTGTGTGAGTGTCTGTTGGTTTGTGTGTGTGTATCTGTCTGTCTGTGTGCATGTGTGTCTGTATGTCTGTCTGTGTCTGTCAATCTGTATGTCTGTTTGCTGTCCATGTGTGTGTCTCTGTGTGTCTGTCTGTGTTTGTGTCTATCTGTGTGTGTGTCTGTCTGCCTGTGTGTGTGTGTGTGTGCAGGTGTGGGGGTGTGTGTGAAATGTGCTGGCTAGAAGAAACTGAGGGCTGAGTTTTTCTTGCACACTTAAATGTTTTTTTGCTCTCTCTGGGGGGGCAGGACTGTTTCCAGGCCAGGAGGTCTGCTGCCCCCACATTATTTACACTGGGCTCAGTCTGTCCCAGACACTTTATAATCCCCCAAGAGTCCTCAGGCCAGCTGCTTACATACAGCGGGGGGTGCATGTGTGGTTTTAACCCCCCCACCGCCCAGTGCACTGGTCTTCATCTCTCACACATCAGGTCCAATCCCAGTCCAATCCCCACCCTCGTTTTCATAACCTTGTCTATCTCAGGCCGTCTTAACTCACCCCCAGACTATTTTCAAGGTGAGTCTATGACCTAGTCAATAATCCTGGTGTTCTATTCTAACTTGTCTGACCACAAATAAATGTAATCGACATTTGCATCTTTTCCATTATTCATTACTGCTAAATTCCAAATTCAGTGCCATGTTCTCTGAACACATGACTCTTCACCCGAGATGGGATTACAGGCACAAACATGCAAACACAATCACGCACTGGCAATTCAGAGATGCCAGTTGGCCTTCCTGCGTGTCTTTGGGGGGAAGCCAGAATATTTGATAAACTGCGCACAAACCCTGACAGGGGGGGCATGATTCAACCCCCCCATCCAGGAAGGTATGAGGCTGTAGTGTTATCAGTGAGCCATCACGTCCCCTACCTTCCTATAATAATACAATTATTTAGCACAGTGGGGGTCGTATCTGACAAACGCCAGTGAACCTTTGCAGTCTCAGAGTATTTTCCCAAGACCCAGGGCTTAAGTTTGGAGGAACTGGAAAAACCAGCAAAAACAGTGCATGTAGCTGGTCATTATTCCACTGACCAGGAATTCCTCAGGAAACCACAAGTTTCATCGGGTTACATTCCCATCCTCACCTCAAATCAATAAGCACCAAATGAACACACAAAGATACAATGTTTCCCAATGTTCCCCCTTATTACATTGCGGATTAAGGTTTTAATTACTGTTTAGCTGAAATAACTTCAGTGGCTAGCTCATTGTAATTGCATGTTGGTCCAGGAAATCGACTGTCAAGTTGCATGACAAAAATAATACCACACATGATTAGAGGAAAACAAATACAACAATACAATGCAGGGAAATGAATGGCAATGGCAAAACAAACCATCCATATACAGCATAGAAATAACATGCAGAACAAATACACAACAATAAACAACATCACTGCAACAATAAAGCTTAAGGGATAACAAAATTGTCATTCAAATCTGAAGACATTGTGAACTATTTGTTAACCTTTACCTTCTACCACTCTGCACTCTAACTGCATCTGCAAACAGTGCAAACAGTGGGATGTCAGATGACCACAGGGAATGCTGGGTATTCTGTGTCTGAAACAGGACCACAGTCCAAAGACCCGGCTTCAGTAGGGTCAGAAAGAGGGAGATTCACAGAAGATGGTTTATCTTGCACACATTTAGATTGTGATAAAGCTACAATAGATCCACACATATGTGAAAGAGATTTGAAAAGCAGAATGTGCTCCGAAATATACTATATGGACAAAAGTATGGGGACACGTGTGTTTCATTCAGACCCATAGATTTTATACACAGATGTATAAAATCAAGCACCTAGCCAGGCAGTCAGGTTTACTAACATTTCTGAAAGAATGGGTCGTTCTGAAGAGCTATATGAATTCAAGCATGGTACTGTCATAGGATGCCACCTCTCCAGTAAATAAGGTTGTGAAATTTCTTCCCTTATAGATTTTCCAAGGTCAACTATAAGTGGTATTATTGCAAAGTATTTAGGGACGACAGAATGTGGCAGGCCAGACGATGTAAAGTAACAGAGCGGGGTCACCGAATGCTGAGGTGCATAGTGTGTAAAAGTCACCAGTGCTCTGTTGACTCCATAACTGCAGAGTTCCAAACGTCCTCTGGCATTAACCCCAGAACAAAAACTGTGCACTGGGAGCTTCATGGAATGGGCTTCCATGGCCGAGCAGCTGCATGCAAGCCTCACATCACCAAGCGCAATATAAAGCATCAGTGTGGTATAAAGCACACGGCCACCGGACTCTGGAGCAGTGGAAACGTATTCTACGGAGTGACAAATCACGCTTCTCTGTCTGACAGTCTGATGGATGAGTCTGAGTTTGGCAAATGCCAGGAGAACATTACCTGCCTGACTGCATTGTGCCAACTGTAAAGTTTGGTGGAGGAGTGTAATGGTATGGGGTTGTTTTTCAGGGGTTGGGCACAAAGTGCACAAAGCAAAGTCATGTTGAGTTTGGGGTGGATGAACTTGACTGGCCCGCACAGAGCCTGGACCTCAACCCCATCAAACACCTTTGAGATGAACTCGAACTGAGATTGCGAGCCAGGCCTTCACATCCAACATCAGTGCCTGACCTCACAAATGCTCTCCTGGATGAATGGATAAAAATTCCCACAGACACACTCCAAACTCTTGTGGACAGCCTTTCCAGAAGAGTGGCAGTTGTTACAACTACAAAACTTGGACCAAATCCGTATTGATGCCTTTGGATTTAGAATGGGATGTCATAGTTGTACGTGTGGGTGTAATGGTCTGGTGTCCCAATACTTTTGTCTGTATAGTGTACCTCTGCTGATTAACTTCATGAAAACAAAACATGAAACAAAATAAGATCTTGCTCAATACCTTTGATTGAAGGCTACTGATATTTCTTCCTGGGTTCTGGGTCAAATCAAGAATGACACTTTATTTCGGACACTAATTTTATTTCAAGCTCATTCTTGAGAATTTTGGATGAGCATAAATTTTAACGAAGGGGTTAAAGCAAAAATGGCAATCAAAGGCCATTTTTGTTAAATGTATTTGGCCATTCGATTATACTGTTTTGTTTTAATTTATTTTTTGCAGCATATGACTCTGATTACCATGTCAGCATTTCCATACCATAACTGTGAATGAGAAATGTCAAGAAACAGCTTTGCACTGGATCACCAACTGGCCCACATTTACTGCCAAAGGTGCAGATATTTACTCTGTGCTGACAGGGTGATGACATCCAATTGTTTTTTTTTTTTTAGCAAAAGTGTTTTTTATCCAAAGTGACATTGAGAAAGCTTGATGAAGCAGCCCCCGGAGCAGTTGGGGTTTAGGGCCTTGCATAGGGGGCCCAACGGTGACATCACTCTGCCGACCTTGGCATTCAAACCGGCGGTCTTCTGCTCACAGCACAGCATCCTAACCAGCTGAACCACACTTCACCCACTAACAGCTAACAGCGGTAGCTACAGCTTTCAGACAGTTAAAGATTTGTTTCCAGGACTTAGAGGTTCACATCTTTAGTTGCTTTCACACCACACGGACGGTTTTCTAGAACCAGAATCTATTTCCAGAACCAGGGACTTTTGTCATGTTCACAAAACAGGAACATGGCCCCGATTGTAGTTCCTTGGAGGCTGTTCTGGAACTCTATTTTTAGTACCTACTTCAGACTAGGTACTTTTCGTTCAAATACGAACTGCTGGGAAGGCACTTATAGCAATAAACTTTGCTGACCACAAGTACCGCTGCTAACTTTGAAGTTACATGGAAGTGCAGGAAAAAAGATAGAAGTAGCGGAGCGAAAACTGAGCAGATGGAATTATTTTTGTACTTCAATTACATTTAATGCATCAATTAATACATTCTATGCTTAGGTCTCCATATTTCTGCATCAGAATATTCTATCAATAACCAATATACTGTAGCACCGGTCAGATTAGCATTTCCCAGCATGCTCGTGGGCCGTGTATATAGCCCCTGAGAATGTCTGGTTATAAGTGTCTGTGTTCTGCACCCGAGTATTGCATGTACCCATACCTGTGTTGTGTGTGTAATCCTGACATGCTCTAATGTTGTATAATGACCTACCATGTGTGAGCCTTCCCATCTAGTGTGTAACCTCCCCGTGTTTCCCTGCCATCGATTGTCAGAGTGTTATCGTTGTTGCTTGTTGTGCAGTCCAGTCAAGGGCTAATATAAAGAGCAACTTTGTGTGAAACCATCTTGCATAATTTTTTTTCGCTACTGCTATGATGCCTCAATTTGCCTGGTGCCACAATACTTTTTTATTATTTGTCTACAGTTGAAACCAGATATTTACATACACTTCAGAATAAAACACAAAAGCTTTTTTTCTTTACTGTCAAACATTAAATGAGTAAACTTTTTCTGTTTTAGATCAATAAATATTAACATTTTTTTGCATTTGTTAAATGTTAGAATAAAGAGAGAATTATTATGTATTTTTTTTATCACTTTCATCAAAGTCAGAAGTATACATACACTAAGTTTATTGTGTCTTTAAACAAAAAGAAAACTCCAGATGATTCCTTTCTGAGCTTAAGAAGCTTCTGATAGGTTAGTTGATTCTATTTGAGTTAATTGGTGGCACACCTGTGGATGCATATAAAGGCGCACCTCAGACACAGAGCCTCTTTCTTTGACATCATGAGAAAATAAAGAGAAATCAACCAAGACATCAGGAAAATAATTGTGGACCTCCACAAGTGTGGCTCATCCTTAGGTGCAATTTCCAGATGCCTGAAGGTCCCACGTTCATTGGTTAAGAGAATAATATGCAAGTATAAAAAACATGGGAATGTATAACCGTCATACCACTCAGGAAGGAGATGGATTCTGAGAACGTTTTTTGGTGCAAAATGTGCAAATCAACCCCAGAACAACAGCAAAAGTCCCTGTGAAGATGCTGGCTGAAACTAGTAAGACAGCGTCATTATCCACAGGAAAACAAGTCCTGTACTGACATGAACTGAAAGGTTACTCTGGGAGGAGAAGCCATTGCTTCAAAACCACCATTAAAAAGCCAGACTACAGTTTGCAACTATACATGGGGTCAAAACTCTTAATTTCTGGAGACATGTCCTGTGGTCTGACGAAACAAAAACTGAACGATTCGGCCATAATGAAAAACGGTATATTTGGAGGAAAACGGGGGAAGCTTTGAAGCTTCAGAACACCATCCTAACTGTGAGGTATGGGGGTGGCAGCATCATGTGGGGCTGCTTTGCTGCAGGGGGGGCTGGTGCACTTCACAAAATAGATGGTGTCATGAGAAAAGAAAATTATGTGGATGTATTGAAGCAACATCTGAAGACATCAGCCAGGAAGTTGAAGCTTGGGTGCAAATGGGTCTAACAAATGGACAATGACCCCAAGCATACCTCCAAATTAGTGACAAAGTGGCTTAAGGACAACAAAGTCAAGGTATTGCAGTGGCCGTCACAAAGCCCTGATCTCAATCCCATAGAAAATTTGTGGGCGGCACTGAAAAGGTGAGTGCCAGCAAGAAGGCCTACAAACCTGACCCAGTTACACCAGTTCTGTCAAGAGGAGTGGGCCAAAATTCCAGCAACTATTGGAGAAAGCTTGTGGAAGGAACGCAAAACGTTTGGCCCAAGTGAGTCTTAACTGATGAAAGTAATAAAAAAAAATTCCATAAAATTCTCTCCCTTTATTCTGACATTTAACAAATGCAAAAAATGTGTTAATATTTATTGATCTAAAACAGAAGTTTACTCTGATTTAATGTTTGACAGTAAAGAAAAAGAAGTTCTTGTGTTTTTTTCTGAAGTGTATATAAATATCTGGTTTCAACTGTATATGCTTGCCTCATCGTAGCATATCTCCTGGAAAAGACCTATTATGTTGCCTAATTCTATTTACTGTCTTTGTATTTTTACATTTAGAATTTTACTTGTATGTTTAATTTGCTTAAGTCTTGATACCACCTGCACAAAAAGAAATTCCTTGTACTTCTTTGTACTAGGGAAACAAAAGATTCTGATTCTGATACTTTTATCTAGCATTGCTAGTGCCAGTGGTGAAACTTGCCAGTGCTTAGTACTGGGATAACGGTACATTATTTTTCATTCTATGGAAAATGAAAGATTGATCTGCTGGCCAGATTTAATAAGAGTCACGAATGTCTTGGGTCGTATAAGTTAAATATAAATAAAAAGTTGTGTCCCGTTTGATCGTGATCAATCCGCCCAATAGCTAACAAATAACTAAAAAAAAGGCTTATCCTCCATTGTATTGGGGTAGTGGTGTAGTTTCGAATTACGTGTGAAGTTTAACCTACGAGCTTTTTGCGTCTCTCATGCTTATTTAGCTTAAAGGTCCCAGTTCCTGCTGCAACACAGGAAAGTAACCAGGAGCTACAAAAGTTCCAGGAACTTGTAAACCGGGACCTGGTTCTGGAACTTCGGTGCTTTTGCACCTTTTGATGTAGGTATCTTTGTTGTGGTTATGCCCTAATTAGACAGGAAACATCCCCTGTCACCTATCGCACGCGGTGTCGTGGATTCGCATCAGAGGGGGCCCCTTAACGCAGTGACAGGCTTCCCCATCCCATTGCCTCAGCTCCAGTGCTTCTCCCGTCTAGTGCCCCCCCAGCCCTCATCATTATTCTGGGCAGGCTTCACGATGGGCCTTCCCACTCGCTGCCCTGGTGGGCTCATCACCGCGGTAACGGAAACTGCCGAAGACCGTGAAAATTCAGGGCTACTGCAGACTCGGCTGCCTGCGGGGGGCAGTCATGAGCGAGGATGCGGGATTGTAGACGCACCGGGATGGCTGCTGTGTCAGGTGTCGTCTGCCACGGATGGCTAAAAGTGCATTTCAGCAGTGTGGGGGAAGAGCAGGATGGAGGGATGTCACACACAGATTCACTGGTGTTTCCTTCTGCATGCTGTCCAGCAGAGTGCTGCATGTGTGGTTTCCCTGGTAGCGTGTTTATTGTCCAACGCATAGAGGTTCCCTGCGGAGGAATGTAATTGACCAACCAGCATGCTAATCCTCAGCCTTTTCCCCTACAGCAAAAAACAGGAAAATGTCACTGTTGCTGATTTCTGTGCTGTTTTTTCTGGATCTATCTTGCATGGCGGTGAAAATAGAAAATGCATATTCTACATTTAGGAAACTGTGTGCAATGCTAATAATGATTTTAAACCAGAATTGTAAATTAATTCATTCATTTAAAAAACACTGCTTCAGTAGAATGACATCATAAATGATTGTGCACTCTGGTACAAAAGGGAATAATCTTTATTTCTAAGGGAAGCTCTAGCCTGACCTGGAAGCTGTATCTACACAGTGTTTGGGCTCATTCAGGTAAGCAGAGCTGTCCTTCTAAAGCCATTATTCACCTGATTCTGTACGCAGGGTGTCATGTTCTGTCCAGAAGGATCTGAGATAGGATCTCAGGGGGATCTCCTGGGGGGGGGGGGGGGGGGGGTTGCCTGTAAGTTACACAAAAAAGAGGAAAAACAAACAGACTCGCTTAAAAAAAAAAGTGGATGTTAAATATTTACCTGCCTGCCATAGCGGTCTAATTAAAGCTTTCATTCCGCACGGGGCTCTAATTGAATCAGCATGTGGGCCGGGCTTGATGTGCGTTGACGTGGCAGGGGGGAGGGGCCCAGTCTGCCTCAGAGATCAAAGGGAGAGAGAAAATCCCCCAGACCTGCTGGCCACGATCAAAGCAGTGGGGTGGCACGCTGCTCTCTCTCTACCCCCCCTCCCTGGTGTGTATCGCTTTCACCCGAGCACCCGCTTTGATGCCCATTTCGGCCCAGAAGATTTATTAGTCAGCAGAAAGCATCTGATCCATGCAGATAATGTGATGCCCACGCGTCTGAAATTCATGTATCTTCTTAGTCATTTCTCAGCTATGGCACAACTGCAAGCTGCTTATAAATACATTTACCACTGGCTGTAGCACAAATAGGCACATTTTCACACCTTGTGTTCCACATACTTGCTGCAGTCCAGCGTGTGGCTCAGTGGGCTAAGATGCTGTACCTATAATCAGAAGGTTGCTGGTCGAAATCACAGTGATTTTGCTTTTGGACCATTGAGTGAGGCACTGAAGCCCCAGTTGCTCCTGGGACTAGCTGACTCAGCTTCTCAGGTCTCTGCTGAATATAGAGAAATGTGAAAAATCGTGGCTTAACACCAACGGATGCAGAATTGAGTGGGTGATGCTGTCATCTTCCCAGATGCCCTATCGCGGGTTTGCATCTGGCCCCTGCTACGTGTGCGTGGGCCATTCGCACATTATCCCTGTGTTTGCGTGGGTTGCCTCCAAAGATATGCTGCTGCGGTATATCCCTTCCTCTGAAGCCCCCCCTTTTGAGATTCCTGTTGTGCTGGTTGCCTACTGTATCCCTGCCTCTAACGTCGCCCTTAACATGTGAGGTTCCTGTGGAACTGGTCACCTATCTGCATCCCTGCCTCTGAAGTCTCCCTTACTGAGTGAGATTCCTGTGGAGCTAAACACACATCTGGATCCCTGCTCCTAACGTCGCCCTTAACATGTGAGGTTCCCCCGGAGCTGGTCGCCTATCTGTCTCCCAGGAACGGCTCCAAATCCCCACTATGCTTGTTACGTCATATAAAACATGCAGATGATTGATCAGCATTGATGAGGAGATACAGCCTAAGCGCAGATGTGACTCAGAAAAGGATAGAGTACGTCCCATTTCTCACCTAAAAGCTTGTCATTACAGTTGCTATTATTACTGTTTGGAGATGGAGCAGATGGAGAAGCCTTATTTGTTACTATGCCACCCTCCAGGCAAACAGTGTGTGATGGATGTGCTTAAATGAGTCCTTACAGGTTGTGCTAAATATCAGCAAAGTAACACGGGTGGCGTTCCGTAACAGTATAGCCAGTATCTCAGCTGGTTAGCGCAGAGTGCTAATAATGTCAAGGTCTGGACTGATCAAAGGCCAAAATTAGCCTTAGGGGGCCGTGTGGCTCAGCTGGTTAGGCTTTTGTGTCTGGCACCATAAGGTTGTCAGTTCAAATGCCTGGCAGAGTAGTCACATAGAGCAAGGCTCTTAACCCCCCCCCCCCAAAAAAAAATGCTCCAGGGACACAAAAATATGGCTGACCCTGTGCTCAGACCCCAAACTTCGCTCTCACTTCAAATCAAAGAATCAAAGAGCAACCAAGCCTGGTGGGGGGGGGGCAGAGATGCAGGGGGGGTTTCCTGATCCTGATCATCATTAATCAATTATTCTTTATGACATGGAAACAAGGGCTACTGAATGAAATGTACGAGAGAGAGAGAGAGAGAGAGAGAGAGAAAAGAGTAAAAATGCCTAAGATTTTACAGGAAGGTGACTTTTTTTTCCGAATGCAGTTTTTTTTAATGTAAGTCAATCTCCAGACTGCGTTTATGCGCAGAGATTCTGCTCTTGTGAGTAATATACTGTGGCAGTTGTTTATATGGAGGAGAAGGCCTGACCTCAACAGCCTGGCAGGAGCTGGCAGGGGGAATGGGGGGTGGGGGGTTGTCGGAGATCAGCTCGTGCGCCCCCCCCACCGTCCTCCCACATGGCCCTGCTTGTACCTGCTCCGCAGTTTACCATGTGCTTAGGGAAAGTGCATTTCACACAGGTGTTACATGAAGGTTATGAGGTCACCAAGCAGCTTAGTACAGGACCTGTAGCTCATGCTGGTCAACCGGGGGCGCTATTCAGTATCAGGGGGCGCTAACTTAAACCCCCCCCCCCCCCCCCCCGAGAGCGCCACATGGGATTCGACCTGCACTGCCAGTAATGATAAGCTGTTCCCTTGGTCCCAGGCTCTTTAAATCTCAAAGATCAAGTACTGAATTCAAATCAATAGCTTGCGATAACCTTTTATGGTTTTTGTCATTTAGTACCGTTCCTTTTAACAGCAAAGCATGTGTGTTCCTACTTACGATAATAATGTATAGCCAATCAGCAGTAACCCCAGCCTTCCAACGGGCCCTAATGGTAACATCAATCAGGACCTCCCAGGAAGCAGGCGGGAACAAGTGGCCCCGAGATAACATCAGCAAACGAATCCTCCTGCAGCATTAAACCCAGGGTGCGTGTCTGGTTGGCTGTCATTCCGTTGTCTTGCTGTTGTCCTGTGATCTAACGCAGTTAGCGCTCTGAAACCTTGAAGAACAAGCGAGCGCTCGCCCTACGCAAAAGAGAGCCAGTGTATGTGTTTTTTTGAGCTGCATTCCCGTTTATGCACACGCACAAATGAGGCTGGTTATGAGGCACTGTCCCTCATGCTCAGAAACTATACTGCCCTTATGTTACGGACCACAAGCTATTGAAGCCTGGGTGCAATTTTCTGTTACGCTGCATTAACCCTCTTCAGAGAGATACAGAGGCAAAAACGAGAGAGCAAATAAAATGAGGGGGAGAGAGAGAGAGAGAGAGAGAGAGATGTCCCTGAGGTGATGAGTGATTCTCTGCTAAGCAGAACCAGGAAGTGATCATAACAATGCAGATCATCAGAGGTTGGTTCAGGAGTGACTGACTGACATCACATTAAAATCATGGCTCCAGGCCAAGCAGAGGCTAGTCATATTTATTTTTACTGCATTTTAATCTTACACTTCTTTATTTCTGCTTCAGGAATGAGACTATGGGATGCCAGGAGGAGCCACACAAATCACAAGCAACATATCTGCTGATGTGCAGGAGGCATAAAATATGCTCTATCACTCTGTAGAAGTGAAACAAGAAAATAGCTTAGCATTATGCTAATCTTCTGCCGTAACTGCTCTGGTCAATGAGATAAGGGCACGGGATTTTATTAGGGGTGGGAGTTTCATAAGGGGGTAAAAAATGGGGGGAGGAGGGTGTAAAAGAGGAAAACCCTAAATATACATATTAAGGAACAGTCAGAAAATCACTGACTGTTCCAGCAGTTCTGACACCTGAGCAGTGGTGGCAGTGTGGAAGCATTGCTTTTTATTTTCACTACAGCTGGAGTGAATTTAATAAAGAACACGTTATTGTCACCCTTGCGTAAAATCACACTTACGCTGAAAAGCGACACCCCGTAGCGCGTGGAGGAGCTCGGCAGAGGACCGCCTCCAGATTCAATCGACGCGATGGAGGGAACATCTGTCCTCCAGGGGCGGCTCTGCTTTTCAGCCCGTTGTGGAATTTGCGGGTTCGAGACTGAAAGCAGCCACGGGGGGCTACTCTCGCAGAAGCGCCACGCTGCCTAGAATGCTTCCCCTCCCTCTAGCCCCCTCCCCCCAGTTTATATGGAGCCTGACTTTGATGTGCGGTTTGCCTCTAGGAAGTGATACAATTCTCATGGACTAGATTTGGCTCTGCATGGGGTTTATATACAGCTTTTGCTTTTTACTCTAGATACATGGGGAAGTAGTTATTTCTCAGTTATTCTTTTCTACATTCTGCTCCTTCCCCTTTTCTTGTGACTCTGGTCATGCCAACGTCATTGAAAAGTTAAACTACAATGCGATGAAGAAGAAGAAGCACAGACAGGTAGCGTGATGGCACAGTGGTTAGCCCCTCTGCGAGTCATGGCCCTATGTGTGTGGTGTTAGCATGGTCTCCCCGTGTCTTTGTGGGGTATGAGTGTTGGGGCGGTGTCCCATCCTGGGTAATTCCCTGCCTTACGCCAGTAGATTCCAGAATAGGCTCTGGAAGCCCGGCAACCATGAACAGGATAAGCGGGTACAGAGAAACAAGTGGATGGAAGAAGCACAGGTGACACAGGACATAGGCGAGACACGCTGTCCTCAAATGTCAGAGGTCACATTTACTTTCCTGTATTAAGCACCTTGCTATGTTTAAGGGATGGTTTCTACAAGGGATGGTTTGATTCAAATCTTCATATCCCAGGGGACAAAGGCAGAAATTTCGAAAGGATCAGGTCAGCATGGACTGCAAATGTGCAAGAAAAAATTGCAAATGCACTACTTCAGTATTAGGTCATTCCCACTGTGATGTAAGAATACTGAGATATAGGCAGCTTCACATCAATGGCGCAAAGAACATTCAGTCACCATCTGGATACCCGAAGCAAATGTTTAACAGAAACCACCTTTCCCAGCCTGACTGAAAACTCAGGAGCATAAGAGATGAAGGACAGACACTATCAGGTGTTTCCATGCCAACTTGTTGCGGTACATGTGAATTATGAGCTAAGACAGTCTTTGTGCATTTCCTTAGATTGTTTGAGGGATCCTTAAGGGTGTTTGAGTGGCAGCCGTAACAGAGGAGGCTGTAACTTGCCCCCCCCCGTCACCCCCTGATGATGTGTGGTCATCAAGGCAGCGTCGAACGACTTGAACAGCAGCACTGACATGCATAGCCCATGAGTAACCAGCGAGGGAATGGTGGCTTGAATGACCCGAGATGGGAAGGAGCAAAGAACATAATCAGGCATGGCTGGAATTTCACGTGGGCAGATACACAGGCCAATCCTCGGCTGAAGATATCTGTGCTGGATAAGCGAGTGTAACCTGCCCTTCTGCTGCCGTTTCTCTCCCAGCTGACGTCAGTGTTTCAGGGTTTCAATAAGAGTTTCTGGTGAGAAATGTAGCCGTTAAAGTATCATTTTTCGAAGCAGTAACACACACGCAACAATACACACGCGATACATCATTTTGAAGTCTTCCCACCCAAACAATACTGGGAGCTGAACTGAAACACCGTGCTATATATATACAGCACTGCAAAAGTCGTAGGCAGGCAAAGAAAATGGTGTTTAAATGATCTTCATTTTGGCATTAAGCTATGGTATTGTGTCTGTCAAAGTGTGTCAGCTTAGCTATTTCAAACCCTCTCCTAAAGTCACCCCAGGATTTGCGGCAACCGTCCAATACACCCATGTTTTTTGAACTCAACCAGTAACAGAACTCATATGACTAATCGATACCTGATTGAGTTATGCGACTAATTAAGTTAATTAATTAAGTGCACTGGTGGTGAAATGTAACGAATCCATGGAATGGGTGGGGTGCCCCTGAGGAGAGGTTCATCTAGCCATCTAACAGGATACCAGTAACTTTTTCTGAGCAAAAATACACTTATTACCCAGATATACAGCTTTAAACATTTTTCTTGACGCTTAGGTCTTTGCACAGTGCTACACATAATACTCCTTAGTTATATCTTTTATATTCATTAGATTACCCCATTCTCTTCTCAAATAACCCCTTAGGTGAGAATTCAAAATCAATATGCATTGTCAAATTGTATAGGTTCATTTACTCCTGTTCTCTAGATATGTTCACAATGACCTTCTGTGATATCTTAATTATCAAAATGTGGAGGTTTAGCTTTGTGCTGAGTAGTGCGCTGACAGTGTTACAGTGGTGAATCTAATGGACTAAGGATTAGTGAAAGTGAACATTATCTCTCAGTATTAGATACTAAGCATGTCCAAAACAGACATCATTCCCTTGATAAAGATTCAATGGGTATAAAATTGTGCACAACCCTGTTAAAATGCCAAGCTTTTGTGATACAAAAAAATGAGACCATGATAAATCATTTCAAAACTTTTCCCACTTTTAATTTGACCTAAAACCTGTACAATTCAATTGAAAAACAAACAAATCTGTTAGGTGGAAAAATATAAAAAATAAAAAAAAATTTTTTTAAGCTGGTTGCATAAGTGTCCACTCCCTTAAACACCCTTAAACTGATTTATCGTGATCTAATTTTTTTGCGTCACAAAAAACGGGCATGTTAACAGGGGTGTATAGACTTTTTATATCCACTGTATGCATTAGTAATGCATAAGTAACTCCCAGATGAGAGCGGCGGGCACAGTGATCTCAGATCGCCGGCCAATCAGAACTGCAGCAGACGCCAGCCCTGCTGATACAGCATCACCTCGCGACCTTGCCAAAAGACCACCGAATGCCTTCACGCTCAACGTGCACTCCATATGCGATCACAAAGAACCACATCGCGTCATGTGACCTGTGAAGACACAAAACAGGCTAACGAGCCAATGCTAAGGAGGCTGGCCGGCCTATTCGATCATTTCAATAGTTTCACTTCTGGCATGAATTCACCTACAGCTGCATTGTGGTTTGTGAGTAAAATGCTTCCAACGGACATCTGCGGACTTCCCTTGTCCAGACTCTGTGAGAGGGTTTGTGTTCGGCAGAGAAAATCTGCTTGTTTACCATTTCTGCACACCGCAGAATTATTATTATTAGCATATGATTTTTATGCAGGGCTTGTTCGACTGGATGTGTGGGAGAGTCTAATTTTGTGCTTCATCTGTTTCTCGCTAACCTCCTTGTTGTGTCTTGTTAGCACTAAAGAGCGGGCGCAGGGACAGATGCACCCCCGACACGCCGCCGTACCTTTGGCAGCCGCATTCCCGCTAACGCATGCTAATTTCATGCTAATTCATGCACCTGGTAATTAAAGCATCGTGGAGCCATCAGCGCGCTGAGCTGCATGCTCCCATTTTGCCGCGGCGTTAGAGAAGCCTCACCGTGACAGGTTCGCCACGCCCCAGTCCCCTTATGCCACCCCAGTTAGAACTGATGGTCTGATGAATGACCTGGTTCAGTTGCCTAGCAACCGAGTGCCTCCACAAGCCTCGGCTGATGAATCTCACAGCGTTGGTGAGGTACGAGGAGATCAGCTCATACAGGGGGAAAGCGCAGAGGACTCAGCATTCAGAGAGACATCCCAGGGATTATTTTCACTGCCACATCAAGCCAGAAAAACGTTCTATAACTCCTGTAGTAATATGTATACTGCAACATTACTTACTGAGACAAATCGACTGGATGGTGGAGCAGGCACTGAAATTTTATGTGAATTCAATAAAATATGACTGATTATTCTTCCAGTGATCAAATATTAAAACATGGCAAAATATTACTGAAATGCTGCAGCGTTCCGCCTCTCACCCCCATAACCGGGGCTGATATTCCATGCTGGCTCCCTATACGTACAGTTTGCCTGATTTTTCCTCAAGTCTGGTTTCCTTCTGCTGTCCAAATAGCATGCAGTCAGGTGAGGTGGCACCTCTAAACTGCCCATCGTGTGTGTGTGTGTGTGTGTGTGTGTGTGGGCCTGCCTAGTAATGGATTGGCATCCTGTCTGGGAGTTTTCCCTGTGCTGTCTGCGCTTGGCTCAAGGACACCCGTGAACCTGTACTGGATAAGAGGATGGAAGATGGATGGATCATTTCAGCCATAGGCTGTATATTTATGAATCAAGTTCCTTGCAAGGCACAATTATACTTTTTTGCAATTCTGTCTGTTTAGAATGCAGCTGAATTTAATGCTTTAGATGTTTTTTTTTTGGGTGGGTGGGGGGGGGGGTTAGTGGTTTCATAGAAAACCAAAAGAAAACATTCCCTTTGTCCCTACAGTCTGTAGTATCTGTGGTAAAAAATTATGTTGCTCAATTGTTAAGTTTATTGTACAACAATGAGAGAGCAGGAAATGGTTTTCGTGGGTGGGTGGTGGGGGGGGGGGGGTATGAATGAGAGATTGGATTTCGATGTACATTTAGAAGTTTCCCTATGATGGCCTGGCATCCCTTCCAAGGCGTCCCCTGCCCTTAAAAACAGAAACTAATTATACATGCATATATACGGGAAATATGGGTCCTGAAAGGTCCAGCCTTATCACAGCCCTGGATTTTTGGAGAAAGCAGCCTTTGTGCTGTTAACTATAAGTGTCATTCATTATGGTTATCTGCAATGAAAGGAAGAACTGAAAGTTTATGGCCTTTCAGTACAGATTCGTCTGATTTAATCTTAGTGTTGTGTTTTCTTCAGAATCTTTTTTATGTTCTTTTCTGATTCTCAACTTTCTTAAGCTATAGAACAACACTTTGAATTTGGCAGGTTTACAAGGGTTTGGTACTATGACTCCAGCTGATAGGAACTCTGTATATTTTAATTGAATCTATCATATGTCATATATGACAATACATTTAAGGGTCCTGTTCAAATATATCGTAGGGCTTTAAAGGGTGATTAAGTCATATGAAGACATAGGGCTGTTCGACAGGAACATTGGTGTATTTTGGGCATGCTCAATACAGCTAGTGACTTTCTTATGTGGGTGTTTCACTTGACCGGCTATACCAAAGGCTATGAGAGGCCAGATCACAAGCTCTGCCCAACCCATCCCAACCCCCAAGGGTCAACTTCCTCATTAATGTCCTTAGCTAGTAGCATTACCAGTATTGTTCTTTAAAAATGGTTCTCTTTATAAATTGAAGGGGGGGGGAGCAGTTGGCGCAAATTTTTGTGACACTCACAGCCTCAGGGGATAAGGGAAGTGTAAGCGAGAACCTCATAAATCCTAGAATAATGTAACCAGAGAGCATAAAAGTGTTTGGGCATGTTCTAGGAAGAGAAAAAGATGAATGTACTGGAACAGATAGAAGGAGTCATATTTTAAATCAGCCGTAATCCAGGATATTGTGTAGTCATAAGGACATGCAATTATGAGTCATCTCAGTTTAGTTATAACAACTCCTGGTTTGCTCTGTGTGAAGCTCATGTTCTCTTACCTTAATTCCAGAGATTTTGAACATGGGTTCCAGACTATTGTGCTCCTATATATATAGGTAGGTGGGTAAAATAAGTATGACCTATGAGTTGGTCTTGCTAGGGCAATTATGGGAAATCTGTTTACAAAGTTACAGATATTTTGTATCCCCAAAAAGGAAGCTGACTGTCATTCACATTGTGGGTTTACCATCTAAAAACTCCATGAAGTTTCCCAAACTTTAATTAAGGTGACCATTGTGAAAATAAACAGCAAAAAGGAATATTACAATGGTAAGAAAGGGAAATTGAATGTGACAGTAGCTTCATTAACCTAGACGCCAAGTGGTGTTTACTGACTTGGAAACAATGAAGCCATTATGTCACACATTCAGTCCCATTCATTCTGAAATGCACCCAAAAAAAGGTGCCACTGAATGAAAAA